>NC_139945.1:21473726-21552159 GCF_963454915.1 Gymnoscopelus microlampas | reverse complement strand
AAGTATGAGAGAGATGGGGAGTGCAGCAAAGGCCGTTGGAACTCGAACCCGAGACACGCTGTCAGGCTACACTGAGCATAGGTGCCTGCGGTCCAGGCCAGCGGTCCAGGCCATTCCTCCATTTATGGGTGTGCTTTGTGACAAATCAGAGTGTTGGTTCCCATCACCTTTAAGAACAGCTGCGCCTTCATCATAGCGCAAATGTTTTTTAAGCGACAGATTTGGAGGAGTAAAAAGGACACATGCGCTGGTCGGAAGATGGGAAGAAAAAGATGTGCTCGGCTTCGTTCCGTTTGCGCTGGGTTGCCCCGGGCATAAGATAAGGCCCTAATGTCCCAGCAGTGCCCTACAGTACATAATATGCTGCGCAATCAATACCACCGTCATGACAGGATTATTGGTCCCTTATGCATTAGACATACTATGCACGCACAAACCGACACACACATTCACATACAGTACACCGACATCACGCACACACACATGCTTACTCCCAATGAGTGATGTTCCAGGTCCTCTATATTGACTCTGGTGACATTTCTGTTTGACTGATCCCACTTGGGTTAGGGTTAGGGTGAAGTTCAGAGCTGTCATCATGGCTTATTAGGACTGGCTGTCTTCTCTAATCATTCCCACTGATGTGAGACAGACACGCTGGTGTCCATGTTTTGTGCTTTAATAACAGCATCACCAAACACTTGTTTAACATTATCTTTGTGCTAAATCCACTATGATGCCAAAGCCCAATTATTAACAATAAGACCTACAATTCTGACTGTCACACCGTACGTGTCTTGTCCTATATCAAAATTGCCTAATGGGTGGGTGGACGTCGCGTCACAAATGTAACATGCGGACCCGCGAGGCGCACCATTGCTCCGATCCACACCAAACTTGGCACCAACACTGGTCAGGGGTCTGCCACCAGAATAGCCACACCAGGGACCGTGTGTGGCGGGGCCCGTGGGTGCCACAGGCGCACCATTGTTCCACCCCCTCTGTGTTCCTATTGGCTGATAACTCCAGTTCCCAGCATGCTAAAGGCCCCAAACTTGGTAGGTGCTCTTAGACAGCCAATAGGGACAGGCTGTAATTGATGAAGCCCCGCCCCCTCTGTGTTCCTATTTGCTAGGCTTTAAACAGCCTTAACTCCAGTTCCCTGTATGCTACAGAATCCAAACTTGGTGGGTGGTCCCACAGACTTCCAATATACAAAAATGACCACTTCTGCCTTCCTACTTCCTGTTTGTCAGATGTCCTTGAAACTTCACCCACACTCCCTCCGAGGGGTGTGGGTGTGGAGTTCAATGGTGCAACCCAGAAGTGGATCTGTTCACTTCCGGTTTTACCAGGAAGTGGTCGTAGACCTCTACCTCCCTAACACAAGGTTGCATAGGTATGACAGTGAGCCTGGGTGCTGCAAGTGCATCGCTGCTCGGCAGCAGTGTTATAGCAGTGTTTAACACTTCAAATGGGCATACTTGCCCATTGCTCTTATCAGCGCAACATAGGACTAGGTTTGAGGGCTGCCTGAGAATCTAGTTTTTTTAAATGGCTGTTCTCCTCACCAGCATCTTACATTGTAGTGAGTACGCTCATGCAATCAATGTCACAACAACGGCAATGTAAATAGATATGAGTCAACATACTGCACAGTTAATGTACCATGATTAATTAGCTTCTGTCTGTCTATCTGTCTAATTGGGAAACAGAGCCTGAGCTCATTACAAACAGTATCTCATTAGCACAGTAGCTGTTAGCTTACCGTCAGTTGGCGCCTGGCGGGGATGTTTTATTAATAGGAATATAGCAGTATATCAGTGTTGTTGTTTTATTTGCTGCTCAGTAGAGAACTTATTGTGAATATGCAACATTTGGATAGCATTATAATCATAGGGGGGTACTCTTCCTGATAAAGGCTGATACACTCTGAAATGGAGGTATACCACACAAAACATATAGTAGATCACGTGTGTGTCAGTACAAATATCCACTCAAGCCAAACCTTTATTCTATTTGTGGTACAAATTGACGAAAACCCCAAGGAGTTCTTGAACCAGTAGAAGTTCATTTTATCCAATGAAAATATTAAATGAAATGACCTAAATTAAAACGTCCACAGTATTTTTTTTAAATGAATGCAACCAAGCTGAGTTCTAGGCCTGGCAGTGCTGTCACATGTATATTTGATATATTGCCTACTCTCATTTAATTTCCATGAATTGAGTTGTGAATAAGAGCCCAATCAAAGAGCCCTATGGTATTCTCATTCAATTCAACTGAAATGTATCAACGTACAAAAATCGATCTACAGCTCTTTTTAGTTACAGAATGAGCTATTGGATGACAGACTTTTTTTCATTTCTTATTCAACGAAGGCTACTTTGAATAAGGCAATTGATTTCCTCTTCTCAGACAGGTGGCCCTGTCCCTTCAGAATATTGAGTTCGAAGCCATTGTTTGACAACACAAAGTAACAGACAGAATTAATTTGTATTAAACAATTACAAATAAATGATTGTAAACACCTCTCATCTACTTGGTCGTTTGGCCTTCACCATCTGTAATTAAAGTCAATCCATCTAATGTTGGCCTTTGATCAGGCCCACAACTGTCCTCCTCTTTCATGCTCTCAATCTTTTTTCATTTAATTGTTCATCCTTTTCTACTTGTCTAACTCCATTGAGATACATTATGTATCCGTAGGTCTTGTTTCATCATTAACCAACAAGCAACATGTTTTCATTCAAGACTAATGTTTTTGAGAAGCCTAATCAAACTTGACATATTTTTGACATATTCTGACAGTGGCTACTGGGAGATTTAAAAAAAAAATGAACACTAAACTTAATAACATAACCTGCAACAACATTTATTTATTCTTATTTTAATTTTTTCATTGAGGCTTTATTTAACTTTAAAAATCTGTCTCTGATCGACCTATTTGCAGCCATTAATGTCGGGAACGATGCAAGTCATTCCATTTATACGGTTACACAAATTTTAGGTGAAGCTCAGCCAATCAGTTAAGCCGCCGGGTCGCGTTAGCCAATCAGGGCCTTCTACTGGATTAGCGGCACAAACGTGACGTGGCGCTCCGCCAATCCACTAAGCAGATGGTTTGGATTGGCCAATCAGGGAAGCCGATGCATACAATCTCCCGAACATTCGGCTCTGCACACCTGGGCGTTACATGAGACACACATTGCAAGTTTGAGATCGAAAGTTTGGATGCTGTCAAGTTATGCCAGGGACAAACTCTGACACACACACACACACACACACACACACACACACACACACACACACACACACACACACACACACACACATTCCATGAATTACTGTATAAATTAGTACAGATCTTGGACTCTGTGGACAATGCAGTATCTTTATACCATTGTTCACATACCCATTTATTAATGAAGTGTTGAAATGCAATCTGCTTCGGCACTGAACCACACAGATGAGGAAAATAGTCTTTGTAATGAGATTCTTTTGCACCCTCTTGACTTTTTATGTCTTGATGAGTTCGAGAACTTGCAGAAGGGGCAAGGTGAAGTAGCTACAATGCTTTGTGCCATTGTTCTTTCAGTGAGAGAAGCCAAGAGTACTGCTGTTGTGGGTTTGTATATAAATCAAATATAGTTATTGGTCAACTGCCTTTGTCTAACAGCATCCTTTTCTCAAAAGTGATATTGACCTTTTGTCAACACTGGCAAATGTCCATACAAACACACATTTGTCTTGAATCTTGACTCTAAACTCATGTGACACCAGTGTTTCAAGCACCAGTGTTTCAATTTATTAAAGATTGATTATTGAAGACTTTGCAAACTTAGCACTGATACATAAACAAATACCATCCTGACCAGACAGTAAGTGAACAGGATCAATGTGATTTCATTGGAAGGACTACAAAAAAAAGGCAATCTACTGAACGCAATGAATGCAATATTCTAAAACGTGGATCTAATATTAGGAAAGAAAGACTTGTCACCTTTGCTTCAGTTCTATGAATAATGCATGGTAAACATGCATCGTGAACCATAAAGAAAGGTTATTATTCAAGCCTAAAGGCTTCCAATTAATGTATCACCAAACTGTCTACAGTACACACACACGCACGTCGCACACACACAGCCACGCACGCACGCACGCACGCACGCACGCACACACAAATATAGTTATTCATACACTTCTTCATACCAAACATGAATACTGCAATTTTAAAGAGTCAACGGCTGCTTTTGATGTGCAACTTTCTGTCACTTAACATTTCAAAACCCACTTCTGGAGTCTTAAAAGCCCCAGCCCTTTTATTGCACCAGAGCTCTGATCTTGCTCCCAGTGCATGTCCTCCCCAACCTCCACTCCTCATTCTGTCAGTGCGAGAGGACCTCTTCATCTCTGTGATACATGTAACTACGGTTTCCTCTCCTCAAGAGTCCCTCTCTTCCATCTGCCAGGATCCCATCACCCACTTGTTCTCCTTTTATGCCTTGGAGATGGACTGATGGTTCAACCGACACACAAACACTGTCCCTGATGTGCGCGGGTCAGAACCAAAACATTGATTACTTATATTTGTGAGAGGAAAGATTCACGTTTTAAGCTGCACAGTGTAATCTAAATTGACTCGTAAGCTCGATTTGGGTCAATATTTATTTAAATGCACCTCTTAACGTTTGTGTCAGTAGTTATAAAGCACTAAAATGTACAGTGCATTGCAGCGAGTACAATCCAAGGATGAGTCTCTTGGTTATTATTTTTAATTAAAAACGTTTTTTTTATTTATACAGGCAAAAAGCAAGATACTCTATTTTTCTTGGGAGATCTGTCCAGGGTAGCAGGAGTACAAAGGTTTTAACATACAACAAAACATGAAAACGAAACATTAAAGCTGCACTTTGTAACTTTGCTCTTCTATCCCGGATTTGAACCCTGTTTCCTGCGCAAGTGCTGATTTTTTTTTCAGGGAGACAAAATACAACAACCCCAATTGTATGAGTTATATTGTATTAACATACTCTACCATAGAGATTGGACACAATTACATTTTATCCATTAAATAAGACTTACATAGTGCCGCTTTAACATAAAAAAAGCATATTGAAAATAAATTGCAGTATAAAAGTAATAATGTAAGTCAACTGTACTTTGGGAAACAGTTGCAAGTGATACTGTCTACATGGTCTAAGTCTACATGGTCTAAAACACCACTAATTACTTTCTGAGTCAACTGTAGTCTCATTTTGTCCATAACAGTCCATGCCAAGTTCGTTGAAATGTTTCATTAATTTTTTCTTTTCATTTTGACTGTTTTCAATTTCAGTTTAGTTTTGGTTAGTTTTTTTTATTAAAGTAGGTTTGGTAGTTTTTTTAGTTTTTTTATTTAAAGGCTCAGTTTTATTTGAGTTTTTATTAGTTTTAGTTTTTTATTCTAATATAGGCTATTTGTCAGTGGGCGGATTCAAGAAATTCTGGAAAATAGTATATACAAGCTCACAATGTGTTGCGATGCAACGCATTGTGAGCTTTAGTTTTTGTCAATATTTTTCACTTTGATTTTAGTTAGTTTTAGTTACACACGTTAGAACATCCGTGGCCCACTCATATCACATGCTCACTCAGTCATTCACTGATTCCCTCACTGACTCTATTGGACCCTCCTGGTTTCAGGCTGAATGAGCAGGATTCCCACACGAGGGCAAAAGAAAAATGTCTTCGACACTGAGAGAAAAGAAAAAGACACAGTGAGCCGCCTTTATTAAATATCACCCGAGAGAGCATGAATCAAAGCAAAAGCTCCCTTTGATACGAACATAAGAGACAGATAGAGCTTTAAATTCAACACTGATCCCCCCACCGTGCCCATGTTGTTAATTCCCCCGACTCTACCGACTGCTGACACACACCTCCACCTTTATCTGACTACATAACCTCCACAGACAGAAGTACCTCTCTCCTCTCCTCTCCTCTCCTCTCCTCTCCTCTCCTCTCCTCTCCTCGACTGACAAAGGTAATTTTTCAAAGTGGGCCAAAGTGAGAGGAGGAACTCTCAGATCTCCATGGGATAAGTAGCGTCGATGCGGTAACCAGAGACGTGCTTTCAGCTTCTTCTACCCGGCTATCCGTCTCTGCCCACTCCTTTATCTTTGCCTTACATGTTATCGTGGCTAATGTAATTTCCACACGTTCACTTGCATGTAAATTAGAGACCCAGGGAATTGAGAGAAGGTTGGCTGAGGGAGTGGGAGGAGAGGAGCATGGGGAGGGGGAAAAAAGCCAAAGAATGAGGCAATAAAGGCAAATGTAGACTTTGGTATGAAAAGGATGATGAATTGCGAAATGTCAGCGTGTCGTTTGCCAGTGAACAAGATCTCCATCAATATAACATGACATACAGTAAGATGTTTTTGCTGCATTAGGAACTGATTTAATGTAGCGTGCGTGCGTGCGTGTGCGCTCGCGCGCGTGTGTGTGAACTGAGCTCTGACAGTGATACACTGGCTTAGTAATTGAGGTAGAGGTTTTCAAGTGAACATGACAGATGGAAGCTTTAAATGAGTAAAGATGCATGGGTCCTGACAAACAGATTAAGCTGTGACTGTTGGCTGTGTTGAGGTGGCAGAGATTACACACAGAACGTGCTCAGATGAGCGGAGGATAAATTCTTTGTAGTGGGTTTTACGTATTTGAACTTATTGTCTCGGCCAGGCCGAAGGCGTGGCATAGACAACGTTTTGCACCCTGTCCGTCCGTCCGCGCGTGCGTGTGTCCGTCCGTCCGTCCGTCCGTGCGTGTGTCCGTCCGTCCGTCCGTGCGTCCGTCCGTGCGTGCGTGCGTGTGTCCGTCCGTCCGTGCGTGTGTCCGTCTGTCTGTGACCAGCTAATCTTTTGGCACCGTTGGCCCGATTGACGTGAAACTGTGCACACACACTCCCTGGATGCCAGAGCAGATCCTCTGCCCCACATGTCGGACTGTTATAGCATCACCAGGAGGCAGATTTTTGCTAAACACATTTTTTATATTACTCCTTCAGATTTTGTCCAAACATGACGCAAATCGGTACACACTATCTCTATAGTCATTAAACCAAACGAGTCTTCCCGATTTTTCATATTCCATCCTGATTAGCTAAGATTGGTTTCTAAATTTTGCTGGAGTGGTCAGTTTTGAACAAAATCCCTCAAATCATGAACACAGCGTGCGATTGCCGTGAAATTTTGCACGCACATTTCCACTCCGCCAGATGGAAGAAGCTTGCGTCACATTTGTTTCACAGGCTACTTCTATCTGGGAACTCGGTAGCACAATCGATGAGGGGGCGGTCCCTTTTTTTCCAAGCTACTTGGCAGGTGATTGGATGATCCCGCCCCTAGCAGCCGCTGATTGGTTCGCACACGCTGTGGTGCGTGCAGCTCTACTCTCTGAGCGAGTCCAGATGGAGGCTGTATTGTGAAGTCAATACCGCCCCCATCTGGCGGAGTCAGGTTAATTCCCACTAGGCCCAGGAATAAATGTCACTTGACATTTTTCAAATCAGCCTCATGGTGTCGCTATAACAGGCCGATTTGTGTTGTGACCTATAACTGCACCGATCTGCGTGAAACGCAGAAAAACCTTTGACCTGCATTTTTCTCAATTGCCTTTTATGGCGCCACCTGCATGCCGACGTTTGCAAAACATATTTTTTGCTATTATTCCTTCAGAAAAAATCCATCTTGATCACATGACTGTAGAGATATTGTGTACCGTGATGTTTGGACAAAATCTGATTAGTCATATTCCATCCTGATTGGCTAACATTGGCTGCCAAAGTTTGCAGGTTTGGTGTGTTTTTAACAAAATGCCTCTATCATGAAAGCAGTGTGCGATTGCCGTGAAACTTTGCACACACATTCCCACTTGGCCGAGGAAGAGATGCCACCCTATTCACATTTTAACACTTTCCACACGCACGCACACACACACGCGCACACACACACACCCAATCCTTTACCAAACTAGGTCATATTTGAGCTGTGGTAAACTATTATCAGGGGTGCAGTGGAGGGGGGACGCGGGGGAGCGGCGCCCCCTCACTTCTCGAACTGCTGAAAAATATATGTTTTCATTTTTATTTTTATTACATTTTTTAATCATGGGGGGGTGCGCTCCCTCACTTCCAAAATTAGCACTACAACACTGACTATTATGCTCACTTCTAAACATGGCTACAGATGAGGTGATAGTGCAGGACTTAACATTGTTGTCTTGCAGAATGGGAACATTTGGGGCCTTAAGGGAAGGAAGGATTACTGGCTTCAAGCCAGTAAGCCAGAGAGCTATAATAGTTTTGCTGATTTCTTCAGCCCCTTTAACTGTGTATTAATGGAGTCTTGTAAGCGCATGTGGTAAGAACCTGATGGAGCACTTTGAAAATGATCAAACTTACGTTGACATGATTTGCCCCAGAATCCAATCTGCTGCCGGCCTCTCTCACTATGTAAAGTTGGCGATGCTCGAGAACTTGTGACAGACAATTAAGCCATTTGCCTATCAGGAAGCTTAATTATTGTCACTCGCTGGAGCGTAAAATGGAGGTATTGTACTGCAAGTCATGAGGAGATGGTGATGTTGATCACCAAGAAATTGTGTGTGTGCGTGTGTGTGTGTGCGTGTGCATGTGCGTGTGCGCGTGTGAGTGTATACACAAGTAAGACGCGCGAACGCTGGAAGCGAACGCAGCTCGAAAATATTGTGCATTTACGGACTGTGTGTGTGTGTGTGTGTGTGTGTGTGTGTGTGTGTGTGTGTGTGTGTGTGTGTGTGTGTTTTGACTGCACTCTGGCGCCACTCTGTTGGTTGCACACAGGCAGTGCAGTGCACACATACTGCACACAGACAGAGACACAATGAGAGCAGAGTTTCATAGTATGCTCCACTTGGGCGGACCGCGCCTCCTTCCGCGTTCGCAATAATGTGTGATTGGTCAGTTCAAGATGGCCGTGATATACAGTATTTTATTTTGTTTCTGCATTCTGCCCAAGGATTCATTCTGCCAGATATACATTATTTTATTTTGTTTCTGCATTCTGCCCAAGGATTCATTCTGCCAGATATACATTATTTTATTTTGTTTCTGCATTCTGCCCAAGGATTCATTCTGCCAGCAGCGAAAGCAGCGATAGTTTTGAAGAGACGTTGACTAAGGAGGTTAGGAGGTACTTAGTCTGGGAGTCTGGGTGTCGGAGCTTGGACAGCAGGGGCGCGGCCACTGCGTTGTGATTCAAATCAACAGCCAATGAAGAAAAGGGGGCGGGATCCACATGCAGTGGGTGTTGCATCTAAATAGAATCGACGGGAAGCAATTTCCCCTTGAGAAATTGCGCCCGCCATTGTTGTGTAATGCTGTTTGCCTCTCGTCGGACTTTTTAGACGAGTTGCACAGCCTCAGACCGGTAAGAGGCGTGTCCGCTCAGATTCTGAGCGTAAATTACATCCCGCCCACAAATACCAGGGCTCTGGCCCAGAAGTTCCTCGCCAGAGCTGGCGAAAACTTCTGGGAACTCAGATTAGGAGGTACTAGTCTCACAAGCCAAACTCCAGGAGTTACAAACACCTCTGAAATCCCTCTCTGAGTGACCATGCAACAAAACCTGTCACAAGAAATGGCAATATTTCTGTACCGCCGTGACACATTTCTGAGTTCAGAACTGAGTTCTGTGGCAGTATAAAACAGTTTTGTCCTTCTCTGAACTCTCTTCAGATTGGCAAGCCATTCTGAAACAGAAAAACGTTCTTGTTCATTTGTATTCTAGCTGCCTATACCCCTCTCTCTCTCCCACGTTCACTCACTCACTTTTTTTGTTAACAAACACCAGATTTAACTGATTTCACTTTGCTTTATTTATTTATGCAATGCATGGTGTATTTTGTTACGTTGGCACATTGTTATCATGTAAAATGAGCCTAAATCAGGGCTTTAACTGGGCGGGTCTCTCCTGTGCAGTCATCGTAGGTGCCACAGTCAGTTTGTGTCTCTCTCAGTTTGTGGTGCGCATAAATGTGTCATGATGTCAGGGTCTCTCTGTGTATCTGTCTGTCTCTGTCTATTAATCACTCATCCACAGCATGTCAGTGCTCTCTAACTATGTTCTGAGTCAGGTGTCACCATCACGTATATAAATGGCATTGGGAATTATGTTCGAGATACTGGGTCATAGTGGTAATAATAAGGGCTGGAAGTGATTCTTTCTCTTTACGATGTGTTCATCAGTACATTAGAAGTCAACTCCTGATGGCAGAAAAAAAGCTTAATTGCTTATGGATTATGAAAGATCCAAAATCATGCCCTTGCTCTTTTAAAATAAAAAAAATAAATATAGTGCATTATGTACAGTAATACGTAAAAGTTATTCATGAACAACACTGTGAACACTGTGATTGATTCATGTTTTGCTGAAGTTTGGCTGCAGACAAGGTGAAGAAATGATTGAATCCACTTTGTGACGACATTCCTTAATTTGACTTTTTTTGTACCGAGCCTACTCGTATTATGCTCCTGTTTTACAACAATCATAGTAATCACACTCTATATACAGTAGATATATATATATATATATATATATATATATATATATATATATATATATAGATAGATAGATAGATAGATAGATAGATAGATGTTTGACAAGGAGTAGACTGAGGGTCTCTATTACTCTGATCTTTCTATGTAGACAAGCCACCATTGTCCTAAAACTACATTGCCATCGGTAGGTCAGGTCCTTGGGGATGTCTGCTAGTGATATCCTGGCACACTTCAGCCCATGTTCCTGCTGTAAAAGCTTTATCTGGCACTGGAAGGATACGGTTAGTACTTTAGCATTATTAAAGGCTGTCTGAAGTCATGCCAGACCGACATGCATTAATGCACAACAGGGATTGCAATCACTCACAATAGAGTGGATCTCGTTTGGAGGTCTTGAGGCGGCCGCTGAAAAGCCCATTGAAATAAGCAGATCCTATCGTAAGAGTGGCTAATGTCCTCCTGATAAGTAATCATCAATTGTCTGAAGGCTTTATCTTCTACTTTTAATCACAGTCTGGGCCTTTACAGCCCAAGAACCTCTCTCTCAGCTCTCCACAAATAAACTGGAGTGCTCATTTTCGAGGAGTGCCTTGTTCCTTATCAGAGGTGGTGTTTTGTCTCCCTGCCCCTCAGGGTTGTAAACTGGATGCATTAGTAATGAATCACTTGCAAACTCTCACCCCAAGTGGACAACAATTTCTGTCACTGCCTAACTGCTTGCCCGGCTTTCTCCAAGATCTGAGGCCGGGGGGGGGGGGGGGGGGATCAGCAGAGGAACAGTTTGAAGGAGTGTGACCATGTTGGTTTGGCACCGTGTAGTGAGTTGTCATGATACTGTGTGAAATACAGTACAGTATGTCTGTCTGGGGCTAGCCTCGGAAACCCAGCCATTTTTTTTGTTACAAAAGAAAAAAGTCTGGGGGAACGATGCAGGAACGATGGTCTTTGAAGCTTGTTATCTCCTAACCATTCAGAGTGCAGAGGGGCGTCGCTCTAAATTTGGTGACGTCAGCCTGCTCCGTGCACAGACCGGGGGGGGGGGGGGGGGGGGGGACATAGATTGGTGAAGCAATCGGAGGACGCGCCTGCTCCGGGCGCCTGGGTTTGGATCCGCCCTTCGAGACCATGGATTGCTCTCGTTCTCTCAGTCTAGTCTGGGGCAGAACCTTATGGTGCCCATCAATGTTCTTTTACTTTATTGGCGTGGACACAATGCCTGTCACTCAACCCTAAACCCTGCTCAACCCTGTCATTTCCTCTTTTCCTCGTTTTGAAATTCTGACTGTTACACACAGGACAGCAAACAATGGGGGAGAGTCTGTGCCTTTCACTCCTTTGAAAGCTGTCACACTTGATTCAAGTGAAAAGCCAGGGTGGAGAGGAATCGGAAAAGCAGAAGGAAGGGAATGTGTGTGCGAGGGAGAGAAAACAGGAGCAAAACGTCCATCACCTTCGTGACACACAGGGCTGATGGAGCGGCACTGATAAAAGAGACGTAGGACTGATGAATGTGACTGGCGTGTAAACTTTAATGGCCCACCTTGAACGGGAGTGATTTGCCTATATTTAATTAACTGTAATGTGATCAATCAGGATGTTAAAGGATGGATCAGTGAAGCACTGTGCCAGACAGACTCATCCTGCAGCTTGCTGAACCTCAAGAACCTTCTGAGGTAGAGCTAGATGTAGAGCCATCAGTTAACTCATCTCACCACCAAAGCTCTGGGGTCAGCTCTGTCTACAGTTGTGTTGAGACCCACGAGTCATGAGATAGCATAAGATGGATCGTAATCATATTATGATTACGATCAAATTATTCATGTCTGAAGGGAAGTCTGGTCATTCCAGTATAGCCGAGAGAGTAAAAGAGGCCTGGACCGTGTGTGAAACATTGCAGGCCTTATAATTGTTTTTGTTGGACTATAGAGGTGACATTGACCTCCCCATTGAGATTACCAATGGTATAAATGAATCAGTCACTCAGCGACTCTGATTGACTCGGTCTCTGACTCAGTGACTCTGAGACATTTGCGTATAGATGGCTGGCCGCTGCCGTTCAAGCAAAAAGCAGACAAATTAACTCAACTAATATTGGGTCCTGATGTCATAATCCAACCAGCACTAAATTCTGATTCTAGTGTGAAGGACTGACCCATAGGATCTCATTGTCTTTGTGCTGTCATGAGCTCAGGTGGATTATGGTTAACCTCTGCAGTTTCATGAAGAGGCCTACTCCAGATGGCCCCACCCCTCATCTCTCAAAGTCGATTAGTGCTTTGACTATTAGGTCTTCTTCCTGATAAACTTCATGTGCTGTACCTACTGTACATTGATACTGACACTCTGGTGTGTATGGTTTGTGTTCAATATGTAACCCACAATTCACGACGAGGTGTACCAATATATGAAAATAACAATAACAATAACAATCTGGACATCTCAGACTGTGTTATTACGCTTTTGCAAACCAGAAAACAATAGCTGAGGCGCTCGAGGTGGCACAGTGGTAAAGTATCTGCCCAGCGCGGAGTCTGGGTGTTCAAATCTAACGCGGTGCATTCCTTGTGATATCTGTCCAGTGGTGGAAAAAGTACTCACATTTTTTACTTAAGTAAAAGTATCAATACTGCAATGTAAAAATACATATACAATAATGTAAATAATAATATATAGTTATATAAGTCCGGAATTCAGAATTTACTTGAGTAAAAGTACAAAAGTATTGGTATCAAAATGTACTTAAAGTACCATAAGTAGAAAATACTCATTGTGCAGAATGTCCCATTTCAAAAGTTTTCAAATGTATAAAACTAGAACCTTTAGAGTTCGACACCACGGGTTGAAGGGCTCGCTTCTTTTTCGTGTTTTCATAAACCTGGTTGCTTGTTTCTCGTGCACAATCTGGCAACACTGATCCCGAACTTCGGTGTAGGAGACCGCACGGACAAACCGCGAAAGTGCAAAGGCACAGTAACAAACACGCACGTCGGCTGCACTCGTATGAAAAGGACTCGTATGAGAGTATACGGTAGACGACCGACCGACCGCACATGACTGACCGTCGCGCATGCGCGGGACTCTCAATTGTACATTAGCATGTATAAAAATCATTTGAAAATAGAAGATCTACAAGCTCACAATGCGTCGCGGGAGCTTGTAGATCAGCTATTTTCAAATGTCAAAATGTATATAGGGCTGAATGATGTCAGCAGGGAGTGTTGGGGGCTCCTCGCTTTCCCAGTAGGATACAACAGCAGTGACAATACACGGAAATGTGTGCGGGGAGAAATCAATTGGCATAACGACTAAATTGGGGGGAAAAAGGGGTAAAAAGCTAACGAAAAGAAAACATTAGCAGTGTCAAACAGGCAGATGCTACAGTTTGTTTATTACTGTTGTTATGGTTAATGCTGTGTAATATCATTAACATGGATTTAGAACAGTGATTAAACTGTTGACCGGGACAATGTTTGCCCCCATCCCCCCATTGTACTTCTACTTACTACTTCTACTTACTACTCATGTGAATAACATGTGCTATATGAATACAGAGAGCATAATAACAAAATATATAAAATAGAAATTTGAAGCATGCTGTGTTTATACCCACCAAGGTCTTTGGACCCAGTCACCCCCTCCTTAGAACAACAACATCCTTGACTACTGTATATGCATAATTTATCTAAAATACATTAACAAGGGGAAACCTTAGATGCAACTGAATACATTGCCTTAAATATGTCTTAAATCATTTTTTAATCAAATGATTTATTTTGGCTACAATGGGACATTTTCAATATGCCTTAGACATCTTCTGGTTCCCATAGAGCCCTTGCACGTGTTTTCAGTTAAAACCTATTCTACAGTTATAGCGTATTAGATCTTGCTTTTACCACCCTCACAAGGTCCCTCACACATTGTCACGCATTATACTGTTACCCATGGTTGTTTCGACAAAACCCAGTGCACAGATATATTTATGAATAAAGTGATAATCCACCCAGTCATTATTATTTTGGTCCTTGAGTGGTGATCCCATTGATACCTTGCCTGTTGTCTGTCAGAAAATATATTCCATCAAAAGAATGGCACCCTAAAAGTGTCCAAGCTAAGTGAAAAATTAAGAGCAAATTGATGGCATATTATCCTAACCTCCATTCTCAACTTGACCTTTATATCACCACGAATATATAAAAACCTCTTCTCTTCTTGGCTCTGTTCACTATCAGAGGCAAGCTTGAAGACAAGCCCTCTTACAACCCTGAAGCAAAAAAGTATGAATAGACTAATAAAAGTGCAGCTTATTAAATTAAATAGGTATTCAAACTATTTTAGGTGCAATACAATTAAATTAAATTGGGTGTAATGAAATGGTCTAGTCCAGATTGAATTTCTTCAACGTACTTTTCTTTGTAGACAAGCCTTTGGTGGTGCCTGAACAGAATTAGTCGTGAAACTATTTCAATTATCTGCTAGTGTCCTGCAGTGGGTTTTTCTGAGGTCACAGCATTTCTTGTTAATCATCATATTGACGATGGCAATGTAGTTTCAGGACAACGGTGTGCCATGAAATGTCCGAGTACATAATATTGTAATCCTACTGTAAATGCGCAAAATCTCTGTTTGTGTGCCCGTACGTCCGTCTGTTGTTCACAAATTTCGAGAACCGCCCGCCTGGACGACTTCAAACTTGCTGTGTGTGTCGCCGATGACCTGAGGAGTGCCGTGCCTGGCGCCGAGTCGGTTGGATAGACGATTGTCCAGAACAACGTACCGATCCAACCGTCCGTCCGTCCGTCCGTCCGTCCGTCAGTGTTATATCTGTGTCCGTGTCTAGTGTTTTATACATTTAGAAATGTGCCGGATTTGACCCCTTCAGAACCCGAAACACGGACAGGGACACGGTGCCTGGCCTAACTGCTGATCTGTATTAATAAATTGATGGCTATTTAGATGACCTAATAATAATGATGGTAATACAATTTCAAAATTACATTCTCCTATGTGAGACTGTCAATTAGCCTGTCATTATTGTAACCAAATGGACCCGTAAGCATCCATTATATTGTGCACATCGAAAAACAAGAGACCAGGAAACATTGCGTGATACAGTATGTCTTATTTTATTATCCTGTACTGATTATTTGACAAGGGCCATAATCATTCAAAGATAGTGTTTATTCTCACACTTTTACAGCTGGCTCTAATTGACTGCATGACTGCATTCCATCAAACCTTTGGCTCCAGTATGCCTCCCGGCGTCTAGAAGTGACATAATACAATATTTGACCTTCCCTTCAATACCCAGAGCACTTTTAATTCACATCACCCTGGGCTTGACTATCAGTCTTCCAACCATAATGACCTGATAGAACTCCCCCCTTCTCTCTCTCTCTCTCTCTCTCTCTCTCTCTCTCTCTCTCATATATATACACACACACACACACACACACACACACACACACACACTATGCCTTTGAGCAATCATTTAGTGGAAGATATCGATTAGCCCCTTGTAATTAACTCATGCTCCTGCAGGGAATATATCAGTGCTGATGAATCACTTACGGTGGTGGCAGCAGTGCCTGTGTGTGTGTGTGTGTGTGTGTGTGTGTGTGTGTGTGTGTGTGTGAGCTTGAGCACTACTCACACCCAGCAGTGCTCACACTACTCTGTGTCTCACACACATCTGTATGTGAACAAAGGCCCTTCGGGATACGTATGTGTGGTGGCTGTACCTGATGTGATGGATGGTGTGTGTGTGTGTGTGTGTGTGTGTGTGTGTGTGTGTGTGTGTGTGTGTGTGTGTGTGTGTGTGTGTGTGTGTGTGTGTGTGTGTGTGTGTGTGTGTGTGTGTGTGTGTGTGTGTGTGTGTGTGTGTGTGTGTGTGTGTGTGTGTGTGTGTGTGTGTGTGTTTTTTGCCCCCAGCTGTGTTATACAGGCTGTGAGTCCGTCTCTCACCAGCCTGGCAGTGCAACACAACACTGCTTAGTGTATGTTGTGGAGTGGAAGTGAGATGTATAGGCACCATAGATTGCTTGTGAAAAGCGCTGCTATTATAAGTTAAGTGCTTCATTGGCCATTTCACAGTTGATAGGAATGCATTGATTTTTACATTACAGTAGATACACAGCATTATATACATAGTAGCCTCTAAAAACAAATGGTGCTATATAGCATCTTTGGCTTGTAATAGAACCTTTTTTAATGCAATATAGCACCTATCTTTAAATGGTACTACAGTATCTGCTGTATAGCACCACAACCACCCCGAAGAACCCCGAGGTGATGCATAGCACCTCAACCATCCCAAAGAACACTGAGGTGCTGTATACAGTATACAGAAAGGTGCTATACAAATAAAGTGTAATATTATTATTACATAATCTGCATATAGTATAGTATATAGTACACAGGAGCCAGGCCTCTTCTAAAAACTCTAACTAGCAAATCCACGGGGGTTCACAGACCGCGGGGGACATCTCTGCAGTGTGGCTGCAATGGATGGCAGAATGGTTAAAGCACTAACAACCCTTTTTTTGTGTAATTTGGGGGATGAAAAGCATAATTTAGCTGCGAACAAATTTGTGCAGCGCTTTGTAGTAATTAGAAACGGCGGCTTTGATTATGACGGGGTGGGGAACAAGAGCCTTTCACTTCCAACGAGATGCCACGCAAACGACAAAAACAACAACAAAGAGAAAACGAATGCAAACACATTAGCCGGGACTCATTATTACTCCGGCGTTAATTTGGACATTTATGATTTGTCAATCAGAGCGGCAAGTTTATTATCGCTGAATGACATTTCAGGTTGACGCTGCTATTAAGTAATGGGAAGTTTGAGAGACAAGGAGAGCGGGAGAGAGATAGATCAGAGTTATTAGATGAGGCAGGAGCTTGACCTGCAACAAACTGTCACAATCTGCATTACAACTCCATGGTCCTCAATCAATGCACTCAGCAACCGTTGACAGATTTAGAGCATTTATCTACGGTAAGTCATGTAGATGAGAAAGGGTGGTGGCGGAGGGGGAGGCGGGGGGGGGGGGTAAAGTTTCAGAGAACTTTGTTCCAGTACACTGGTCTGCGAATAAGTGTGTGTGCGGTACTAGTGTGAGTTCATGTTTGTCATGTTCTGTCTGTGTCTGTGCTCTCTTCACTCTGACCACTCCCACGCCTTACACCAACCGACTTTCAACCGATTTCACGGTCGCAGTCAGGTGTGTGTGTGTGTGTGTGTGCCAGTGCGTGCGAGAGAGAATTATTTACAAGAAAAATAAAATCTATAGTGCCCCGTCTCGTGCATATAGTATCGTATAATTGCTTGTGTCAAATCTTGCGTGTTTTCGCGTCCAGACTAGAATAGAGTACTCCAGCGTTCCTCTCTTCTGCTAGAGTACATTATACTTTATTGATCCCAGAGGGACATTGTAGGCTATACCACAGTTGCTCTCATCAAGTACAACAAGTAAGAAAGACAATAAGCAATCATTCAAATAAAAAGACATGTACTGCAATAAAAACAATAAACGGTATATTGTACATCTATATATCTGTATATTGCATCCTGGTGAAAGATCTTGCACCTTATTTATGCTTTGTTTTCCCTGTGTAATGTACTCTATTGTCTGACTACGAATGTAAATTAGCATCTTTACTAAATCCAGTGTGTTTACATTCTGTTGATATATATTGTTCATCAATATGCGGTGTCCTGTCAAAATAAGTAAAAACTTGAACTGCACTGTGATCTGACAATTATCTGATGACTTTGAAAGTTGAAAGCTCATATATAGGCACCTGTCAGAGTGCCTGAGCCAATGCTGTGTGCTTGGGGTGACTTGGGGCACTGTAGTGTCAGTCAGCGAAAAAAGCAAAAAAGTGGAAAACTCTGTCTGTCCTTCAGTTACATTTTCTGAGAACACCAGAAATGCATGCATGAAACGCCTCCACTGTGTAATGTCTGTAACATCTCACCAAACCACAGCCTGATAACTTTGAACACCAGGCATAACAATAAGTCAGAGTCATGCAGTATAACGTGTACAGCAGGCAGGGTATGGTACTGTATGCAATCCTAGCCTATGACTATTGCCTTTTTGTCATCTTCTCAGTGCATTTGCACCTGGATTCCTCACTGTGTATTAGGTGTGACTGGAATGCCTCAGTGTTGGTGTCAGCCGCCACTGTGCATTCATTTTGGTGTCCCAGAACATGAGTGTTAGGATGAAAATGTGCCAGAATAATGGCTTGGCACATTTACCCAGAAGAGGGGAGGGGGGGAGAGAGAGAGAGAGAGAGAGAGAGCTTATATTTCTATTTTTATGTTTCTGTAAAAGAGAATGTGAGGGACAGGGGGAGCAGTGAAAAATCACTGTTGACGCCTCATCGTTAATATACATTTTTGATAGTGACATCTTTCTTTTATGATTTAGTGTGACTGTCCGTATCACGGTACAGGTTGGCAGCTTGTGAAGTCATGGGCTGAGATCAGTCTGTTTTATTAGCTATTGGATATTGCCGCGGCAGTTAAGGGAGGATATTTGATTTGCGCTGCTGCTTTCATTTAATCTATTTGATTTGCAATAAGTGACTTACCCTCAGATCATGAGCAATTTCACCATTCCTCCCTGTCTGTTTCTCTCTTTCTCTGTGTCACTTTCAATCTCACTCTCTGTCTCCGTTTATCTCTGTACTTCTCCTTGTCTCTCTCTCTTTCTTTATCTCCATCTCTGGATGCATGAAATATGACAAGCCTGATGCATGTCTCTCTTGCACACTCAGAGAGCCATGTGTTCACCCTCAAGACACAATTGTGGCGAATGAATCTAATAGGCCTACAAATGAACTCCTGATAGCATTCCCATGCTAAGTGGTTGCTGGTTAATGTTATATTGATGAATGAACTGCCTCCACTTGGTTTCCAATTATAGACACTAATTGCTGAGAGAGAGAGAGAGAGAGAGAGAGAGAGAGAGAGAGAGAGAGAGAGAGAGAGAGAGAGAGAGAGAGAGAGAGAGAGAGAGAGAGAGAGAGAGAGAGAGAGAGAGAGAGAGAGAGAGAGAGAGAGAGAGAGAGAGAGAGAGAGAGAGAGAGAGAGAGAGAGAGAGAGAGAAGAGAGAGAGAGAGAGAGAGAGAGAGAGAGTGAGAGAGTGTGTGTCTATCCGGTCCTGTTGGATCAGCTTAAGAGCTGTTCTGAGAGGGTGGATGAGAGCCCTTTTGATTTTCATCAGCAAGGGTCTATCACTGTAAGCTTTCAAAAAGTACCATGCTTTGTCGTGGCAATTTGACGTTGTACATTGTGATTCATGGAGTGTCTCAGAGCTCGAATAGCTAGCATGTAGTTGGCTATCGGCCAACAGAATTCATGTTGAATTTAAACAAGATAATTCACATGCCAACTTCTATACCTCTTCTTTTTGAGCACCCAACGTGATCCCATCCACATTACAGTCTATAGTCTACGCCATTGGTTCTCAAAGTGGGGTCCCGAGCAAAATGTGTTAATATAGCATCACAATAATTTTAACCTTTTATACTTTGGCTATTCAAAGTATAGCAGATATACAAGCTCATAGCACGGCACCGAGTGCCGTGCTATGAGCTTGTATATCAGCATTTTTTGTTTTAATCGTGAACATTTGTGGTAATTTTGGAATATATATTTTTTAAAGCGAACGTTTGTAACTCAAATATGTGCCCCTGGAGCAAAATATTTGAGATGGGGGTCCGCGGCCAAATACATATAATTTGGGGGTCCTTGACATGAAAAAGTTTCAGAACTACTGGTCTACGCAACGCTCGGCGCAGCGACTTGCTCGGCGGTGGCTCTCGTGGCTCAAGTCTGCTTTAGACGATGCGGCCTCCGTCATTTAATTTTTTTTTTATCGGACCCGAGTCATTATATGGCCGTTTGGGGAGAGAGAGTGTGTTGCATCAAAATCCTCTTCAAACTGACCGCCTCCAGCCCACCAGCAGCACTCGCTCCACCAAATGGACCTTCCAATTTATCCTTTGAAAATAGTGAGGAAAATGTGTGAGCTACTGTGGACTGGTTCCTGTCGTGTTCTTTACAAGGTGAAGGACTGCACAAAATTCATAATCCTGCTGTAGCCCCACAAACAACTTTTCTGTGGTATGCATGTACAGTAGCACATCTTATTGTTGTGACTGATGATGACATTGTGGTGACAGTGGATTGTGTACAGAAGTGTATGTCTTCAAAGGACATAGGGGTCGTTGCTATGCGGCAGAACCCAGCTAACTCAATTTTTTCCGCTTTTACATTTTTTTTTTCCATAAATCAGTGTTATTGAAGACCCTTTATGTCTGTGTGTTGGTAAAAAAAAATATTGAACCAATGAAAAGTATTAAAAAGCGCTTCTAACAAAACCAGCTAACTCCATTGGATCCTCAAACTTTCTGCTAGTTTTACTGACTCCAGGCTCCACCCCATTTTGACTTCCAACCTCACTGTGAGCTTGGAGGTCCATTCAGCTGTTCTTATCAATGATGAACAAAACCTCCTAACTCCACTTTTTTTCATTTCCTGAAAAATGAACATTTTGGAGTTAGCTGGTTCCTGCCGGACAGCAGAGATATGATAAATGTGGTTTTCTTTTGTAGTTTTCGGAGAAACTTTTATAGTCGGTTAAAGGGACTGCTTTGATTCAGTATTCAGGGCAAGGGGGTGTTGAAGCCAAAAGAGTTTGAGAACCGCTGGTGTGGTCTGTAATCCTCTCTCTCTCTCTCTCTCTCTCTCTCTCTCTCTCTCTCTCTCTCTCTCTCTCTCTCTCTCTCTCTCTCTCTCTCTCTCTCTCTCTCTCTCTCTCTCTCTCTCTCTCTCTCTCTCTCTCTCTCTCTCTCTCTCTCTCTCTCTCTCTCTCTGATGTGCTCCCGTCACTGCTCAACCAGATCCATCTGATCCTCTTCTTTTCCTTTGTACCCGCTGTCCCTCCTCACCTCAATCCTTATCTCCCTTCCATGTCTCTCCTCCTCTCATATTCTATATTGTACGGGAGTCTGCGGATTGGGATCTCACTGAAAGATTGTGATCAAATATAGACCCTGTGCCATTGCTTAAAAAAAAGAGGGAGTGAGGGGACGTCTTAGAGACGTGGTCATGGGCATTCAGCCACCATCCCTCCGTCTGCCTGAAGGAGGCTCGCGTGTTTCTCCACTTTCCTCAGTCTCTGTCACTCCCTGGGGAGTAATGATGACAGCTGTCTCACCCCCAACCTCCTTACACTGACTCTCATCTCCTCCCTCAACGGGGGGGAGAGAGGGGGAGCAGGTCCATGGCTTCATTTGTCTCGCTCTGTTCCTCTTCTCACATTCAGACACGCAGTCAGTGTTATGTTCCATCTGTGGTATCCAGGCTGGGCGCCATGGTAAATAGAGAGCACATTTAATTTCTTTAAACAGTCATCTGTGCAGGTTAGGCAGCAGCGTGATGCATTATTTATGGTGGCAGGGAGTATGTGTGTATGTGTTTGCGTGTGTGTGTGTGTGTGTGTGTGTGTGCGTGCATGCGTGCATGTGTTTTACTTGAATGAAATTCAAGTAAAAGATACACGCACGCACGCGTGTGTGCGCACACACACACACACACACACACACACACACACACACACACACACACACACACACACACACACACACACACACACACACACACACACACACACACACACACACACAGGACCTTGCTAAATATTTTAATGTTTGAAATACAGCATGCTCTACTGATGTATTTGGAGATTAATGCCTTTTATACGAGCTTGGCCTTGCCATCTTTCTGCGTCCACAGTCGAGGTGAGCAGTCCCCTCGTGTCACCCCAGATCTCCAGTGTCACTCCTGGCTGACATCCTGACATTTATCGCACGGCTGTCGTCTTTGTGCAGCTCTCATCACCATGACAGAGGATTTACACTTCACCTTAAAACCCCCTGTATCTGTCCAGCCAGATGGAGAACGCACAAACGCGCACATTCACACAGACACGCCAGTAGGGACTGGACACTGGAGAAGCGGCAGTGATTCACATCGACACACACACACACACACACACACACACACACACACACACACACACACACACACACACACACACACACACACACACACACACACACACACACACACACACACACACACACACACACACACACACACACACACACACACTCTGAGGTGAGGTTAACTGTGAATTGGCTGGGTTGATAATAGTTTCAGAGGAATGTGGGGATGTGAACTCTCTGAGAGGGACATTAAACATGCTTCAACATGTTTAATGCTTCGACAACACAACTGACCTTGCATTTTGTATGGTTGTATACAGTATCTCCTGTGGAAATAACTCCACCTCCCGTATAGTAAATTGTGATAGAGAAACATGGCTGTTTGAAGATGCACTGACTTGCATGAACCGCCTCTCATCTTTTCCATCTATTGATCTTCCGTCAAAATAACATCCAGGAGTATGTATTCTTTTATTGTATTGTTCTTTTTAAAGTGCAGGGCTGTCTATTTGGCACTTTGATGTGACAATTTAACGAATTGTTTGCAAGCAGTACCTCTTTAGATGTGAATAAAGATACTACTTTATTTAGCATTTCCACATCGACTGATACAGGCCCTACACTTCAGATTTAGCGGTGGCCTTTTCCAGAGGAGCTGCAAGCATCTATTCTGTAGGTAATGTGGCGTACTAAAGGTTGTAAAAGTGCTGAAGCCAATTAGCTAGCTGGCACGATTGCGCTGCTTGATTGGGGCCATTTGAAATTACTTTTGGAACAGTGTACTTTAGGAAGGGCTGCGGTTACAATGAAAAACATGCAAACACGTCACCTGGTGCCAAGTTGAGAATGAGACTTGAGAATGATGATTAGGATCTTGTGCGGTCAAGGAGAAACCTTGATAGTTATTAAAGTTGGAGACACCATGCTCTATGTATGACAGTGGTTCTCAAACTTTTCCATCCCAAGGACCCCCAAATTGATATGTATTTGGCCGCGGACCCCCACCTGAAAATATGTTGTTCCAGGGACCCCCAGAAGCAAAGATTTGAGTCACAAATGTTCGCCTTTTATTTATATTTTTTAAGATTTGTACACATTTTCGAGATTTTTCAAAAATAGCAGATCTACAAGCTTGTATATCTGCTATTTTTGAATAACCAAAGTATAACATATGGATAAAATGGTTAAAATGATTGTGATTTATTAACACATTTTGCTGGGGACCCCCTGGTAACCCCCCAAGGACCCCTGGGGGTCCTTGGGGGGCATTGAGAACCAATGCTCTATGACATTGTCTAATATAATTTATCTCTCTGGCAGACTCTGGCCATGGTTTGATTGATTGAATAGTTTATCTACAAAAGACATGGAAACGGTACATGGAAGTACAATTCACAATACAAGGTCCTCTAAACTGGATCTCTCATAAAAGCACAATGGCTTATTTAAAATGAGATCCCCACGCACTCAAATCATGATGACATCTGAGTTGGCTCTCAGATGTTGTTGAGGGAAATGGTTTGTAGAAATAAATAAATACGTTAATGTGCCTCACACACATCTTCCCTAGATAATATCTAACCAACCACTCCAGAAGAATATCCGGTGGCTTGTTAATTCTTTATGAATGGTCCTATGATCCAACTTATTATTTTAACCTTTATCAAGGCAGGTTTAGTTTTGTTTCAATCAGGGATATCCTATTCAATGGTCAAAAACAAATGTACCCTATGTTACATTGTACGATGTGCAGCCCCTACCAATAAATAAGGGGTATTACGATAATTATGGAAGCTTATCCATTCTTTCATTAAATGTATGTCATTATAGCAACATAATGAACTGTAATACATTCCTGCATGTGCTTTTCCATAATGATGTGCATTCATCACTGCATAATTCAAAAACAACCACATATTGCATTGATTGGTACACAGCAAAATCCAGTGTCAAAATTAAAGAGTAAGCTTTCCAAGCTCCCCCGGGCTGACTATCTCTTGTCCATCAAAAGACTCCACCCAACAGTTTATGGCAGCCAAAGTGAGACAAACTTAGCTATTAGTTTCAGGTTTACTATCACGTCTCAAGTAAAAACGTGGGGCGTTTAACTTGATCCAGTAATAACATTGGTTATTACTTGCACAGTAATAACCAACTGACCCTTGTAACAGATATTCAGCTGAAGTGCAGTTAGAAGACATCTTGTGCTGGAAAATCCACCATAATGCAATAGTTCAGTTTTAGATTAATATGGGAGGGGGCTCAGACAAGAGCTCAAGAAGGGGAGCCCAAAGTCTCTCCCAAAGTCTGGCCGTTACGGAGGATTAGCCTCTGCACAATTTTGTGGGTTCAAAACGGAGCACTGTTTAGCACTTCCCCTTACCTGTGTGGTTGCGACAATGACAGTTGACCTACTCAACAGAACATTTGATAATCCTTTTGGAAACGTTTCTTCTCAACTCCAACTCCATTCTCACGCCTTATTTCAGATCAGATTTCAGGTCAGTGTACACAGACAGGAAACCAATGGCAGAGAGAGAGGAGAGTATGCAAGACAAGAATTCAAACCCGGATCCTCGTGCTCCGAAAGGAGCACAATATGTAATTAAATTATGTTATTGTTCATATTATTCAAACAGATGGGAAAAAAATAGATTTTCTTCTATTTGTATGGCTATTATATTCAAATAGCACCTTTGTTTATTGAGTAAAAAGAGCACATTTTGTTTGTTGAATGTTTTATGGCTTTGAAACACTCCATTTCCCTGCAAAACAACACTGCAGTAATTGGCTTATTCTCTAGGAAGTGGGTTTCATAATGGGACTAATGCACTGGGTGGATCGAGCCATTTGGCCAATCAGTCTGGTTTGTTCTTGCAGTCTGGATGCAGTCTCTAACGGGCCTGGAAGGGGTTCCCTTTTGCTGGGTTGATTAGCTGTAATTGTTGTGTTATGACTGGGAGAGAGCAATAGCACCCATAAAACTGTAATGTACTGGAGGTATTGAAAGGGAAAGCTTTTGAAAGCCATCAGCTCTGTCACAAAACCACTTGATTGCTCATTCATATTTTTAGCGGTGCTGCCACAAGTAAACACAGGAATGAGTGGTTACAATATATACTGTACACTATGATGCAAACAGAAAATGACAACATACTGTGTACAGTATATTCCAGGGCTGCACATTATTATGTTACCAGTATCATCCATGGCAAGCATTGTGAACCACACGTGACCACATTCATAATTTATTTAGCTTCTTCCACTAGTATTATGTGTACTGTACTAAATTATTCTAAAAGTATATTCCATGAAAAGCAATGTGATAGACCGTGTGTGTGTGTGTGTGTGTGTGTGTGTGTGTGTGTGTGTGTGTGCGTGTGCGTGTGCGTGCGCGCGTTTACACAGCTAATCTCCGGTTGGACCGATAGGCGTGAAACTGTGCACACACATTCCCTGGAGTCTGGAGCAAAACCTCTGCCCAAGGTTTTCACATTGGCCTGTTATAGCGCCACCAGGACGCCAATTTTTGCTAAACAATTTTTTTATATTACTCCTACAGATCTGTCCGATTTTTTCATAGTTTGCAGGAGTGGCCCATTTTGAGCAAAATGCTTCAAATCATGAACGCAGCGTCCAATTGTTGTGAAATTTGCACGTACATCCCCTCTAGGCCGAGGAATAAATGCCATCCTGCATTTTTCAAATTGGCCTCATGGTGGGGCTACAATAGGTTGATTCACGTTTTTACCTTTAACTGGAGTGATCGAAATGAAGCTTTGCATGTACACTGTGGTGGAAGTCCGACTATATTCAAACTAGAGAATTCAGACGGTGGCTAATAGTTGACTTCCACACAATTCAATTAAGACCGGTAGAGAATAACTATACCCAACTCAGTGACACCACTCCAGGGAAAAACTCCCAAGGTGATGCGCTTTTTATTCAGTCCACTGAAGTCTCTGCGTTACACGACCAGATAACTAGATCCTAAGTAAGGTGAGAGCCCCGATATCAGGCAAACACCAACTTGAATACAGAAATATGGCACACTCCCTCTGAAATGACAAAACTCCACCTCATTCTATCAGCAGGCGAATAACATTGGCTGACTGAGCCACGTACAGTTCTGATATTGTAATATTGACGTGGCAGTCAGATACCATAAGCTAACATTTCTAGCTAAGGTATTTTGCATCTCTCAGTGTCTTTTTCATGCAGATAATAACATAATGTTACTTCTGCCTTTTCACCTTACAGTCTGTCTC
This sequence comes from Gymnoscopelus microlampas, assembly GCF_963454915.1. NCBI lineage: Eukaryota > Metazoa > Chordata > Actinopteri > Myctophiformes > Myctophidae > Gymnoscopelus > Gymnoscopelus microlampas. The sequence goes on along the minus strand of NC_139945.1, from coordinate 21,525,291 downwards.
TCTTGCTTGCATATATTCCATGCACCCAGTTTTTAAGGCAAGTGACCTTTTATGGGCAAATTCTAAGACAGCACAACTCATTTTCTACTTCAACACTCCATAGAGGCCAAGCAAAAACCTCTGCCCCACATCTTTCACATCAGCCTTTTAAAGCGCCACCAGGAGGCCGATTGTTGCAATACATTTTATTAATATAATACTCCTACAGATTTTGTACACATTATCAATATAGTCATGTGATCAAGACTGATATGTCCATCTTGATAGGCTAAGGTTTCCAAAGTTTGCAGGAGTGGCTCGTTTTGAACAAAATGCTTCAAATCATGAACGCAGCGTCTGATTGCCATGAAACTTTGCACGCACATGCCCACTAGGCAGAGGAAGAAATGCCACCCTTTCACATTGGCCTATCATTGCGCCACCAGGACGCCGATTTTTTGTAAATAAATGTTTTGTTATTACTCCTACAGATTTTGTCCAAACATCATACAAATCATACAAATCGTCTATATCATGTCATCAAGATGGACCTGTCAGATTTTTCATATTTCATCCCTATTGGCTAAGATTGACTTCTACTACCTGGCCCAGTGGAGACCTGTGCTCTGAGGAGCACATTTTTCTAGTTTATTTATAGCTTCTTCAGCAAGACAAATTGTTATGTGCCTGGAAATAAGGAGGAGGGGGGTACCTTTTTATGTAGCCAACTTCAATTATGCTCCAGTAGTGTCGTTGAACCTCCACTGTGAGTGTCTGTGCTTTGAATTCCAGTAGATTATAATTGTCAGAAGAGCAGAGACCAAGGTCTAGGTCCCATACAGACTTCAATGATGCAACACTGTGGTAGCTTTGTTACTGTTTATTTTTGACGTTTCAGCATTACCACAAGTTCATAAAATCATTTGTCCTTAAAAACACTGAATTATTTAGCTTTTACAATAAAACATCAATACTTAGACCAAACATGTAAAATACAATAAACATTCCAAATATATATAATAAATATATAAAACATATATAATATGTGCGGTTATTTTAGCAAGAATCTAACATCTCATATAACAAATCTGAAATCTTCAATCCACGGTCATTTACTGTACAGTAGGAGTCTGCAGGTATACTTTGCTGATTGTACCTCAATCTCATTGTTCTGATATGCTTGTCCTGGAATTCAAGCTCTAAATACAGACAACATTTATACTCAGAACAATGGGATTTATGTTCAAACTCAACGCAAAGTAGCTATTTCTTTAAAGGGGCTTGATGATCTCTAAGTTCATCATCTTGGGATGGTTCGCTTGTTAGAGTTCCTTTTCTGACGACCTGTGAGGTCCTTCCTGAGTCTGTAATGGACTTTTCAGCAAAGCCAAGACGCAATTGAGAGTACCATTTGCTAGAGTGCACAAACAAATATAGTTTACCAGCCGTTTAGCCTGGTCTAGGAACTGTGCCAATCTGGTACTGCATACTCCAGCACTGGACACACAAAAAAAGTCCACACCCCTGATCTAAACCTGATAGATTATGAGAATGGTGCTTTAATTGAGGGTTCGAGGCCTATCAGGCTCGAAACCTCTTTGAAACTGTTGGCTTTCATTATTCTTCGGCCGTTTGTTCTGTCACGGCCTAACCGTGCATACGCTTTTTACGAAACTTGGCAATATGGTACAGGGCTATGCATCTCGGCCAAGACACAAAACTCACAACCATTGGCCAAAGGGTGGCGCTGTAGCACTCAATTGAAAAATGCCAACTTTGAACAGGTACAACTCATGCCCTGTTTGACCTACAGACATGAAACTTAGATACACACATGTGTCGCCTCATGCCGCTCTCTGACTTTTGACCTCTGACCTTTAGATCTCCCACCATTTTGAATTATATGAAAAGCAGTGAAAAAACTATGCTCTGCATTTTTGAGCAATCTGCACGAAACTTTCTACACATATACTTTGGACCTATGCTGACGAAACATTAGTAGGGTGACCATATGTCCCGTTTTGTGCGGGACAGTCCCGCATTTCAGTGACTTTTCAAGCGTCCCGCAAATTGAGACGCTGTCCCGCATTTTGATTGATAGGCTCCAGTTTTCAAATATGCGTTTAAAATCTTGATTTTATCAACTAACTGGCTGTGCGCAGCGGAGCAGTGGAGCCTGTCATCAGGGGGCGGGCCGAGTGAGTGTGTGTGTGTGTGTGTGTGTGTGTGTGTGTGTGTGTGTGTGTCTGTCGAGACTCGAGAGGAGAAAGGCAGCCCAATTAAAACACTCGCCCCTATGTTTTTCGCCGACCGAGGCCGCCAGATATACCCGGGGCGAGTGTGTTTTGGGGCGAGTGTTTTGCGCGAGCTTGTGAACAAGCAGTGAATTAAATCACGTGTTGCTGGTGGAATACAAGTCGGAATCGGAAAGAAAATAATCAGGAGCTCAACAACATATAAGAGGATACAAGAGCTATCTGTGCAAAAGCTGCAAAGTGTGCATATTTAAGCAAGTATTTTAAAACAGTGAAAGCTACAGAGGAAAAAAAAAAAAAAGTGATAGACCCCCGCCATGACTCAAACTAACGACCACGTTGTGAATAATTATAAATAAACAACCTCCTGGTGCTTCCAAGTTGGGGGGTAGTTTGACCAAAACCGAAGGAGAATGTTATGGTCATCAGAGATCAGAGGATTTAGCAGCTGCCCAGCCATTCTGATAATGTTAGGAGCAATGGACCTGGCTGGCAACAGTGACACTACGACCAGGTAGGGTCCAACCAAGTGTTTCTAAATTGACTACAGTCTGAACAGAACCCTATCCATCAGATCCAAAGTAGACTAGGTAAAGACCACGTATTATGCAAGTACATAATGAAGTTGACCAAAGTTTCTCAGCTCAGCTGCATTATATTTGTTATTAGTGTCTGTCTATCCTCTGAAACAAAGGGGTTTATAGTGATAACTTGGCATCATTGTGAGCTCCTTATTGGATGTAATTAATGTCTTCACAATCAAATCAAAGCCTCTTAGTAGGTTGTATTGTCCAGTAAGTACAGATAATTTCAATGCAATTTTCATGCATTCTGTTAAGTTTTTATTTGCATAGTAGTTCTATTATAGTTATTATTATCATACTCCTATTAGATTTCATACCCCCCACTTTTTGCAAAAAAAAAAACGTTTTAATTGTGTTTAATTGTTTTGATAATAAATCGGTAAAATCAGGCAAAAATAAGAATTAAATAACATAACCCTAACCTAACCCGAATCCTAACCCTAAAACCGAAATAAAGTAACCAAAAACTGAAAAAAAAACGAACCCAATCCGCCCAGAACCGCAAAAAAAAATCGCGCGCGCGGGGGGTCCTCATGCACGCGCGTGTCCCGCGATGTCCCGCGGAACGGGTTCATCTGTCCCTCATTGGCCCTGTTTGGATCTGGTCACCCTAAACGTTAGTGGCGGATTTTCCATAAATGAAAACATTAAGCTTTTATGAGCCAATGAATATTGCAGTTTTATGACAATTATTCATCTGCCCCTAACACATACATGCAGACTCACATTTGTTTGAAACTTTACAGTAATGTAGAGGGTAATTCCAAATATCACTGAAACCAATCTTACTCCAATTGGCCAAAGGGGGGCGCTATAACAATTTTTTCAAAATGCAAACTTTAAACAGGTAAAAGTCATGCCTCGTTTGGGCGACAGCCATGAAACTTCCTTACACATGTGCCTTAACTCATAAGGAAAACATCTATCACTTAAATCCAGAATTTCTGATTTCAATTTGCGTGAAACTGTGTCATCTGTGTGACCTCCTTTTTCACAACTTCAGATCTGTTGATCCAATGTCTTCTAGCTACAGCATCTGCCTTACAACCCCAAGGTCACCAGTTCAAACCTCACCTCGGGCAGGCTACTTTTCAATTGCATTGCACAAACATGACTGCATCAATTAATACATGTGGAATTGTTAAAGATAACATGAAATGCTTATTTGAGAGTATGTTTTTACAATGTATGACATACTTCATTGTGAAAATAGCCGATCTACAATCACACAACTTTTCAGATAGCAACGTGTTTCTGAGCTTGTAGATCGGCTACTTTCACTAGTTTCGGTTCCGAGGAGACATACAATTTCTCTATTGGTAAATGGTTTGTGAACGAGTGACCTTAGTGTTAGTGAAACAGTCACATTTCTTTTTCTTCATATTTTAGCATTTTCAGAATATCTTTATAAAGCGTGGGATAGGAGGAGAAGGGTGACTTATAATAGATGATTTTTTATACATTTGTATGTATTCTATGTGCAGGTATATATGAATGTATGTACTGTATGTGGCTTGTTTCAAATCAGGTTGTATTATGAGTTGCTGGTTGGGTGTACACTGGAATGTTTGTTAATTTGTTTTAAAATTGATGTGTCTGATAATCCCATGTGGGATGGGTCAAGAAATTGTCCGGACATGGAAATAAAACATTCATTCATTCATTCACATAGCCTCTAGATTCCAGTTCTGGGTCTCTGACCATGAGTGCCTTCAGGTGTCGCCGAGGAATATGCTTCCTGGTGGCTACCATTTTGTTAGGCCTGACTGTCCTAACAAAATTGACCCTGGACAATGACCTGCACAGGACTTTGACTGTGTCATAAGCTTCCGGTATGTTCTGGTCATTGGAGAAGAGTCAGCAGGGCTGGTGTATGCCTCATTCTAGTGACATGTAGCCTACAGGATTTTACATCCACACACCCACCCACCCACCAACCACCACCACACACATTCACACACATAATTGTGCAGACGCGTGGTGCAATGATAGCATGCTGTCAAGTCCACAGAGTATCTGCCGTGCAGTTGTGCATCTCGGCTCCCATAATCACTTTTCATACATACTTGTGCCTCGCCCCATCCTGTTTTGATTGCACCATCTACTCTTAATCATACGAGCACAAACCTGGCACAGTCTGCCCTACCTTCGCTCTCCAAGGTCCCTGACCTAATTTGAACAGTATCAATGAGAAATGGTGGACTATACTGGTGCCAAACGACCTGAGGGTGGGAAAAAATAAGAATGGGAAAAAAAACTTTTTTTACTACATTCGCAAGCCCAAAACTTCCCTTCACTCTGAGAACATGCAGTCGCTAAGCATTTTAGTTGGGATTACATGGCACCTCTGAGGGAACTCATCTGCCTTTGACTCACAGGCTTGCATACTTTAGCATCTCCGTGGCTGGGAAAATCAGCCTGCCTAAACCCCTGCTACTGGATAAAATATCAGAACTCTGCAGAACCTGCAGTCACTAAGTTGGATGGAATTTATACATACCCACGGCTACACACACAGAAAATATCGATGCTGTCGGGCAGATTAGTGCCCTACTTCATCATACAGTACTACAGTGTCACACTAAAGTAGCCAATCTACGAGCTTGTACAGTAGATCTGCTAGGTTATCTTTTTGAAAATAATTGGAGGTGAAATGTTAAGTTTAAGTGGTGGATTTTTATGAATATTGAACCAATGAAAAGTATTAACAAGAGCTTGTGACTAAATAATAACTATGCTGGATCCATTTGAACACAGATTATTCTTTTTCCTTTCCTGAAAAGTAACCATTTTGGAAGCAACTTAAAAACCACATGCTACACGTTAAAATGACCCCAGAAGTGTTTTAAAGTGGAATACCCCTTTAAGTGACCTACCTAATAGAATCCTTGATGCGGCGTAGTTTAGCTTATTTTTTAAATATAAATGTGAGTGTACTTTCCGGAGACTATTTAGCGTCTGTCTACCTTTATTATCACACGGGGTAATTCTATTCCATTTAAATAGGGATTGGGGAACCAAAACAAAGCGGCTCCGCAAAACTGGACAGGCAAAATCCAGAAAGAGAATTATTTTCTTTCTTTTTTTCAGTAGGCGTGGCCTAGACCGGATCACACGGGTCTTTAATAACGAATACCAGGCTTTCCTAAGGGGTGGAAAGACTGGTGACGCGAGGTTAGCTAACACTCATTGAAAACGGGTCAGATGCAGGGCATGCATCTAAGAAGAGGTGACACACCGAACGCCAGCTACTGTAAATTCTCTTAATCAAATCTCTCTCAATGTTGCATTAGTGAATGAGGAAGTGTGCAGGACATTCATTGATTATAAAGCCAGTGCTCCCCCATAACCTGATACCACCGTGGGTCCGTGAAGGATCAAATATTATGCATAATTCATAGAGTATGGATTACTAAATGAGGTCAAAGAAAAAGGTACTGTAAAGCTCCTTCAGGGACGTTTGGGGGGGACGAAAAATATTTGATATGTACATTTTTTAAACTGAGATGTTTTTTTCTGAGGACTTAAACCACACCATGGGACATGTGGACAGGGACCTTACATTTGAACTGGCACACAGTCTTGCCACAATGTCAATATCCTCTCCTGTGCTTCTTTCCACTAGTCGTGCCCAGGGATGTCCTACAGACACAGGTACAAATATTTTCTCTGTTCTCACTTGAGGTATCGTAGTCTCTTACAGGCTGAGCCAAGTGCTGTGTGGTTGGCGCATACATCGACGGCAGCCTGGCACTATCTTCTTACTGTACTTGACACTGCAGGTTGACTTCACCTGATGCACACTCACGGTTGCTGGATGTCTGCCTACGCAAGGCAATGCCACTGACAAAAATGTGTATTGAACACATCAGCAAACCTGAGATAAGTGTCAGCTCAGCATGAGCACAAAAGTAACTGTTTTTGCACCCATTTTTTCCTACTCAAATCCCCACTTAAACATCAATTGAAGAGGTGTATGCATCAGGGTATTTTTCTCTAAAAGGAGAGTTGACAGTCTATTTCCCATAGTAGGGCTACAATCGAAACATAACATACATGTAGCATTCATCATTGTCCCAGGTTTTGCATACTTGGGTGAATCATGAGCGGAGCCATATCCATTGTGTGTTTTATGCTGCGCTGGAGCCCAGCCTGTAGCACTCAGTGGTGATGATGGCAAACAGCTGGGCCTGGCCGTCGGTGCTGAGAGCACACAAAGAGATGATCGATAGCTTAATGGCTCATTCTCAGACTGGGTTTGGACAACCTGGCTGCATAAAATGGGCAAAGAGGATAATTATTTCATAATGTCATCCTGAAACAGGATTTTTTGATTGTGCCCTGGATTCTGAGGAGGACGGCACCTTGCGATGTCTTGCACAGTGAGAGGTGGAGCGAGAGATAATAATCAACTGTCCTAACCGAATGTTGGAACAAGGCTTGAAAGTATTCTTTTGTGCTTGCAGTAGGCTAGATTAATGAACATTACATTAGCTTGAATTGCCTCTGACTCCAGAGTCTGCCTGTAAATTATATTCATAGCTATTCAGTGTATTCACACATGGGTAATGTGAAATATTGCCAAGACAAAATGTAATCGTTATTTCAGTGTTCTGGCTGTTGTAGATGGTATTTATTGTCAGACGTGGTAGATGGTCGTAGTCTTTGTTTCATCTTGTGAATGGAATGTCCTCAGGGGTATTAATGGGGGTCATAAACCCTGATACGGATATTTGAACACACTGAACTATAACTGGCCCTGCACTGACAAGGACACATGCTTTACCCCCGAGACCTATTTCGTGGACAGAAGTGGAAAATAGAAACTATTGATTTCCCACCGTGTGTAATGTAATTGCTTCACTTGCGTTTTGTTAGCACTTAACTGGGACTTTCTGCTTCTTTCCTGTGTGTCTGGCAGAGTTAACCAAGGGATGTGAACCCCAAATCACACACCAGGCACAAGTTCAGATAACAATCTTCACAGTAGAGATCCTGGATAGTAGAATTTCGAAGTTCAGCTTCAACTTCAACTTTATTGGTTTACAGGTGTAAAACATTGAACTTTTTAAAATTGTATTTGTAGAATTTCCCATCATTTTGTAGTTTTCAGGAAAGGGAAGAATAATAGAAATAGAAGAAAGAACAAGAAAAACAGGTCAGATGTACGAATTTTCCTGATATAGAGAAGTGAAATATACAAATATAAGCAGGTCAGATATTTAACACATTGCTGCCATGGATGCAGATCTGCGTTCTATTAAATAAAACCGTGGGCTGCCAGAAAAGGCCAGAACGCAGATCTGCGTTCTATTGTTTAATTGTGGTTTAATAGACGATTGCGCTGTTTTCTATACATTCCGAGATCAGTTTCGCTTTCCACTCACCTCCGCCTCACCCGGAAGAAAAATCAGCGATTTCCGTTTCCGGTTTCCGGTTTTAGCTTGAAAATTTTGATTTTTAGGCCAAAATAGGGCAAAACATGTTTTTTCACACGGTATAAAAAAACGAAAGGAGAGCCCCGATTGTATATTTCTTTACTCTGGACGACAAACAGTTATCGTCGCTGTGTATACCAATGATCTGAAATCCGATCCTAAGCTAAGCAGCCACCGGATATGACGTTTACAGCCTATTTGCGAGGCGGAGAAGAAGAAAATGGTGACTTAGAGAGAAAACTTAACATTTCAGTGCTTCTCTATCTGTCGTGTGTGTTTATAAACACAGGCAGACAAACGATCAACAAACGAGCAACAATTCTGTGACCGGTTGAAAAGGGTTATAAAACGCAAATCGCTGGCACAGGGGTGAGTACATTATGAATACACTCTGGCAGTTAACACATTGGGTGCCAGAGGTTTATTAAAATATTATACGTTCAGTGCCTGCATTTCTTCCATCCACTTACGTTATACGTTTCGTGCAGTAGAAGCCCTGACGCGGAAGTGCATGTAAACAGAGCGTGCATGCGAGACGGCGGCTGGAACAATAATATTTCCAACGCGATCCTCCATTGCAGCGTGATCGCCAATCGAAAAACGGCTCGCTTCCACAACGTTAAAAAGAAATGGAGATATTAAACTTTTAGTCAAGGAGATAACATTGGAATGGCCGACCGGAAGGATTTTTGACATGGAGCCACATCCAGCCTCTCCTTCTCAGAAACTCCTTGGATGATCCCAAAGTTTCGTTTTAGCGCCCCACGTGGGCCCTACGTGTAAAAATAAAATTGGGTCAAAAACGGTTCGGACCGTTTACGGCACTTCACGTTTGGATTATGAAAAACGGTCCGGACCGTTTATGGCACTCGATGTGTTAATAAAAAAAGACAATGGTATGAGACAATGGTATGAGCCAGTTAAAAGCGGCTGAATCCTATATTAAAATTGGCTTAACTCAATGACTGCCAGAGTTAAAACATCGTCTATCGCCCTCTTGCCTGTGAAAACGGCGATTTTACTGTACCTTTGAAAGAAAAAAAATTCATTACACGCACCCTCCATTCCAGAGCTATGGCCGTTTGAATGTGGCTTGTTTTTTGAAAAACAAGCAGAAAACTCAATGTGTTGTCATGGCATCAGCAAACAAATCAGTCAGCTCCAAATATGGGCACTAAAGGGGGCATACCCATATATGGGCATACTGATGACAATTCAGGGATCTCCATATATGGGCATAAAAAATTCAACTCCCGGATGATTTTACTATTTAAAGATCCAGATGTGAATCCATGGATCCAGTCTGGGTTTTCTTCCTAATCAAAATATCAAAATCAACAGGAAAACCAACAGGAACTTGCCCATATATGGAGAACATGCTGATATTACGCATGTTGGCTCACTGGAAACACTCTGTTACACCAGTGGGTCTCAAAGTGTGGTCCAGGTACCCTCATGGTTTTGAGGGGGTTCCAAATGCCCCCTTGCCGGTGAGTAACAGTAACCCCCTTACGGGTACATTTGGTCTCCCTCCGAGTTATGGGGGTCCTTGAAATTGTAAAGTTTGAGAACCACTGTGCTACACTAAATGGAACAGAGCTTTCATTGTTATCATTGGTAACACCTGTGAAGGAAGTAAGGAAGTGGCTGCTGTGCATAGAGCCTATCACATCCCTCACCAAGATCTCAAGATAATTTGACGTCAGACTGTCCATGCCTGGGAAAAGCAGTCATTAATGTTTGAGCAAAGTGCCTCTCCCCACCCACCAATAGGCCTATTGTGTATGCCTATGTAACATAGTCCCCTAACCATCACACACACACACACACACACACACACACACACACACACACACAGGCGTGCACACACTTCAGTCAGAGACAGCATGATGTAATTAACTGCGTGAGAGGACCCTTTAATGTAATTAAGGCTGAGGGGGGTGTCGTTCAATGAGAAGGAGCGAGGTCATCCAAGTGATGTCTGAGCCCCCAACTTCTCAATTGTGTCCTCTCTCGCCTGGCTAATTTCATGAAGAGCGAGCATTTTGTATTTTGGCCCACAGTGAGGTTAAGACTGTGTGTGTGTGTGTGTGTGTGTGTGTGTGTGTGTGTGTGTGTGTGTGTGTGTGTGTGTGTGTGTGTGTGTGTGTGTGTGTGTGTGTGTGTGTGTGTGTGTGTGTGTGTGTGTGTGTGTGTGTGTGTGGAGAGCATTAACTGGCTCTGCTGGTGGGTAATACAAGAGATCATTTCATGCTAAATCTCAATAGGAAAATCAGCTCAGAACATAAATATACACAGACCAGGGAAGCTAGTGCATAAATGGCTACAATTTACGCCTTATGTCAGACTATAAAATGTGCATATTATAAGCCCAACGCAGTGAACCAGCATGTGGCCCAAAATCTGTTGAATAACACAGTGTGATATCCAATAATCAGATGTACTTGATGTCTATCTAGTGTTCAGTAGGAGTAGGAGGATGAAAAGCAAGCTTAAAGTGGGACTGCCCAACTGGCATAGCTGTTTGATCAGTGTATCTGCTCTCTGTGTCTGTTGTGTGGCCTACGGTATGTTTGTCTGGCTGTCTCTCTTATGTGTTTCCCTATGGTTTGGTCACTTTCTCACTGGGAGATCAGGGCTGACCCGAGACAGAGCCCATTCTCCCCAACGCCATCTATCATCTCCCCCAATCTAACCCTCTCTTCCTCCCCTCTTCTCCACTCTCATCAGCACCCCTGTCCCCCGACTAGCAACTAGCATTATTTGCTACTGTAGGTCTTGATATTGTTCATTTTTTAATTGCTTGTCTGTTTTCATACACTGAAAACAGATACTGTATCTGAATAGCATTTGTTGAAGTGGAAGAAAGAATGAGTCAATGACCCATTTCCCCTTACTGGAAAACACAATTAAATTATAATCCTTGATGCCTTAATGATGAATTGTTCATTCAATTCACCATCTTATTATGTGGAGAACACAAAACCTCGGCCGACTAGTAGACAGTTTGCCTCATTATCACCGCTAGATTTCACTGGGCCTCATACATTTACCTCATAAGGGCTAATGCAACGTGGAGAGACATTTAGCTAACAGTTTAATGGCTGCAATTAGCGTGGGTAGCTGCCGGCAGCCACCCAATATCTTTCCCCGTACCGCCTCTGAGGCCAGTGGGTTCAACCCCCCACCCCCCCTCCATGAGCCACCCCCCTCTCACTGAGGCCTACTGACTGCCAGTCGTTTATTCAATCAGCCTTGAAAAGAGGGAGGGTTGGGTCAATAAGGCTCACCTTGGCACCTCCGGGGCTGAAATTAAATGAGGTTGAGGAAACATTACCATTTTTACCCTGATGGGATGCTTCTGTGATTTGTCCTTGTGTATACTAGATTTATTTCTTCAACCAGTGGTGATGGATTTTACATTTGCCTTTCACACACTGTTTGCTTCACACCATTTTCATCATTGTTCATGCAATACAAAGGAAAAATTTAGCATTTGTACAATGTACATTTCCTCCATTCCTCCCCTTTTTCTCTCTCTATCTTTCACTTTCTTTTAATTTCTCAGTCAATGTGTGCTCTCTCCAGGTACCTTGCCCCCCCCCCCCTTCATTCTTATCATTCTTATGTAGCTGCTCTGTGGACAAATTGTCTTTTCAACACTCCTGCCTAGGAGGGGGGTGGGAGGTGGGGTTTGGATATTATGACAGCACAGTATGAAAGGCTGAAGAAAGAGGGGAAGGCAGGGGAAAATAAAGTTGCTCTTATCGGAACTTGCCAGCAGCGATGCGCACACAAAGCTCCTTGGGAATCCAATTTAGTTCTCCCTGTTAGCTTAAGTGATATCAGCGCAATTAGCCGTCACAGGTCGGGGTGCGAGTGAGGCGTAAGGCGTAAGTGATTTCCTCAAATCACATCGGTGGAAAAACACGGGAGCGCCTGCCTCCGGAAAAACACTCACCAACTCTGAAAATGGATTGCGCTTTGTGCGAGTTACTAATAAATGTCAGCCGCCTCCTTTGCTCCTTTGTTTGGGTCTCCTCATTTGCACAGCGGTTTTAAATGGATTTTCCCCCTCTCTCTATCTCTCGCTCCATGAGGGTGACTTTGAACTGGCGTAGTTTTATTTCAACCGCACATAATTCAATTGGCAGTTGTTTTGGTGTGCTCCAGTGGATATATGCTGTTTTTTTTTATTTGTTTATCGATGACTGAGCAGCAGTGAGTAGAAATGTCCTTGTCTTCTCGGAGAGCAATTAGACAGTGAATAAGTAAACATGTTCCCAATGTGCAAAGAATAATAATAATGACCTTGACCTATAAAGCTCTCACACAGGTGTACATGACACGCACGCACGCACGCACGCACGCACGCACGCACGCACGTACTGACTCGGCAAGGCTAAAAAAGTCTCTTCCACTCTGGTCAGTTGCTAGGCGCTTTTGTTTCATCTTGTGTGCCAGTGAAATATGTCCCCTTTATGTGGCACTAGAAGAAAGCCATCGGGTCACCAAAATGAGGAGGGTTCATCCTCCAAGGTGCTTTAATGCACTCTCAGCTAGTTTCATCGCAATCTGGCCACTTGTTTTGGAGTTATTTTGCGTGCAAATCTTGGCATAAGAGTGGTACTAGAGTAAAGACCATCATAGCTAGCCATGTGGCTAAAAAGACATGCATATGAATGCACACACCATTTCTCTTCCATCATAAATGTGACATCCATTTCTCTCTCTCTCAAGAAGTGAGGAGGGGACCAGGCTGGGTGGGCCCTGGTTTGATATTATATACTGTACATATGTCTCCAATACTTAGACTTACAGCTGGAAAGAGATTTTTCTTTTTCTTTTGAAAAGAAAACAGAGCTTAGATTCAGCTGATTAACTGCTTAGTTATTAGAAAACAATGATAGCAAATTAAAGTTTAGGGTGGAAAAACTATTTGTTTTTGCAGTATAATTTGTTGGTTCCTTTTGACGCAGTAATGGTCTCATGTTGTCTTTTTTTTCTTTTTAGGTATTAAAAAACGTCCATGGTGAACGGACAGCTTCCTGTGTTAGATGTACTGACTCTGTCCATGGTGCTGAACTGAGCAGCAGCCTCTCAGCCAGCCAGCCTCTTTGTGCTGAACTGACAGCTCCACAGCAGCTGTTTTTTATTTTCATGTTTTAGCACATTCAGAAAGGCATCTGGCAACCCCTCCAAATTATTTAGTGGCCCCTCTGGGCTTCCAATTAAACAATGAACCTAGCATCTGTTTCAATAACATGCTATTCTTAACATTGCGGTCAAGAAAACAAAAACATTAGAGCAAGTGACCAAGATATGTCTGCACGCCGGCTGTCTGAGTGTCCTCTGTGGCCCATGGATACAAAGTCCTTTTAGGTCTTAGACGTGATGGGTTTTAAACACTGCTGTGGAGGTGACATCTTCTTCCTTCGAAAAGGAGATTGTCTGTCCACCTGTTTCATTTTGAGTCGATCACTGTCAGCGGTTGGTGCTAGGTGGCTTGATTAGGCAGCTCCGAGTCAAGCTTTCCTAGCCGAGTCTGTCTTTTGAGGCCTGGTGGTTGAAGGCCTTTGTCGCTGAGCATGTCACATCCTTTCTGATATGCTATGGGTTGAAGGGCAGCAGAGCCGGAGAGCTCTGGAGGACGGGGTATCAAATTTGCATGTGACTTTCCCCTTGGGGAGAAGTGGGAAGACTCTGGAAATAGTCCTATTATTCACATTTAGCTGTAAGCCCAACTGGTGTGACTAATTGAATGAAAATGAATGCACAGTTGAACCCACCATGAAATGTTCTATTCATAGATATGAAACATGCATTAAAGTGTTAGAACGGGATTCAAATATAAAAGATAATCAAGCTCTCGGATATTGTAACTGCAATCATCCCTGTAAAAAACAATATACGCACAGTTTATCTGTGCAGGCAGACAGAGCAAATTTGGCATCAGTTTAAATGGCCTGTCCTTTAGCCAGGGAATCACAAAGTAGCCTTTTGTACTCACTCACTGGCTCCGATTTAGATGTAGAGAAACAGAGGAGAATCTCTGCCTGAGGCTGATGTGCCCAAATCACACATGACACGTCGCCAGCAAAGATGGAGAGCCGTCAGGAACATTAACAGCTAAAAGAGAAAAGGGCAGAGGACCAGGTGTGACAGTATAGGAACTAGTTTTAAATTCTGTCTCTATTCCTTTGTTCCATCCACCGCAGCCTGCTGCCCCACACAGGCCAGTGTTGGGCCTGTATGGATGGGTAGGGGTCCATTTTCTGAAATGTTCTAACACTTGTCTGTCACTGCAGCCGTTTTTCTGTAGCTCCACTGCCTCCTGCCAGCACTCTGTCCTGCATCTTCCCTGTCTTTCTTGTCACTGACTCCAGTGTTTTAGAATACTTCGTCAGGGTGCCTGTGAGTTAAATGGAGGCCCTGACAAAAAGCCATTTCCACCGCTCTTTTCAATCTTTCTACGTCGTCCTCAGACGAGCCCTCCATCGGAGTCTCCAGTCATCTCGGTTCTCCATACATCTGGCCAGCTCCTTTATGCTTTCTGCACCAGCATCTTTCCTTAGTACAGCCACGTAGGTAGGTGTGGGACGACTGGGACGTCCTCTTGATCGATGCCCGTGTGTTGGTTCCCACAGTACGAGCTTTTTGACCGGGAATTCTCTGTGCAGGTGGCAGTGGCTGGCTAGTCTCATCTTGACTGCTATCTTTTCTGATACACTTGGTAGTGCCCCGTACAGACGCTCGTTGGTAATGTGCTCGTCCTGGTTGATGTTCAGTACCACACGTAACATTCTGGTGTAGCACCCGTCCAGGGAGAACGGACTGCACAGTTGCAGAGAAGAAACTGATCTTGATGCTTCAGGGGAGGTTGGATTTCCACACACTGGTCATGCCATTAAGAGCTCTCTAGGCAAGTGCTTTCCGCACCTTAAGGTCCTTTTCTGTGGAGCCGACCCATGCGCCCAGGTATTTAAAGTCACTGACCTCCTTTAGCACAGTGCCTTCTGTTGTTGTTAGGGGCGGATGTTCTTGGGGGATGTTATAGGCCATGACGGTTTTCTTTGCATTTAGCATGAGGCCAACCCTAGCACACTCTAACTCCACTCTGGACAAGAGCTCCTGTGACTACTTTACGTGGTCAGATAGAAGGCAGATGTCGTCAGCGTAGTCCAGGTCTGTCAGGGTTTCTGCCGGGTGTCTCGTTGACCTTCTGGGCGTGATAGTGAAGCAGAGCTCATGCTCCCTTCCTTTCATAGCTTGTCTCAGAGCATAGTCCAGTACTGTTATAAAAAGGAAGGGGGCTAGGGTGTCACCCTGCAGCACTCCGGTTTAGATGTTGAACTCCTCGCTGTTACCGTCGGGCGTTGTCACTTGGGCTCTCGTTCCCGTGTACATGGTCCCAATGGCTCGGAGTAGGTTGGGAGGAACATCGTAGGCCTTAAGTATTCTCAACATCATTCCTCTGTGGATAGTGTCGAAGGGCTTCCTGAAGTCGATGAAGCACAGCACCGCTGCCAGGTTGTTCCTCTTTACCTCCTCAATGATCCTCCGTAATGCAAGGATCTGGGCTAAGGTGGTTCTCCCCTCTCGGAATCCGTTTTGGTTTTCCCTGTGGTGGGGGTCGATAGCACTCGGTATCCTGTTCAGTATCATGCAGTTGAACATTTTCGCAATGATACAGGTCAGGCTGATACCACGGTAATTGTCAGGCTTTGATAGATCCCCAGATTTTGGTACCGGGAGGATGTGTGAGAGAGACCATATTTCTGGCATGATGTTTTCCATCAGAGCTTGGTTGCAGATCTCCAAGATGACATCATCAAGATTACAGTTCTTGATTCCCTCTGGGGGAATGCCGTCAGGTCCAGCACTCTTCCCCTGCCTCAGGGAGGCTTTGACGGTGGCAAATTCCCCAGCTGTGAAAGGGCCGTCATCAATGTTGAGATCCCTCAGGACTGCAGGTATTTCCTTCTCGGCATCTTCCACTGTCTGGTGTGTACCAAGAAGGTTCCTGAAGTGAGTTAACCACCTGGGTCACTCTCTCTTCTGGGCTGGGCTGCAACCTGTCCCTCTTTCGGTCTTTTCCTTCCACACATCTCATTGATCACCTTCCATGATTTGCTGTACTGTTGTTCTCCCTGAGCAGCTTCCACTCTGCGGACCTTTTACATCAGCTCCTCACCTCTGATTTTGTCGTACTCAGCAAAGAGAAGTCGCTTGGCGTCCTTCAGTGTCTCGCGTTGTTCTGCGGACGGGTTTTGACCAGCTGCGTGGCGTGCGTCCTCCACTTTTTGACGTGCTGCTATGACATCCGGGTGTTTCGATCTCGCAGGGCTTCTGGTCTTCTGCATCACCTCGCATCACCTCGCATCACCTCGCTCTTGCTGCCTCGTTTGCTTCCATGAACTTCATGTACACTGCGCCCGGTTCCTCCTTCACATCTTGTATGTGAACGCGGTCCCTGACCTCTGCTGTGTATCTGGCTTGTAGTTAAGGGTTTGTGGAGAAAGTCCTCCAGTCCAATAAACTAAAACAAATGTTAAAAGCCAGAACACAATACAATTATCTTAACTGTCATGCTTTCAATAAACCAAAAATCTTTGTTTTTTAACCATTGCAAGGCTATAGCAATATTTTCATATACTTATTTATATTAGAGCTAGATTTAGGCATAACTTCACTAACACAAATGTCTCAGGAATTAGTTATTTTCAGAAATGTAGTACAATGACACATAGATCTACTGCCACTTGCATTCTGCACGGAAGAGAGAAATGATATTCAAAAGCACAAATTGAGGGGGGAAAACAGTTGACCAAATTGGCTGTTTCAACAGCTACAAACAGAACAGTCCTCATGGCGTATTAGTCAATACTAATCCTGCTTGCTCGCTCTTAAGAGGGCCAAGTCCAGTTTCAGGTGCCCAAAGTCAATGCAGATTCAACCCTTTACACGCACACACACACACACACACACACACACACACATTATATATCCCATAAATAAAATGGTGCATTTATATAGTGCCTTTATCCTAAGCACTTAATGTGCATTACATTCACAGTCATATTCACACCGATGATGGAGGAAACCATGCAAGGCACCAACACTAACTTAAAGGGGAATTTTCGACCACTGTTTTCTTACCATTTTATTGAAATCTCGAGATTTCAATCTCGTCTAGCGAGACTTCCGTTGGGGCGCATTGAAAACAATCACATTGCATAGTGTTCTGTCACTATGAACGTCAGATCTCACCAACAAAAAAAAAAAAAACTATCAAAATATTCGATCTAGCCCTATTGGCGCGCGTTTTTAGCTGTGGCGGACGCGGGATGGAGTAATGACATTTTTTTACTGTAGCCTACCATTCATCCTAAGATATCATAACGTCATAGAAAAGGTAAGAAAACCATGGTCCAAAATTCCCCTTTAAGGGGAGCCGAGGATTGACCTTCCGTTAACCAAGCGTCATACCAAAGAATATCAATGAATTACAATGAACTTCAACACTGCCAATGTACTGTGTGTGAATGTTACTACTATTTGAGCTAAATTACAAGGCAGTCTTTGCAACACCATAGAGCCTTGTAGGACAGGTAACCTTAAACAAATACTTCAAGTAGGAAGTATTACACAAACACACACACACACACACACACACACACACACACACACACACAGACAGACACACACACACACACACACACACACACACACACACACACACACACACACACACACACACACACACACTCACACACACACACACACACACACACACACACACACACACACACACACACACACACACACACACACACACACACACACACACACACACACACACACCTTCACAGGTACAGTTTGGCAGTATAGGAATTAGACATGAGGGACATATCACACTTCCGGGCAGAGGTGTCACAGCTTTAATCGTCAACATTCTCACCTAGCCCTGCCTCTAATGCAGGCCCAGGGTTAAATACTAGGAGGCTGTCATAGTGGAGGTAATGCATGCACGTCAGGATTATGTGCACTCCCCAGGGCTGTGTGTGTGTGTGTGTGTGTGTGTGTGTGTGTGTGTGTGTGTGTGTGTGTGTGTGTGTGTGTGTGTGTGTGTGTGTGTGTGTGTGTGTGTGTGTGTGTGTGTGTGTGTGTGTGTGTGTGTGTGTGTGTGTGTGAATGTATAACAGATAATAAGAAACCCAATTCACACACACACACACACACACACACACACACACACACACACACACACACACACACACACACACACACACACACACACACACACACACACACACACACACACACACTCTCTCTCTCGGACAAAAAAGTCACAGAGAAGTGGGCCAAGTGCAGTGTTGTGTTGCAGAATTTTTCCACAATGGCAACAAGGGAGGGACTTTCCCCACAGCTAATGTGGGGAAAGTGAGCACATCTAGACTGCGTAGATATTAGTCTGGAATCTCTATGTGGAACCTGCATTTCCAAGGGGCAAATTAATAAAATGCTTTTCGTGATAAACCGGCCCCACATTTGCATACTGGGCCCTGATTGGTGCCCCACAACTTTGGTTTGCAGGGAAATCCAATCACAACCGAGCGGGGCCAGACCAAATCTGCCAAGCGCTTTTTTTTTTGCACTGGCAGATGCATCAGGACTACGTTAACCACAGCTAATGACATGTTCTGCTTGTCATGTCCATATCAACACAAGAGGAACACACAGGAACACAATGCACTGACACATGCATACATTGGTTATTATTCTGGATTTCATTTCTTTGGTTTACAAAGCATTAGCATTAGTTGTTTATCTTCGGCTAACATAATGTGAGAATATAGTCTCTGTGTTTCAATTATGAATATGCACTGCCTGGAAGCGTACCATCTGTGCTTGTCCGCTTGAGTTACAAAACAACGGAAATTGTGGCCTACCATTTAGGATACAAACCACGCTGCCACATGTCTGTATAGTCATGGTCTGTATACATACAGTACATGTAGAGGCACAGACATGAAGTCTGATAAGATGCATGTGCATATATATGTATACACACACACACACACACACACACACACACACACACACACACACACACACACACACACACACACACACACACACACACACACACACACACACACACACACACTTCCAAATACACAAATACATAATGGTGCACACACAAAGGCACATGCCATTTGACTAGAGGTAAAATGGAAGTTTATCTTTTGAACCCAATCTACCTGTGACTGATTGCATTGATCATCACAGCTCCCGTTCCTCATCTTCCTCTTTACAAGAGCACTATTGATCTGTGGTGTAATAGTCCCCACCTCTCATTTTATTCATCAATGCTGTCGGATCCATACGGTATCTGATCCATGTCACACCGGAGCGTGTACTGCCCCCTGGGTGCCCCTGAGATGTATTTGGGCAGGGGGTGGGGGTCGTGATGGTAAAGATTGAAATGGGACTACACTGCATTACAACAACCTAGTTCTCCCATTACACTGGTCCCCATGTAGCTGTGTGCTAGAGCCCCGGGCTGTTGTCAGCCCGGATATGGGATTTACCTGCATGCTGACAAGGTTACTATCCTGTCACGTGTGCTCTCGTTTGATCCTCAGTTAGTTAGTTAGTATGTGTGTCCCAGTTGGCCCTATGCCCTATCGCACGGCAAAATTAATTAATTCCTTGCGACAATTCTTTCTCAAAGATAAATTGAGCAGTATGTGCCCCTGTTGGATGAGGAGGCGAAGTAGCTCAAAATACATTATTCGAGAACAATGCTGTTTTGGCAGGGGGTTTGTTATCCAGACAGAAAGCCCTGTGACTCTAGTCTTTATCCTCTATTGTTCACTGCTGTTGTGATGCTGCCTGCAGCCCCGGGTCATGAGTCCCCCCTCCTGTTTGGCTCTGTGTGGTTCTGTGTTGGCTTGGTCCATTCTCCTGGCTCCCTCTCGGGTCTGGGCTTGTTCCCGGGAAGGATGATGTCTGTGGGCATAAACACCTGGTTGGCACCATGCACACACGCACGCACGCACGCACGCACGCACGCACGCACGCACGCACGCACGCACGCACGCACCGGACATGATCAGATCCGTTTGCCTCTGTGGTGCTTGTGTCCTCTACTGACCCCACTCTCCTTCCTCAATCTGAAGATCTCATTTCACTGCCCCTCATTAAAGGACAACTTCACCCATTTTCAACCTATCTTTATATAAATGGTCCTCACTAATGTTCATGATAAAATGGTAAAAAAAAATCTACTCACTCTGTGTCTGATAGGAGGACTGTGGACAGTTCAGAAACCTGTCTACCAGTGACATCGTTAGACAGATTTTTTTTTTTCCAAACTAGATTTAAAATGTTTTATTCAGATTTGTATTAACCCGAGAACAGTGGCTTCCATTATAGCAAGCTAACTTTCCACAAATAGAAAGCCTGCAGTTTCTATTAGCTTGGATGTGCCCAAGGCGCGCCTCTGCGCAAGTGGAGCTTACTATGAAACCGTGCTCGGGTTGTGTGTCTGTGTGCACTGCCTGTGTGCAGCCGCGCCCCCATGTGACTCACGCTCTCATTGGCTGCTACAGTGTGGCTGAAATCCACCTGCCCCTGGGTGACTAATTCTCCTCTGAGAGAAATATAGCAGCTACAGTCACATCTAAAAGCATCTACACAAGTTCATCTATTGGGATATCTAAGAATTCCATGTCATTTGTGCATATTTCAGGCCGGATGGCAAGTTGAAAACGCCTTAGTTTGAGTACAGTAATTTAACTGTACCACCCACTTCTCTACAATTGCACATTCCTTTCTATTCTTCTTATTGTTATTTTCAAGCTGCGTTGGCTTCCCGCGTTCGCGCGTCTTACTTGTGCAATAAAAAAGGCTGACGAAGTGAGTTTAGGGCCAAACAGAGTAAATGATACTGTCTCTCATGCAGGGGTCTTGCACTGCCATTGACTGCTGAGTGCAGGCGTTAGAGGCCTCTTTAACTTAAAGGGGCTACACCATGAATTTAAAAAAAATATATTATATATAAATATTGCCCCCTAATACGTTTTAAACAGGTTGTTAGCCTAAAAAACATCCAGATATTTTTTCTCACAATCTGACTGTCTGTCATTCCAAGCTTTTTCAGCTGCAATACCAAAACGTCCTATTGGGCAGGGGGGAGCTACTGAGCAATTCTGTCTGGCCATCATCAATGCAAAATCAGGGCAAGTGACATCACTTGCCCTGCCATTCTGAAATGGCCTGTTCAGACACGCCCATTCAGGAAACAAGAGACTCTGGGGAGCCCAAAAAATACTAAAAACCTAAAAAAAAAAAAATTCATGGTGTAGCCCCTTTAAGAGCACCTGGGGGAGAGAGGAGGAACATGCAGGGCTGCTGCCGGAGAGAGATTGTGTGTGTGTGTGTGTGTGTGTGTGTGTGTGTGTGTGTGTGTGTGTGTGTGTGTGTGTGTGTGTGTGTGTGTGTGTGTGTGTGTGTGTGTGTGTGTGTGTGTGTGTGTGTGTGTGCGTGCGTGAGAGGAGAGAGATGGAAGCTAATGCAGTCATTTTCTAGCTGGCCAACCTTTCCAACAGTCACAGCATGTTGTTTCTGCTGACAACTAGAATAAGTTGAGGTGGTAATTGACAGGGGGGAGTGTGTGTGTGTGTGTGTGTGTGTGTGTGTGTGTGTGTGTGTGTGTGTGTGTGTGTGTGTGTGTGTGTGTGTGTGTGTGTGTGTGTGTGTGTGTGTGTGTGTGTGTGTGTGTGTGTGTGTGTGTGTGTGTGTGTGTGTGTGTGTGTGTGTGTGTGTGCGCGTGTGTGTGTGTGTGATCACATGAATCAGCTGATCAGTTAATGCAGCACCAGCATGATAGTCTAATCCCTACACATTTTTTGTTGTTAAAATATTTTATAAAATATTCAAAATCTTTAATGTTTTTTGCGATAAAAAAATAAAGTTTGTGTGTGTGCGCGCGCATAAGTATAAACAAACAGAAACAAAGACCACATTAATCAGCTGATCAGTTAATGCATACTAAATGGCAGTTTTACTCAACCTTGTTTCATGTAAAGGTCCCCCAAATTATGTCCTTGTCCACGAAACCCTATCACAAAGTATTTGGTCAGTCCAGGGGTTGAACACATTTTTGATTGTACAACCTATGGTTCATTATAAGCCACAACTTACAAGCAGGATCTTATGTTGTTGTTTTTCTGTTTTTAAACCCTGTAGCACTTTGAGATTGGTGAAAATGTAAAGGGCGTTACAAATACCATTTATTATTATTATTATTATTATTATTATTATTATTATTAGTAAAATGTGAAGTTCACGTTCGAATAGAGTCCAGAGGGAAGCACGCACATCCCAAAAAAACCTAATCAGGTGCTGAACAACAATACGGTACAATAGAGAAAAGGAAGGGAAGTCCGCAATCTTACATGCATAAACATGTATTAAGGTTACACAACGTTTCGCCCACTAAGGGTCTTCATCAGGTCTGATACATTACATGAAAAGGCGTGTTAAGTACAGGAAGAGAGGAACGACACAATCAAAGGCAGCTGTAGTAGTAATTAACCAGAATCTGTCCACGTTCGGCCACCACAATTTGAAAACTATGGGGAAAAGCACAGTGCTAATCAGTCACCATTTCAAATCAATACATACTAAATGACCCCAGCATGATAGTCTATTGGCAGTCGTTCTCAAACTTTTCAGGCTGTGACCCCCCAAAATAATCATATTTGAACTGGGGACCCCCCACCCTGACAAGCACTTGGAATGTAGGAGTTGATTCATAGTAGGAATAGTGTGTTGATTACTTTTGATGCAGCAATGGTATTTTTCTTTTCAGTTGTTTTTGGGGTATGAAAAAGGTCTTAAAAAGTCCTTAAATTGTCACTTTAAGAACATTACTTTTTTCACTCTATGATTATTGATGACAACAAGATAATAAAGGGAGAATGAGGATTCGGACTGACTGTGACAGTTATTTACAAGAGGAGCAAAGAGCTGAGAGCAGCACTACACTGGCGTGAGAGACAGGGCTGATACTTCTTCTTTTTCTGCTTCTTGTGGTGTGTGTGTGTGTGTGTGTGTGTGTGTGTGTGTGTGTGTGTGTGTGTGTGTGTGTGTGTGTGTGTGTGTGTGTGTGTGTGTGTGTGTGTGTGTGTGTGTGTGTGTCCCACTACAGATGGGGCAGCATACAATAACATATGAGTAACACCTGAGATTCCAACCCGGGTATCCCACGTGGGGAACAAAACGTCTACCTCAAGAGGGGATCCCTCCTGGCCAGGGGCTTCAGGCTGAGCTTCTCTGTTACACTGATTATGTTATTGATATGTGTTCCTTTAAATGTTCAGTTAATCAGTCCTCCTAAATGGATGGATGGAGTTTGGATACTGCCATTTATACGCTCAGGACGGTGCCATTCCAAAACCCTTTACAGTCTGCTCACATTCCATGCCATAGCACCCAGTGGTGGAAAGTAACTGAGTACAGTACTGTACTTACGTACAATTTTTTAGGTATTTGTACTTTACTTGAGTATTTCCAATCTCCAGTACTTTTACTTCTACTCCACTACATCTCAGATCCAAATATTGTACTTTTACTCCACTACAATTATTTGAAAACTTAAGTTACTAGTTACTTTTCAGATATAAGTGCTTATATTATGAAACATACATTAACCACTTTTTAAGCCCTATTTTATACATAGGCTATTTGAAAATAGCCGATCTACAAGCTCACAACATATCGCGACGCGTTGTGAGCTTGTAGATCTGCTATTTTCAAACATTTTAGTACTTTTACTTTTGGTACTTTAAGTACATTATGATGCCAATACTTTTGCACTTTTACTCAAGTAACTTTTGAATTCTGGACTTTTATTTGTGACAGAGTATTTCTATATTGCAGTATTGGTACTTTTACTTAAGTAAAGAATTTGAGTACTTTTTCCACCACTGACGGCACCGTGCAACCGCTCAACCCCCTCACCTCGTCTCCATGAAGTGCCAATCAGCTGTAGTCTTAGAGCCATCAAATATTAACAGGCATTAGTAGTACAAGGGCTCCTGTCATTCTCTGCAGCAACCATGAGGGATGATGACAGGCCTGTTAAATGGGTTATGCGGTTTAATTCTGGGCTCACTGCGGTGTAGTGTTGTTGAATGTTGCATTTAAGTTGGAAAAGAACCAGCACTTCGCAGTGCAAAGGCACAGCTTTATCAGCTTGCCCGGCGTTTCCCGGGTTATTACATTGACACCTCTCTTTGTAACGCATCAATCAGTATGTTCATGTTCCAGTACCGAGTGTTGGCCCGGGTTAATGCGTGGGTGAAAATAGACTCTCTCTCTCTATCCCATCAACCATTCCAGAGCACTGATTGTTATGGATCTACACAGAATCACAAGGGATTTATTTGTCACTTACTCGTACAGGTTGGTGGGACATGTTCCATTCAGACTGTGCTAACACAACTAAATATAACAAGATGAATAAATAAACAGAATAATATTTAGTACCCGTTGTCAGAGGCTACTATGTACACCTACAATGTGACGTCAGTGCAGAGTTAGATTAACTAGAAGCTCGGCCGAGGGTCTAGCCCTTCGGGTGGCCGAGGGTCTAGTCGGGGACCGGCCTACACAGGAACGATGTACTGTAAATAGGGAATGAATGCTCCACCCTTTAAATCAAACCCCATTATACCTGTTGTCATAGGACCCGTTTTGGCCATCTGTTTGCCTGTGTCCATTTATGCCCATCTGTGTGTGCATTTATGCCCATATATGGAGCTATCTGTGTCTGTGATATATGGACATCTGCAGACACAGTGCCGGTTCCCCCTTTAATGCAAACCCCATTATACCTGTTGTCATTGGACCCGTTTTGACTTTATTATGGAGATCTCTGGATCTGTCTGTCTGTTTCCCTTTCATGCCCATATATGGGGATCTATGTATCTGTTTGTATGTGTCCTTTTATGCCCATATATGGCATATATCTCTGTCGCTTTTTGTTTGTTTCTTCTTTAAGCAGAATATGCAGCCTGGATAAATCTGCATCATTCAAGTCATCATCCCAGTCCCACGCTTTGTTGCTCTTTTCTTTTTTGTAGCGGGAGAGTTCAGCTTGAGTTTTTTTGGAGAACTTGTTTTTTGTTGGTCTTGTGCTGTTGATTTAGCTTGTCTTATGTTTGTCTCCCCCGTCTGCACCTCATCCAACTCAGATCTTGACTGATCCTTGTTTTCTTCAGTAAAAGCAGCACAGTTAATTAATTCTTCATCACCGATCTCATCAAAAAAACTGTCTCCTCCTCTGTCTGCTCCTCCTGTCTTCCCACCAGATGTTGACTGTTCCATCTGCTCCCCAGGAACACTGTCTCCTCCTCCGTCTGCTCCTCCTGTCTGGCCAGCAGATGTTGACTGTCCCATCTGATCCCCAGCAACAGCCTTATTAGCTTTCCATTTCGTATCCCAATCGAGTTTTGTAATTCTTTGGTTCATTTTTCTTTTTTCCTGCTCCAGTTTTTGTACATAAAGAAGGACTTGAGTCGATGTCTTGAAGGCCTGCTCCTGCAATTCCTTCCGGCTTTCCATGAACTTGCACTGATAATTTAGAAGTACCAAGTTGTTACGAATTATTTCTCCTTCACCGGGGTTTAGCTTTGGTAGCTTTTCTGGAGTACTCATTTTTTTGAGAGCTGCTTATAGACTATATGCAGAGGTCTGTCAAGAGTGCTGGACTTAGCTTAGAAGCCGGCTTATATACTTTCATCTGTCACCTTGGAGTGAGAGGAAGAAAGACTATAGTTTATGCCACACTCAGAGATTTTTTGTTGACTCATCTAGTGTATGTGATGCCTTTTATGAAGTGATGTCACAATGAGTCAGCGCTTGCTCTGGAACAGCCCAATGTCAGTCATCTCCGCATACGGAGATTCCAAACCTTTCGTGCCGGATCCGAAAAACTGTGTATCGGGTCGGGTCGATGCGAAATTTGGAGTCTGTAGCACCAACCATGTGCTTTCAGGGCTCATCCATGCGATTCGGGCCAATTTGGATTCGGCGTCCATTGGCTTCAATTAGTAGTCAGGACTCCGCATATGGAGATTCCGAACCTTTCGCGTTGGTTCCGGAAAACCGCATATCGGGTCGGGTCGAGGCCTAGCTAAGATCGTAGGCAAAGGTCTGAGCTATCTGTGTGCGAAATTTGGAGTCTGTAGCACCAACCATGTGCTGTCAGGGCTCATCCATGCGATTTGGCCCAATTCGGCCTCGGCTTCAATTAGTAGTCACGATACGTTAAATGTAGGTCTGCTGTTTTCGGGTGAAGAGATAAAAAGAGATTTTCTTCAAGCTCATTATGGTGTAAAGGCTCAAAATGCATCTTTATGACTGCATACATTTACACTCCACATGTCTTGATGATGACATCAGTCTTGGGTTTGTTGTACCTTTGAAAGAGAAAAGGTTATGTGTTGCAAAAAGTTTGAAATCTTAAACTTTTTTTAGGGCTCAAGCACTGCACCAGTGTGAAGCCCCACCAGGAATTATTATGATGATCACATTTGTGCGAGACTAAATGTACACTAAAGGTTGCGCAACTTTGCACACATATCAGAAGTTGTGAAAATGTTCATATTTTATGGGTCTCAAAAATGCCACAAGGCATCGCTCCTTGCAGTTTTAATTTATATTTTCCTCACTCCAATTTAGTTGTTATGCCATGACCTCTCCTCTGTCCTCCCTGTGCCAGGTAACTCTCTGTACCAGGTAACATCCGTAACACAGAGAAGCTGACCTTTGACCAGCAGCAACAGTATGAGATCCAGGTGACAGCGTGGGACTGTGGCCAGAAGAGAGCCTTTACACAGCGTTCCTGTCTGCATCGATGTCAAACCTGTCTGCAAGCCTGGCTGGCAAGGTACGCATGCACTACACTGGAAAGTCCTCAGCGTTCCTTTAACTCTGAGAGTACAAATGACGTTCAGTCTCTCAATGTGTGCTCCATCTCGTGTGCGTGTGTGTGTGTGTGTGTGTGTGTGTGTGTGTGTGTGTGTGTGTGTGTGTGTGTGTGTGTGTGTATGCATCTTTCCTTCTTTTCCTATTGCCGTGTGCCATGCGTGTCTGGATTTTTCCCATGGTTGCTCGCTACCTCTACCTCTCTCTGTCCCTTGCGTTCTCCTATTGCCTTACTCCACCTCCCACTAGTCTCACCCCCGCTCTCCCACCCCCTGCCTCAGTCTCTGAGGAATTGGCCTGTCAAGTTCTGCCACCGCGTGATCAACAGCACTTTATCTGAGAACACGATGACACAGCCAACACAGCTCTTTGCGCATGAGAAAGTGATCTACAGTAGGTGCTAACAAGGCCCAATACAACACAGCACAGAAAAGTGTGTGTGTGTGTGTGTGTGTGTGTGTGTGTGTGTGTGTGTGTGTGTGTGTGTGTGTGTGTGTGTGTGTGTGTGTGTGTGTGTGTGTGTGTGTGTGTGTGTGTGTGTGTGTGTGTGTGTGTGTGTGTGTGCGTGTGTGTTTGTGCGGTGTGGGTATGTGTGTGCAAACTTATCTTGTGCTCAAAATAATGGATCTAATTTGTACTTGTACGAGTGGACAGGATGGAACATGCTGAGAGATGACAGTCACTTACGTTGTTAATGAAGAAGAAGTGGTGTGGATCCTGTGTTATGTTAAAATGTGTTGTGTTGTGTTGTGCTCAACAAGGTGGCTCTAATATGGGATCTCTTTGCTATCCAGCACTTTGCCGTCCCTCAGGACAAGCTGTTTTTGGCAATGTGGTAAATGATAAAGAAAGAGCTGGGTTAATTGAGGACCATGGCTGGCAGCCTCACACTGAGTGGAACAGCTCTCCTAGACAGACTGGGGAGAGATTTTATACGTGGAGGAATTATGAAATGTCAGCTACAGCTAAAGTGCCATCTTGAAAAGATTGTGTACCTGGCGAGCTGTGACAGGGCTGTACCACAGAACTATGAAGAGGGGACATTTAGCAGCCGAGAAGCTTTCAATTGATCTCCGCCAGGTCAGGTCAGGAAAATTAAAAGTCAACTACAGATTTCTGAGCTCTGAAGGCTTTTTCCTTCTTTGAGCAAGAGAAGCGCATTGTCTGGCAAGCAACCCAGCGAAACTGTGTGTGTGTGTGTGTGTGTGTGTGTGTGTGTGTGTGTGTGTGTGTGTGTGTGTGTGTGTGTGTGTGTGTGTGTGTGTGTGTGTGTGTGTGTGTGTGTGTGTGTGTGTGTGTGTGTGTGTGTGTGCCCCCAGCAGACAATGGGGCTGATGTCAGATAAGAGAGCAGGAGAAGGAGAATTAAAGAGCTAAAGGAAGAATACATGGGTTCATTCCTATTTCCTCTCCACCTCCTCCTCCCTCATTCCTTCTCTAATCTCAGACTGTCTGACTGTTGCATTTCTTTCTTTCTGTCTTTTGTGTTGTAAAAGTGCGACATCTTGTGGCTAAATGTTATCTATACTATACTGCCCCTACTGGCCCATTCCACTCTACTTCACCTCTTTGATTGATTGAATATTGTATTAGACAGAAATATAAAGTGCAGTCATACACCTGGTCTAAAAGGATAACAAAAAAGTCCTGTGGACTTGTTTCCATTGAGGTCCTATATATTCAATTCATCAACATAGCATAGAAAATAACACTAAAATACAAATATCATCACAAATATAAAACACTATATGTACAGAGTAGAATGGGGTAAAAAGGGGCGGGGGGTTGAACACCTTCCTAAGGGAGAAGAGATATTTACCTCCCCCTTTGGCCTCCTGAAATGTGGATTTTCAGGCCTGTTTTACTGGAAGTCTACTGTACATCCCTCTCATCCTTTCTCCATTCCCTTCTGCCTCAGTGCAGTGTGTGTGTGTGTGTGTGTGTGTGTGTGTGTGTGTGTGTGTGTGTGTGTGTGTGTGTGTGTGTGTGTGTGTGTGTGTGTGTGTGTGTGTGTGTGTGTGTGTGTGTCTGTGCGTGCGTGTACATGTGCGCACGTGCACGCGCGCGCGTGTGTGTGTGATAATGGCTGGCTGACCCCTATGTCTCTGGACTGGCCCTTGGTCCCTCCCGGCCCCAGGGTGGATGGATGGATGTTGAGGGAAAGAGGTTTAACCAGGTGGAGGAGGCCGTGACACCGGGGTTCACCCCTTTCTGTCAGACTGGAGGAATGACTGGAGGGCAGACGGAGAGTGCAGGGACTTTGAGAAGGGAAAAAGAAGAGGACGGAGAGATTAGAACCGTACACACACACACACACACACATGCTAGGTGCTATTCGTGGGCTGCACCGCACACACATGGGGACTGTGCACCTAAAGTACATACACACCACACCACACACGAGCACGCATTAACTCATGTGCGTGCGCACAACACACACACACACACACACACACACACACACACACACACACACACACACACACACACACACACACACACACACACACACACACGCACCTATCTGTGAGAGATTACATTTTCACATTCCCCCAAGCCTGAGATTGGAGCCCTCTCTTCCTGTTGAGATTGGAGCTTTTCCTCTGTAGGGCCACTCTCGTATGTCAAGGTGACACTCATCAACAACGGTTACAGAGAGATGCCGGGGGGGGGGCGTCTCTCTGTAACAAGCAGAGAGAGAGAGAAAGAGAGAGAGAGAAAGTGAAAGCATGACAGAAGTGCCTTGGACAGAAGTTCGAAATTACGTTGTGCTTAACATCCCTGCTAGAACAGCATGTGCTCTCGTTGCTGTATTCTCCAACAACTCCCCTCTGACGGTTATGAGGGACGGAACGTTGCTGTCATTCATTCTTTAATCTTTTTTTCCCCATCTTCATTTGTTCTTCTTTTTGCACTGACTGCAGCACAGTGCCATGTAACTGCTAAGTGTTCTCATGTCCTCCGGAGAAGGAAAGTGGAGAAACAATTTCTCATCTGATGAGAAAAGAGCACCAACGTTACCAAGATGAATCAAAATGAGCAATGTGGGAGAAGAGAAAAAAGAGAGAGAATGGAGAGCTCCTTCTGCCTATAGGTAGAGGGAAAAGTGTGATTATGCATCATTTTCCTGAAGCAGCCCTCTTCATCTCTCCCATCTCATACTCATATTTTCATACCCATTCATTTAGAGGCAGATGGTGCAAATGTCTAAATGCTGTGTGTGTGTGTGTGTGTGTGTGTGTGTGTGTGTGTGTGTGTGTGTGTGTGTGTGTGTGTGTGTGTGTGTGTGTGTGTGTGTGTGTGTGTGTGTGTGTGTGTGTGTGTGTGTGTGTGTGTGTGTGTGTGTGTGCGTGCGTGCGTGCGTGCGTGCGTGCGTGCGTGAGTGTTTCCTAGAATAACAAGGATAAATGTATTGTTACTGAGACATACTTTATACGTACAGAAATGTATGGGCTGTGTTTCATTTAGTTTAAATTGAGGTGTGCAGAAAACTATCTGTGTGCTCAGTACTAACACACATATGCAAACTTTCTCAAAGTGTCTGTCTTTTACAGTCTCATCTGCAGTGATTAAAAGCAACACATGTTGCTTCCATGTCTCTCTCTCATATTCAAGGAGAACATCTGGGTGAGCTCTGTCCGCTGCACTGCAGGCAAGCACACAACTAAATAGAGGCAGAATGGCTGCCTATTATCACCAGTCCACACTGCTGTTAAGACAGCTGGGCTAGCTTCAGCAGAGCAAGTGTGTTAGATGTGTGTGTTATGATGGCAGGAATTTATAGATAGTATTGTGTATTTGTTGGTTATCTCATTGAAGCAAGGTTTTACACAAATGTGCTAATTCCAAATCAGCTACAGCTGTCGATCTAACAGCTGAGCTGTCTCTCCCATGCTACTCTGACACTGTCAGCTATTTGTATATGTGTATCTATGTTTGTGTCGCTCTTATCTTTAGTACATACCTTATATGACCATTTAGAATAGCATCTCTGGTACAATGTGGACTATAAGAACTGTGTTAGATAATGAAATTAAAATTCGGAAAACTCATTTAATGCCGTTGAATTCGGATAATCTATGGGGCCCTCAGCCTGGAGAAACAGTAAAAACAGATATAGATTTGACAAAATAGCCTAAGAATAGTTCCTGTCTCTTCAATACGTTTCATGTGATATGTTTGATATTTATCTGTATTAATTAATATAGGAGTTTTGGATAAAAGCTGACATATAAAATAAATTGTCAACTGGGCATTGGCCACTAATGTGAAAATATTTGTTTTGACTGCATAGTCTCTGGCCTTTTAATGTTTAGAAGGGAGTGAGATAAGATAAGATAAGAGCTTTATTGTCATTGCATACACAACGAAACATAGTTTGGTACCTCTGCAGACAACAACAGTATTAAAAGAAGATCACTGAACATTGAAGGAACAATAAAAACCGTGGTCAAAGTCAGGTCAGTCAGTCCCAGTCATTTTAAGATAAATAAATAAAAACAAGGATAAAATAATATAGCTTAAGCAACATTATTGGCATTAACACATATACATTATTGCACTTGCTCAGTAGTCTACACCAACGCACTGTCATTTAGTTCATATTTCATATTTAGTTCATATTTGGCGAGTACGCGTGCGTGATTGAGAGTCAGAATCCAGCAGACTTTTTACAGCCCTTGGAAAAAAGCTGTTGGACAGCCTGTTTGTTCTGGTTCTAACTACCTTCAGTCTGCCCGAGGGCAGGGTCTCGAACAAGTGGTGGCTGGGGTGTGTGGGGTCCTCGAGAATTCTCGAGGCTCGCTTGTGGAGACGGCGTGAGTGAACATCGCACAGATGAGGCAGTTCTGCACCTATAATCCGCTGTGCAGTCTTGACCACACGCTGCAGATCTTTCCTCTCTACATCGGTGCAGCTCGAATACCACACTGTGCAGCCGTAGGTCAGGATGCTCTCGATAGTGGAGCGATAGAAATTAATGAGCAGGTTCTGTGCAAGTCCGTTGCGTTTTAGTGTCCTCAGAAAAAAGAGGCGCTTCTGGGCCCTCTTGACCAGACTTGTGGTATTGAGGCTCCAGGTCAGGTCCTCTGTGATGGTGACTCCGAGGAATTTAAAACTCGAGACCGTCTCCACCTCCTCCTCTCCAATACACAGACCTCTGTGACATGGCTGTCCTTTCCGGACGTCTATGATCATCTCCTTGGTCTTTTTTGGATTCAAGGTCAAGTCATTGTCCTCACACTTTGCCACCAGCCTCCTGACTCCCTCCCTGTATGCCTCCTCATCATTGTTTGTTATCAGACCTATGACGGTGGTATCGTCTGCAAACTTAACCAGAGTGTTTGAGCTGTGATGGGAGACCAGGTCGCTGGTGAACAGGGAGTAGAGGAATGGGCTGAGGACACATCCTTGGGGCACGCCGGTGTTTAATGTCACTGTGGGTGATGTGTGTTGGCCTAACCTGACCCTTTGGGGCCTATTGGTCAGGAAATCCAGTATCCACAGGTGAGGTATTAATACACGTATCCACCCATAAAAATTAGCCTGCGTGCTAAGGGCCCTTTGCCTTGAAAAACAAAGATTTAACGTCCAAACAGATAAAAGATTTCACGTATACTAAATTCTAGAAAGATGAGAGAGAACTCTCAAACCCAAACAAGCAGAAATACTATTATGTAAGATAGTATCGACATGTAGGTAGTAAAATGTCTATTGATTTGTCATTCTATACATCTCCTGTCGTATGTACATGAATATGATTATTAATTTACTGTGTGTGTGTGTGTGTGTGTGTGTGTGTGTGTGTGTGTGTGTGTGTGTGTGTGTGTGTGTGTGTGTGTGTGTGTGTGTGTGTGTGTGTGTGTGCGTGCGTGCGTGCGTGCGTGCGTGCGTGCGTGCGTGCGCGCGCGCGCGCCGAATGCATTGTTGTCTTTACTCTGAAAGCAAGGTTGCAGGTTTTACCATGTAAACTTAACCTCTCCATCTGGTTTCCATTCCAGGCAACCATGCTCCTCACTGTACACATCATGGTCATTGATGTATACAGTGATGTCATTGATGTCATTTTGTTGTTAATGAAAACCATAGGGAGGTTTTCATTCTCGAGGTCGGCTGTACTTTTGATTACAGTTTAGAGGAAGCCTTCCTAACCAAAGTGCTAACATATCATCAGCTAGAGCAGACCATCTCTCAGCTAGGCTACATATGTAAACTTTTGTTTTTTATCTTTGGTAGCCTAGGACACGTGCACAAGTTGGTTTTGAGGGGCCTTCAAATGGCCGGCCTCTCCAAAAGGAGGGCTAAACAATTAGCAAGGTACTGCTCAATATCAGCTAATATAGGAAGCCGCTCAATTTGGAAGAGGCGTTGTTTCCTTTACCCATGATTGTTGTCCGCTGTGTTCGACAAGTATCTTTTGTTTTGTATGTAACAATGCTCTGCCTTACTTATGTAGTTTGTAACTGGCTGTTTCCCTTTATCTGACTGCACTGGCAGTGTTTATGTCCTTTGTACATCTTGTACTTCTGTTTATGTGGACAAAAAAAATATTTCATGAATAAATATTATATATAATAAATATGTGTGCGTGCATGCGTGCAGGGGCGTGCTTAGGGATCAGGAGGCCCTAGGTAAACCCCAGTATGAGGGCCCATACGTGGGTCGCGGACCAATTTTCAGTGGATAACTTCATTATTCACAGCTATGACATCAAAGTGTAAACAATGCATCTCACACTCTACTGTGTGTGTGTGTGTGTGTGTGTGTGTGTGTGTGTGTGTGTGTGTGTGTGTGTGTGTGTGTGTGTGTGTGTGTGTGTGTGTGTGTGTGTGTGTGTGTGTGTGTGTGTGTGTGTGTGTGTGTGTGTGTGTGTGTGTGTGTGTGCGTGCGTGCGTGCGTGCGTGCGTGCGTGCGTGCGTGTGTGTGCGTGCGTGTCTGTGCGTATGTGCCTGCGTGCAGGAGTGTATATTCTTTTTGTAGTGTCAGTGAGTGTGAGTAGTGACTTGGCAGCACACTGGGCTAGCGAGACAAAGCGGTAACATTAGCAACAGCAGCCACCTAGAATGCCACATAAATAGCAGTAAATAATTTAACAGGGACACAAGTGGAAAAGCTAGCGAGGTACATGATGCCTGAGCCTATATAGACAATTCGACATCCACAGAGCTTTTAAAAAGGTATATATTGCTTTTCCAAATATACACTGTGTATGTATAGGAACACACCCACTGATTCTGTGTAACATGCTTTGGAGATGCTATCGTTTCCCTTATCTCAAAGTGTAAAGATACTGGCTTACAACCTGTATCTTTATCTAAAGGAGGGAAGTACCTTCTCATATTCTGTGTGACAGCGGCGCTGCAGTGCTGGGATGACACTTACAACCCTGGTGTTCTTCGGGAGATAGGTGGCGATAAAGTCTCGACGAGGCTTTTATCTGCAAAAGAAATACGAAATGAAAATACTGATGAAATAGATTTACAGCAAGTGCGAAAACTGCAGTAGCAACAGAAGAATCAGTAGACTGTGTTTTGTAGGCCCAAGGCAAACCCTAGTATGAGGCCCCCAGTTGCGGCTCACGACTCTAGGTCGTTTTATTATTTAAGTGTGGCTGTGGCACTGGCAGCATGTATGCAAACATGTACCTTGGTTCATCACCTCTTGCATCATCACCACCACTGCTGTCATCATCATGGAAAGAGGTGTCATGACAACTGCCATCATCACCATAAGCTCTTGATCAATTGTACCACTTGTACTACAACATTTCCTTTTTTGTTTATAAAGAACCTTGAACCTTGAACAACCAAACACCTTAGACCAACCAATGAACTAACCATGTACTTCACTTAAAGCCCAGCCAGTTAGAGTAATACCTGACTCTTTCTCTGGCAAATCTGGGCATGCGGTGTTATGATTCAGACAAATCAACAATTGATAACGTACGATGGTGGATCCGACCACATGAGACGAGGCTGTGAACTACGACCGCTGTGGTGTCTCCCAAGGCTCCCACTGAGCTCTGGAAAAAAGCAGAAGCACTCGGCGACAGTGATCCCAACTTCACTAATGAGCACTAAGTCCTCCTGCCAACATCGCTAATAATGTATCAGTCAATATCAATGACAATCAGTGTGCAAGCAGTGCATGGGTGAGAGTCTGTGTGCAGCATGAATGGTGTATAATACTGTAAAACTAGCACAAAACCAAACACTTTCATGAGGAGGAGAGGCTATCAAACGTTTATTTCTGAAGTATTATGTGACTCATTCCTCCGTTCAAGCAATGAAGTCCAGTGGTCTGTTGAATCCACCTTTTCTATTCATATACTTCCTGTATTTTCTCTTCTGGCGATGAAGCAGGAACAAGATGACCTGAAGTGAAAAGAAGAGGAGGAGAAAAACAAGGAACAAAACACTGACACCGATGCTGACGCAGACGCCGAAGAGGGTGAGGAGGAAGAGGATGAAGATGAGGAGGGGGAAGACGAAGAGGAGGAGCCTGCAGAAACTGAAGAAGATGATGCTAAGCATAATAATTATATATAATGTTATATGATAATATGTCAAACTAAAAGATAGGCTTCCAAACACCAAGCAACCTGGTGTAGAGATGAGAGAGAGAATGGTGGCAGGACTATTTATAGCTGGGAACACACCAGGGCCCAAGTTTGCTCCATTCTCCCTGACTATCCTACCCAGCACCATCTTGCCAATCATCCCCAGCCCTGCCCTGCTAATCCTGCAACACAAACACAGTGAACCAGCACCCAGCAAGCAGGCAGAGAGCCGGCCGTGTGGGAGACTGTCATCATCACACATTAGAGAAAGAGATTATCTGAGTCCACTGAGCTTGTATGTCCGTGTTTCGTTGTCTATGTCTCCATGTGCTGTGTTTGTTTTTCTGTTGAGCACACATCATTTCCTGTGCCAGCTCTGATCAAAGCTCCCAATGTGCGTGCGCCCACCAGCACGACCACCAGCACGACCACCAGCACGACCAGTCTGCTGGAGGTTCAAGCCGAACCAACACAGATGTGCTCCAAAAGATGAACTGTTTATTTGTGTTTGTGAGTGTGTCTGTCTGTGTTTGCGTGTGTGCAAATGAGCCCACCAATGCGAGGGAGTGTGTGGAAGTAGAACATAGCAGATTTAACAGGCCGGTGAGCAGCAGAGGGCTGTTCCGTCAGTGTGCCTTCAGCTCTGCTCAATGTTGGGACCTCCAGTCTGCAGCTGAGCCAACCATGCATAACACACACGCACGCACGCACGCACAAGTAAGAAGACACAATACAGTAGATGCAAAATTGATTGATTGATGTATCATTATTATGCAGGAGGATTGGCTCAATGATGCCATGGTGATATAGTGAAATACTGTAGAAGAAAAGGGTAAGTATTTTTTTTTCCTATGGAAATATATCCACAGTTCCACGCACATAATTATACACCAGACTACATGATTAAACAATTTTCACTGTGCATTTTTCTCATTGCCTTTGGGATGAGGTACGCAGGTCAATATCATCCAAATTCACACGGCAAACGCTCTGCAACGTGAAGGGAGCAGCCAAAACATTGACACGCCACAAAAACACTGTAATAGCAGAGGCACAAAACACAATTCTGCACATGAGGACTGTTGCTACTGCACTGTGCTCACACACAGATGCACACAGTCATTTTCGTAAGCCAAGCAGAAACATCTTCGATGACCATGATTGTTTTCTCCGCCAGGCCGGATGGCCGAAGGCCATTTCAGTACACATTATATCTGTTGTCTTGTGATCAAGACATATCTCAGATTTCTCATTTTCCATTCCAATTGGCTCCGAATGGCTTCCAAAGTGAATGGCCCGTTTTGCACAAAATGCCTGCGAAACTTTGCACGCACACTCACAGTAGGCAGGGAGGACCTACACCCCAATCGGCCTCATGGCGGCGCTACAATAGCCCACTTCACGTTTTGGCCTATAATTCTTGAACCTTAGGTCGTGCAATTAAAAATGTTTTTTCTCCCTGGTTTCCTTGGATGATCACTCTCCATGTGTGCCAAATTAAATTTTTCGACATTTTGTGTTTTCGTATAAGTTAGATGAATAAGTCTGACTTTTCAGATACCATTCCAATTGGCTATGACTGCCATCCAAAGTTTGAGGGCCCTGTAGGCAACCCAGCCTGGCGGAGACCAGTGCTTCGAGGAGCAAACTTTTCTAGTTAAGTTATGAGATTCTGAAAATTGCATGGAGGTTTAAGGCATTGCATAGACTTATGTTTGTTAAGAAAACAGGAAAACGTAGTTTCTAATTAATCCAATTTATCCAACCGCCCATCCCAATAGAGCACCGAAGTCTGACGTCACTGCCGCTAGAGGACGCTGTTCCGCTGGTTCGTGGCTTTATTTTTTCTGTTGAAATCCCCATTGGGGAATCTTAGATCACGTCATATAAGAACTGTGTTCCAAACATAAACACACCTCCCTGGCATTTCTGTCAGGGGGTGGGTCTGCATCGTTTATGATATTCATTCATATGATACAGCCTGTTTCTGGTGAAAATAGAATTAATTCTGCCTTAAAAGACTTAAAAACTACACTTCAGGGTCTGAAAATCACAGTCCCTACAGCAGCCGCGTTCATGGGAAATGTAGTCTTTGAGTCGTTTGACTCGTTTCTAGCGTTTATTGTGTTACTCTTTGGGTAAATTTCCACCTTCAGTCAATGCTTCATATCCATATGAGTAAAATTGCCCGGGTGGTGTGTGGGATTTCAACACAAAAAAATAAAGCCACGAACCAGCGGAACAGCGCCCTCATGCGGCAGTGACGCCAGGACTTCAGTGCTCTATTATTCTATTCTTCCTTTTTTTCTTTCCCAGGCTGGAAAAAGTAAGTAGACTATGAGCCAGGCACAGGCAGTATGCAGCTGTTTCCAAAGATGCACCTATAGCCATGCGGTGGACCACTGTCTTCAGTGAGGACCACCGTAGAACTTCAGACCAGCCATATTGGGAAGGGCAGCGTCCGCGAGACCTACTCGGAGAAGTCCCTTCAGAAGCTCTGCGGTAGGCACTGTTTTCACCCAGACAGTCAGTATTTCATAGCATCTCATAGATCCATGCTGTGGTGCCGGTGACTTTTTGATTCGTTTGAGACTGACATATCAAGCGGCTCAAATTGAGAGAGCAGTTCTGTTGTGCAGCAGCAAATGGGAGAAGACGTGGACCTGCGGCTGTTATGATGGTGGTTATCTAGAGTCCACAGAGAGCACCTGCAGATCAAAGAGCAGGTCTGACTGAGGCAGTGAAGTGAAAAGTGGTAACGTGAATTTGAAGTAAGCTGCCACTGCTAAAACCGACAGAAACAAACCAAAGTTTTGAGAAGTGGGTGTCAGCCAGGCCTTCAGGGCCCTTTCTTTAAAACCAGCATCTAAAACGCCTGTACATTGTGTTGCTGTCTTATCTCGGCTTGCGGCCCCGGTACCCCACACATCTTGTTGCTAATGATGTGGCAGAGAGGAGGGGAGTTGTCCCAGATGCAACTTTCCTTGGTGATTGATGAACCAGTCTCTCACCTTGTCAGTGCCCCGGGCGAGAACAGCCATGTGGGTATCACCTACAGCCCCCCACCCTCCATCCAAGCAGTCCCTCTCCACCACTGCTTCCTCCTGTCCATGCATGATTTACCTCTACATAGTCTTTTCAGAGACCTAATAATCATTATCTGATGGCAAATGGAATAAAGTGTAATTGCTTTTTTAAAGCGCTATCAATTTGAGATAATGTACAAAGACACGGGGGCCGCTGAAAATGTCGCAGTCGGGGTGGCAGGGAAGTCGATGCATATTTATTTACCCAGGGAATCTAATTACCGGGGTTCAGAGCGACAATGCTGTCGTCGAATACCATGCAAAGGTAAACGGGCCTTTACAGACAGGACGTAAGAAGATTAATTCATGTGCTAATTTTACATTGTTAGCAGAAATGAACAGATTTGTGTTTCAGTTATCTGCCTGAAATGAGGCAGTCTTGAAGTTTGGCATTACACTTTTTCTTTTTTTTTTTACATATGCTAACAGCATGGCTCATGACTGCATTTTCAATTGTTTGAAAATGTATTTTCTTTGCGAGCTGAACGGGTAAAACACAGATAAACACAGATACTATTTTGTTATTTTTGAAAGATTTCTGGTGGTCTAACATTGATTCTAAAGAGAGAAGGAGCAGCTTTCAGAGAGGAGGTGAGAAGGATGTTTTTTGTATGTTGATTTCAAGGTTAGAACTGATTAGTTTGTTTTGCTGGAAGCATGATGTTCCAGCAGCCTGTAAACCATTCCTGGCTGTGTTTAAAATGGTCTGCCATTATCTGCTCAGAGATCAAGAGTCCTTGACTTTCC
This sequence comes from Gymnoscopelus microlampas, assembly GCF_963454915.1. Classification (NCBI taxonomy): domain Eukaryota; kingdom Metazoa; phylum Chordata; class Actinopteri; order Myctophiformes; family Myctophidae; genus Gymnoscopelus; species Gymnoscopelus microlampas. Next base: position 21,485,644 of record NC_139945.1, on the reverse strand, counting down.
TCCTCATTGTGTTTCCACAGTTTCCTGTCGATATGTCCTCTGTGTTTCCATAGAGGTAAAAGTTAGCAGTGAGCTATGTACTCTCTCTGTGAATGATGATGACTCACAACTATTACCTTCTGAAAGTCAGTTTCATTCGCCATGAATCAATAAATGCATCCTCTATCCATCTTGGCCCATTGATTCCATATTAAGTCCTGCCATCTGCCTTACTTATAACTAATCATAGGCAAGGTTGAGCCAATCTGCCATCTGCATCTGCTGTGATCGTTATTGACGCGTCTTTTGTCACGCCTCTCATGCACATTCCCACGGCCACTACACACCAGGGGCTTCCTCGGGCAGCACCGACCTCCTCCCCGCCCCCAGTGCGTCCACCAGTTGGACGTCCTCCCTGATGACAGACAGTGGACGGGACAGTGACCTGATTTATGTGAATTATTAACAACTTTTTTTAAATTGGGACGTGTGTATGATTTTCATATTGCTATATTGGCAACCGTTTAAAAAAAGCAATAAGCGACGTGAGGTCTCAGTTTAGCTATATTTTATAATGGCTGAGAGGGTTGGAGCCACTCGGCTAGCGAGTATAGAATACTCAGTAAACTGCAACCTCTAGTGGCTTATATTGCTTTATGAGACGAAGTTCAAGCACAGTAAGAGTTGATTGGTTTGAACGTTGCCGGCGTCAATAAATGCTCCATGCGAGCGCTCTGTACATGATATCCAAATAGCTCCGCTCATAAAACACTTCCTGTGGACACAGACAGCCTCTTACTGTGTTAGAGAGCAATGTTGGATTAGTACACAACAGACCTACAGTAGCAACTCATGGAGCAGTGGCAGTGCTGAAACACAAGATTGTATAGGATTTTGTACAAGACTGAATGAAGGCCATGGAGAAAGCTAAGTCCCTTTAGAAAATAAAGCGTTTTTCTTATCAGGCTGAAACCCATTAGGTTTTATAGAGCTTATTGAGAGTAGACGTCAGTCTTTGTTAAAAGCTGCTAGTCTGTAATGCTGGCTCTCTGCTCCCCTGGGGTGAACTCCTCTGTTCTCCTTCTCTCTCCTACAGAGATGAACCGTCACCATTACTCCCTGTATGTTCACAACTGCCGCCTGGTGTTCCTGCTCAGGAGAGATTTCACTCAGGTGGACACCTTCAGACCTGCAGAGTTCCACTGGAAACTGGAGCAGGTTGTATGGCACTGCTGAAAAACAATTGCTTTTAATAAAACCTTTAGCAATGTAGTACAGTTTGGGGAATTAAAGTACAGTAATAGTAGTGGTAGTAGTATCTTACATATTTGGTAATTCAAATACAGTAGTTGTACTGTTGTAAGTTAAATACAACAGTACTGCATGGTGACCTTGTCTTGCGTCTAAGGGTCATCTTTATGTCATTATGTCTTTATGATTTTCATTAGTAGGCTAAAGAGCCAACATTACAGATATGATTAAGTCTTGTTCTTGACTAGAGGAGTTAAATCTTTTGGAAATGTCCATTACTTTAATTTTCCTTCGCCTAGAACTTACAGTACATGGGTTTGTTCGTAGTATATAGTAATCTAGTATTATTGCTCAATTCAAGCATAAAATGACTTTCACTTACGGTAAGTCGTGAACTTGTTTCAGATCAACACTCCTAATTTCCCCAATTCGATTGTTAAGACGTGACGTTGCGCCCCGCTAGAATAACTTCCGGGTCCAAGTGTTTTAATGTTAATAATAATAATGTTAAATCATAATAATAAATAAATACTTTGTACTTCTATGATATTAGCATTAAGACCCTTATTAACCCTCAATGGTTCATTTCTGAAAAAGGAGGTTATTGTAAAAAGATTTACGGGTTCCAACATGTTGTTTACAATGAAGAGTGGACGGCGCTGGTGCCTTTTGGACCCGGACGTGACATCGGACTACAAAATTACGTCAGACTTAAGAACCGAATAGCTCTAGTTGTGTGTGTGTGTGTGTGTGTGTGTGTGTGTGTGTGTGTGTGTGTGTGTGTGTGTGTGTGTGTGTGTGTGTGTGTGTGTGTGTGTGTGTGTGTGTGTGTGTGTGTGTGTGTGTGTGTGTGTGTGTGTCTGGAGTTATGAGACACAGCATGCTAGCTGACACGGATTCAAGACAGCAAGTGAATGAATGAAAACACTATGAGTTTTATTAGCGGGTCATGCCTGAAAAGGCATCATTAGAACTATTGCATTACAGGAATTCACAGGCCTAAATCTAACAATGCGTTGTCTATAATACAATAATATAATTACACATTAAGACCGTAGTTACTGGATTATTTGATGAAACCTCTCTGTATAAAAGCATATGATATGTACACCGTCTATCTAGAGCTGTAGTGCTGCCAATCAGAAGGTTCTCGGGCCCAGCCCTGGCTCCCGCTGGTTTAGTGACCTTGAACAAGACATGGATCAACTTAGTGATCTTACTGAGGTCATGCTAATGCAGGGGACATCGCATCTGGCAAGATTTGCCACAGAACATGTCTCAGAGCGATGAGGCTTTAGTTTACATTATGTTGTGTATACTGTATTTGTGTGTGCGTGCGTGCGTGGTGCGTGCGTGTGTGCATGGTGCGTGTGTGTGCGTGCAGGCGTACGTACATGTGTGTAAGAGGGTAAGAGAGACTTCAACATTGTGTATCACTTTAATATACTGAACATACTGTATGTGTGTGTGTGTGTATACATGTGTATACTGTATTTGTACTTTTCTGTATATACCACGTAGCCTATGTTTAACCTTCACTGTGTGAGCATGCATGTGTACATGCACACTGCCAGAAGCAGCAGTCTGTCCGTCAGGTAGTCCGTCTCAAAGTCAGGCGGGTCACCTCAGCTGTCGGACCCTGAGGTCACCCAGCGAAGAAATCTGATTTGTGGACAGAGACAGACAGCTGAGCCCATATGGAGTTGAGAGCCAGGGGCCCCCATGGCAAATATCACCAGCTGGCCTTGATTGGACGAAGACATGCAGCCAGTGTCTTATCTCAACCATCTGACCTCACCCAGGCCTTTTCGGGGTATTAAGGGTACTAGAGGATATGCTTGGACAATTATCCTGCAGAGTTGAGTCAGAGCGAGGGCATCTTGTCTGGACTCCTCATGCCTAAAGGTCCTTACACACCGGGGCGTTTTTTTTCATGCGAATAATACGTTTTAAAAAAAAAAACTTATAAAGTCAATGCAAGCTTACATGGAGCGAAAAAGCTAAAAAGCGAAGCGAAAAAGCGTCTTTTGATTACTCGGAACGAGTCCGAATTTTTTCTCTAACCGCCTTTAGGGTTAGAGTTGGGTCAAAGGTGCTGTAGGTGATGTTTTTTTGGTTAAAAAAAAGTTTGTTATTAAAATGTTAAAGCTCTATTCCGATAGTAATGAATCATCGCTTTAGAGTGTTCATTAAACGGGGTCTCCCCGTTTCTCCAGTTCTTTGGTAAAGAGAACATATATTTTCAGGTGGGTCGCCAATCTTGAACACATTGAGAGAACACATTATATCAGCATCAATTTTATAGTGTTCCAATTCCAACTTTGTCTGGCCATTTTTTTGTTCTTCTCCTAGCCACCTAATGTCTTTAAAACAAAAATGAATGTCTGAATCAATCCGGCCTGGCAACACCTTCAACAGAAGATTCACTTCCTCCCCACATTTTCCTTTATCACACCAGTCCAATTAATTTAGAACTAAACCCATTCATCTGTTGTAAGTGTCTACACGTTTGCTAGGATGGGGAACAAAGGTGTGGATGAATTTTAATTTAACTGGAAATGAATGTGCTACAGTATCTGTTAATGACAGACTTAAGGCAGTCTGAGACGTGAGGAGGCCTATTGTGTTTGGTGTGCGGCTCTGCCTTTGAGCATTCCGGTGATGCTTGCATTGTTGAGATAAAATGGTCTGAAATAGGGCTTCTATCAAACTCTTCTCTTGCCTTGTGTTTCTCATTCACAGATGTCTGCACTCTTTAATTGCATAGGGGGCTTGTTAGAGATGTCTCAGGGACGAAGGCTGTCAATCTTTCTTGATTGAATTCTGTACGTTGGCCTTTAACTGCTCTGTTTGTCGTGACTGTGTGGGAAGTTGTGCTGTGCCCAGTGTATTCTTCAAGGCCTCTGAGTCCAGGGGAATCTCTGCATGCATGCAGAGATTCCCCAGAGATGTATGTGAGTGTGTGTGTCTATATTTCCTTCGTGGATCTTGAGAATGTCTAACCGATTGACTTCAAACTTGCCACGTGTATCCCTGAGGACCCATGGTACTGCAGTGCCCGGCGTGAAGTCGGTCGGATCTGTGGTTGTCCAGAACCACTGACGTGACCAATATGCCCAGATATAGGCATACTATGCCTATATACAGTATGGGCATTTTGGACGGATTCTGGACAACTGTATCTCCATTTGTATGTAGATCTGTTGTCCAGGATACTATTTGGATACATTAATGGCTACTGTTCTGTCGGCCTGTAAAATGTATGCATATAGGCTCTGACAATCTTTCTGCAGAGTATCAGGCATTGTCATGCACGGAGAGATGCGCTGTACTGAAATGTACTCTCAACCCGTGGAACAGTCATATCCAACTATCATGGGCCGGAGGGGAGGTGTGTCATGGCGAGAGGGTGATCGAGAGCTCAATCACCGCAAACATTTCAGGCCATGAAATACAGAGGGGAAAATAACACTGATAGGACTAGGAGGCCTCCGATAATTGGGAATTGTTTCTACCGTGACTGTTGACCGAGTGTGAAAGTGACATGATCACTCAACGGCACTTCTTAGAAACCCCAACCGTTTTTTCAGGAAAACCAATCAGACCAACACTAAGGGGGATGTTGCCTGAAGTCAGCGGTAGTGCAGGGTGGCGCCGGGCAAAAAGAAAGTGAAATTGGCAGGGAGTCAATTGTACAGCTACAGGGGCGGACTCGAGAGCAATTGTTTTCCGCCTATTATAGCTCTGAGGGTCTTCGGTTTCTCGAATGGAGAAGCTGTTGGGGTAAGGGTTGGGGGACCAAGTGAGAGTTTGACAGAGTTTGGGGTCAAGCTCATGTGCAGCATACTGCGGTCAGTTATGGAGAAATACATTTCATAAACAATGCTGACAGTCTATCTCCGACTAAAGTGCTACAGTTTGTTGAACAAGAGTTCCTTATCATCAGTGGTGGAAAAAGTACTCAATACTTTAACTTAAGTAAAAGTATCAATATTGCAGTGTAGAAATACTCTGTTTCAATTAAAAGTCCGGTAATCAAAATTGACTTTAAAGACGGGGTGCCGTGATTTTCAGTGATTCCCCCCCCATAAAACATAATCATCAGGTATTATGGTTATACTAGGAGGAAGATGTTTTTCAAAAAAGTGTACAGAAAGTGTTAAAATTATATTTTTATGTGGACACGCCTCCAGTTCATTAAGTATACCTGGTTCTCACCTTAGCACCTCCTCCACCACCTTAGCACCACCCACCTGTCCTAGTCCCTCCTCCTCCTCATGCCCACACCTGTTGTGTTAGATAAATTGATATAATCTATATTTCAAGGCAATGAATAAACATAACGTAATGATAATAACATATTTCAGTTTAGCCTACTGTATGACATGCACAGACATGTTCTCTGATCCGGTTGTGCAACTGCACATGCAAAAAAAGGTGTGCAAAATATAGAATAACAAAAGACAATTTAAAACCATACAATATATGGTACAGTACTGTAAGCACCTACAGTACAGCACCTGAGTGTATGCTCAGAAGTGAGACGAAAAGATGGAGACGATCGTGCTTTAAAGTGCCTACCACTCATATTGTTTTGCCAAACACAAGGCATTCCCCTGCAGCTGCCTTCAAACTGGCAGGGACCCGTGCTGTGTCTCTCCTGAGCACCATTTGAATGGTGAGCATCTGGCATTTTCTCATGGCATTTGTTCACAGAAACTCCTAGTTAGTAAACTTGGATGCTCAGGGAGTTTGTCTGTGAAGTTGAAGTTGAAGTTGAAGCGGAGTGGGGAGGTATTGTTACTGTCTCTTTCTGTCTACTTAACTCATTCACTGCCAGGAATTGATTAATTCATCCGTCTCCGGTCCCCTTGCCAGCGAAAACTGCGATTTTACTGTACCTTTGAAAAGTCATGGAATATGTGCAGTAAAATGCTGCATACAGTATGTTTCATGTTTCATCAGGCGGCGGTGGCAAGCGTCCTCTTTTATGCTGCAGTCTGCTCGGGCAGCGTGATGGACAAAGATGCTAAACGGCTGGATAAACTGTGAAGAAGGCTGCATGGCTCCACACTTGGCTGGACTCACTGGGGACTGTTTGTGGAGAGATGCACACAGAATAAGATGCAGGCCATAATGGACAATGTTAGTCGTCCTCTTCACAACTTCCATTTCCGTCGTTCATTTGCCATGTTGGGTCACATATGGTCTGTGCTGCTGAGTCACCAAGCAGCCACTCGCAGGCTTTTAAAGGGACTTCCTGGCTCTCTGTTTGAAGTGCGTTGAAAAACTCATGAAGAGCCGTTTCACCACCTGTCTGTTTTCTTCTCTGACCACCTGAGACTTCATGAGCATGCACACACGTGTGTGTGTGTGTGTGTGTGTGTGTGTGTGTGTGCGCGCACACACGTGTTTTTTTATGTATATATATATATATATATATATATATATATATATGTATGCTCTACATAACAACAACCACATACTGTACGTACATACATACACACATACACACACACACACACACACACACACACACACACACACACACACACGCACACGCACACAGGCACTGGATTTGAACAAGCAAGAGTGAGCGCCGGTTTGCTTAAATAGATCATGTAGTTGAACCATTCATAATATATTCATCATAATACCCAATCATTCACATCAGGGCTGAATGTGAATGGAGAGTGCGTGAGCAGGGACTGGCTCTGCCGTGGCAAGAATTAACCTTAACATCAGTATAAAAGAACAATTCCCACAAGGGTAGAGTGGAAGGAATCAATGTATTTATTTAACAAAAGTCGAGAACTCTCAGAGACTGCCTCATGCAAATGCAGCCCCCTGAATGTCAGACACGTGTTCTCTTTATGCAGAACAAGAGAACACAAATAGATGGAGGCTTGGTTAGTGAACAGATCCATGCCTGGCTCTTTCTCAGTGGTGGAAAAAGTACTCTTTTACTTAAGTAAAAGTATCAATATTGCAGTGTAGAAATACTCTGTTACAAGTAAATTTACTTGAGTAGAAGTACAAAAATATTGGCATCAAAATATACTTAAAGTACCAAAAGTAAAAGTACTCATTGTGCAGAATGTCCCATTTCACAAATTCAAAATGTATAAAAATCTTTTGAAAATAGATGATCTACAAGCTCACAATGCGTCGCATCGCGACGCATTGTGAGCTTACAGATCGGCTATTTTCAAATGGCCGAAATATACAGTATATAGGGCTGAAGTGGTTAATGCATGTTTTGTGATAATAATCTAAATCTACAAAGTAACTACTGTAGCAACTAAAGCTGTCAAATAGTGGAGTAAAAGTATAATATTTGCCTCTGAGATGTAATGGAGTAGAAGTAAAAGTACTAAAAATTGGAAATACTCCAGTAAAAAAAAATCCTCAAAAGGGTACTTAAGTACAGTACTTTTAGTTTTAGTTTTACAAATAGTTACTCTGACAGACTACCAACAGGTGAGAACATGGTTTGCTTACTAAACTGTAAATAGACCTGCATAGAGAACAAACGTCCTCTTAGTAAAGGCTCAGAGGAGGCATAACTATAATCACAGGAAAAGAATTGTAGTATTGTCATATTTTCTATTACAGCTCAACTTTCATGCCTCCCTGAACTGCTGTGGTGTTCCAGTCATGTTCAGTGGGTTTGCTTAAAAATTATGATATTCTAGGAAATGTCCTTGTGTTTAAGCTACAAGTGCACAGGCTGCACACTATTTCTGTCATATATTTTGCCCTCTGTATGAAGTCTGTCTCTGTTTGTTTATATGACAGATCTCATCAGTTATCGTTGCTTTATTTGCACCAAATAATGTGTACGTCACAAACAGTCCAGGTTTACACAATATGAGAGCTACTTGAGCATCCACTATTAGTCTACTATTTGAACTTCTGTGTATGTGTGTGCATGTGAAACAAAGGGACTGTGGTGCACTAATCTACAGTATAAGAGACTGTGTGTGTGTGTGTGTGTGTGTGTGTGTGTGTGTGTGTGTGTGTGTGTGTGTGTGTGTGTGTGTGTGTGTGTGTGTGTGTGTGTGTGTGTGTGTGTGTGAGCGCGCGCGCGCTGTGTATCCGGACCGGAGCTAATCTCTCAAACCGCCGGACTGATCACTGCCAAATTGTGTGTGCACTCTGCCAGCAGGACAGTGAAGTACCTCCATTTGTCGACACATATGTTTTATATATTCTTTAGCAACATTTTGTAGTTACACCTGAAACTATATACATATATTGTCTATTCTACGCATTTGAGACACAAAGAGTATTTTCTACAGCTTATGTGTAGTGTTTACGGTTCACTTTTCTTTGCCCTCTAAAAGCAATGAACTCTAAAGATCCTTCCAGAACCAACAGTTGTTGCTGAACCGGAAACTACTTGGTCAGTCTTTTGCGGTGCGTTTCTGTCTGTTTTCACCACAGCTACACGCAGACAGACAGGCGTGGCGGAGTATGAACATTGTGGGTCACAAGCCGCGGGGGCGGCAGAGCTTGCGCGATACAGTATGCTTTGACCCTGAACGTGTGTGTGTGTGCTTGTGTGCATGTGTGCGCGCGTGTGCGTGTGTTTTAATACAGTAGTTGTACAAATGAGAGAGTCACAGAGACCAGATGAAGAGACCATGGCTTTGTTTTTACACAAAGTAAGCAAAACAAAATAGCAGGGTGCAGTAAGAGGTCCTCTTCCATGTGATTTATCATATTAATCTGGGCCAATGGCTGGCCTGAATCCCTTTTCCTCCCTCGCAATCTATCCCTTTATCCATTCCCATTCCCTCTGTTCCCTCTATCTCTTTCTCTTTCCAATTTGTCTTAGATTCTGGCCACATAATACTCCTTCCTCCCACACTCTGTCCCGACCCAAATACTTCTTATGGGTTGGTGGAGGCTGCATCGCTGGGCTGTGATTGGTCAAAATAGTTTATGGTTTATGGTGGGCCGTCAGATAACGTGGTCATGGTGAAGATTTATTGGGCCAGGACCGCCACCACCACCTAAAGCGTTATGGGGGTGGCAACAGAGGGGAATGGAAGAAGGGAGGGTTGTTACGTGGGGGCAGTGACCGTAAGGAAAGTGGGTGTGTGATGAATGTAGTCAGACAGGAGGTGAGATGGTCTGAGATGCTCTCCTCTCTGGTTCCTCTCTCTTTCCCTGGTGTCTCCTCATTGGTTTGCCTGGTACCCATATAGTTTAAATAAAATGCATTCATCATTCATTTTGTTTGTCACATTTTATGTATTTTAAGGGAACATTGAGGCGCAGAGCCATCGGTTCCGGCAGACAGACACAGTTATTAGTGACCCGTTTGCTCTGCGCAAGCCTCACTGCACCCAGCAAAAACACAGCACCAACACACACACACACACACACACACACACACACACACACACACACACACACACACACACACACACACACACACACACACACACACACACACACACACACCCCTTTGAACTCAGTGAACTGAACTGCATATTTTGTATGTGTATTTTTTGTACTGTTCGTAGTTAGTTTCCTGTATAGATGTTGCATGTTCACATGGACCGCAATGGAAACAGGCCTTTGGCTTTTTTGTGATAAGTCGATTTGGCTTTTATATCGTATTGCTGTGCTAAAATAATCAATCAATCAACCAACCAATCAACACAGCACACACAGATACCCTGGCTACCAGCACCAGACTACAGCGGCCCACTTTGCACTTATTGCCTTAAATCTGGCTGTGATCCAAACCAATCACTGCATCACTTAGCTCAGTCCACTCTCTATAATTCCCAATAGGTGGGTAACTGCTGCAGTTCATTACTGGTTTGAAATATTGTGATTGACTGCTGCGTTGTTGCTGGTTTGGGTTTTTACTTCACACTCATGGAGAGGAGAGGAATGACAGGGTTGTTACTATTGGGTTATGACGGCTTTGTGCAGGCCTGTTGCACAAGTTTCACCGCCCTCATACCACAAAGAATCATTATGATTCATAATGAATTCATCCGAACAATGACGTTATTTTATTTTTTTGACAGACAACAGCCAGACGTCACAGCAGCAAATTCAGAAACAGTTTCTATCAGAGTATCTGCTTGTGTATGTAACCTCAACTGGAAAATGGAGCAAATACATTATAGCCTAGTTAGGAAGTAGACAATCGATTGTCTAGAGATAGTGTTGAGGTTGATATTGATTGATGTTTTTTATTGACAAATGTGCATTACATACTGTATACTGTACATGACCATATATGTCTAGATTTTCTGTAGCCTCGCGTGGCCAGACAATATCACACGACACACTGCGTGGATATTAGTCTGGTCCCTTATCAACGATAGATTTTTTTCCAAGGGGCGGTTACAAAAAGATCCAAACGGACACTATTGGTTAGACTTAAACCAATCAGAGCAGTGCTTCCTTGTACGAACCAATCAGAGCAGTGCTTCCTTGTTGATAAGCCCGCCCACATTTGAATACTGGGCCCTGGTTGGTCCCGAACAACCTCTGCGGAAGAGAAATAAATTCTCTATGGAGGGGGGCCAGACCTAATCTGCCGAGGGCTAAAGTGCATGCAATTTTGCAAAGGAAGATTCGTCTGGAACCAGGCTAGATTTTCTGCATATCTGTCAAAAGTATAAAACACAAAAAGCCAGAGAGCATATTACCATTGTGGTCCTTTGAGGGCAAATATGTGTGTGAAAACTGAGACACCTACTGGCCTGATGGCCCTCTTTCTCTCATGTTTCTCCCAGTGTCTCACCTTCTACTGTCCTTCTGGATGAAAACAACCAGTAAAGCACAGAGAGGTATAGCATACAGTAACAACTATAGCGAGGGTCCGCAGCCAGAGTCGATGGTAACGCTCGATCCACACCCTGTAATCACGATGCATGGAAGCCTGTGTAACAAGAAAGCACAAAAATAAGAAGTCAGGTTATTGAAATATTGCATGGACGGGACATGTATAGTTGGAGAGGAAGAGGAGGAGAAAGTAGCAGTCTAAGACTAGTAACATAAGTAAGGGGGGCTAGTCCGAAGCATGCCCGAGCCAGCCCTAACTAATGGCTTTATATTCATAAAGGTGCCTTGAGTAAATAATGTACACAAAAATGTGCTCCTCGTAATACAGGTCCTTGTCGGGCCAGGGACTAGAAGTCAATCTTAGCCAATCAGGATGAAATGTGAAAAATCTGACGCTGCGTTCATAATTTGAGGCATTTTGTTCAAAATGAGCCACTCCTGTAAACTTTAGATGCCAATCAGGATGGAATATGACAAATCTGACAGATTTGTTTGATCACATGACTATAGAGATAATGTGCACCAATTTGCGTGATGCTTGGAAAACTGTAGGAGTAATATAAAACAATGTGTTTTGCAAAAAACTGCCTCCTGGTGGCGCTATGACAGAACAATGTGAAAATGGTGGTATTTCTCCCTTGGCCCAGTGGGAATGTGCGTGCAAAGTTTAACAGACCACTCCTGCAAGCTTTGGAAGCCAATCAATTAGCCAATCAGGGTGGAATATGAAAAAGACAGATCCGCCTTGATCGCGCGTGTGTGTGTGTGTGTGTGTGTGTGTGTGTGTGTGTGTGTGTGTGTGTGTGTGTCTGTGTGCGTGTGCGTGTGTGTCCAATTATGAGCTGCTGAAGAGGTCATTTGCCTGTTGACTT
>NC_139945.1:21446226-21471226 GCF_963454915.1 Gymnoscopelus microlampas | reverse complement strand
AAGCCCTATAAACGCAAATGTCTCTGAGTCATTGAGTGACTGATGAAGTTACAGCATTGGTCGGCCGGTTGGACTAACTATACGAACTAGCGAGCGGGTGAGTGAATGAGTGAGTGAGTGAGTGAGTGGGTGGGTGAGTGGGTGAGTGAGTGAACAGAGTGAACTGAGTGAGTGATTCTAGTCAGCCTGCTCTCTGCGGGGATAACATGAAATTCACTGACTGATTAAGTTACAGGATTAATCTATAATAAAGCTAAATTACGAGGGTTGCCGCTTCGTGCATCTGTAATTGCCCTTCAGCATTTCATAGATCATTGGTTGTCAAAGTGGGGTACGGGGACCCCCAGGGGTACTTGAGGGGGTTCCAGGTCCCCAGCTAAATGATGGACAGGAACCAAATGGACCCTTATGGGTCTGTAACTCTGAGAGTGTACAAATGGAACCAAATGGACCCTAACGGGTACATTTGGTTCCATTTGTACACTCTCAGAGTTAAATTAACATTGGTTTTACAATGTGAATTGGGGTCCCAGAGGTATAAATGCCATTAAATGGGGGTCCGTAGCCTAATGCATGTCAAACTGGGGGTCCTTGAAATTAAAATGGTTGAGAATCACTGCTTGAGAGCCGTAAAAACCTTCTCTTATGGGGAGTCCCTGGCTTGACTTTTCAAATGGGGGTCCGCGAGCTAATAAGTGTCATTTAGGGGGTCCTTGACATGAAAAAGTTTGAGAACCACTGTCATAGATGGTCCAACCATACAACGTTTTGACTTTTCTTGTTGTTCCTCCATGTCCTCTCATGCTCCACCCCCTAGAGGGAGCTATGACTGTCTGCCCTGCAGCATGGAACCCAGCCAGTGTGTTAACTAGAAGCTCGCCCCCGCTACGCGGGGGCTCGCGTCTAGCCCGCGGCCACGCCCACGTAGCGCCCGCGGCCACTTGGCAGCTCATATAAGTGGCGTAGCGTCATGAGGGCCAGTGGGGCCGTGGCTGGGTCAGTGAAGACCCTGTAGTGCGGATGATATGTGGCATAGAGGGGCAGATTGTAAATCCCCAGAGGAAACATCCGTGGGCTACCATTGGTTCAGCGATGTGTGCGGTCGCCCTGCGGCCCCTCCTCCTCCACCAATGTGCAGTATTGAGAGCCCTGGCGTCACAACAATTGGAGCGATGGGCACTGCACTCTGGTTGGTTAGGGTAGACCTAGGGCCCAGGTAGAACCCAGTTAAAGGCTGCATGGGCAAACCCAGTTAGGACCCGCCTTGGTCCCACATAAACATGGCTAGTTGGGGCCCACCTAAGGGCCAGGTAGAAGCTACTTATAGCCTGCATGGGCATCGCAGTTAGGACTGAAGTGGATGCCGCTGACATTGCTGACATGGGGTCCATATGGTTTAGCCCACCTTGAAACCATATGGGAACTACGCTGGCATGCAGGCTGGAATGCAAACGCTGCATCATACCTGTAGTGTGTAGTTTGATGTTGTGTGTGTAGCAGATATACCTGCAGTGTGTAGATCAATGTCCATATGAAAGTCAATGCCCAGCAGTGTTTTTTTTTTCTCCAGCAGAGTTTGTAGTGTCTCTGTCTCTCTCTGGAAGAGGTTGCACATGAACTCTGCAGCCGCACTGAGGCGCTCCAACACAAACACTCTGACATTAAGCTGCTTACCAGCCAGTGTGTTAATGACTCACGCCACAATGCGTGGGCGGTGGTAATGGAGGCAGGAGACGTGCAAGCAGGCCGCAGGCTGCAGTTGTGTAGTCAGACTAGTTCACGACCATGGCTGTGTGCACCTTTTTCCTTAGCCCCCATACACCTGAACACTTGTCCAGGGAAGGTTAGAGTTGTGCTCGAAATATCTCAGTATTGTTACATCAACATGAATAAACAGAAGCTGCCGTACCTAACACAGACTGTTTGCCACTGCAAACGTACCACAGCATGCAGGCCGGCTGACAGACTGCATAATAACTCATGACCTACTGTCTCTGCTGCCATCTCCTCATATAGGACACTGTTTGCCTAGGGGGAAAACACTTGAAGCCCCTTAAGTCTATGCATACAGTATGTGTCTTGTTGTGTATACCTCTCTGTACATACTCCTGTGTGTGTATTGACATCCCGTATGGAATCCATGGCCAGCTTGCCAATACCAGTCAAACTCCCAAACAAGGCCATGTCCTATACTACGTATATCAAGAAGAGCTCTCAGAAGATTAACATTCTTTATTATGTGTCTAGCAGCTGCGTGGTGTGATTACCAATACGTCAGAATGTGTATCTAACACCTCAATAGCAGAGGAAATGAATTGGATGGATTAGAGCTCCCATCTGCTGTAGCAGTGCAGCACTGGAGCAGCAGTCATTAGACAGAGTTCAAGGTTCAAGGCAAGCCCAGGTTTCAGGAGACAGCCGAGAGACAGGCCCCAAGCCATCTTAGTAGCTAGACATGGGACTGCTAAGCTTAGTTTAAAAGGAGAGAGAGAGAGAGAGAGAGAGAGAGAGAGAGAGAGAGAGAGAGAGAGAGAGAGAGAGAGAGAGGAGAATAATGGTTGTGGCTGGTCAAGCGTAATGTAGGCTATTGTAACACAAGCTAAACCAGTTTCACAGCAGTTTGTTCAGCATGCTGCTGTCTGAGTCACAGACCAATGCATTTAAATGTAGTTCAAATGAGAAAGGGTGAAGGAGTTAAAGAGAACGAGAAACCAGAGGATGAGAGAGGAGAGGGAGGAAGGTTGACAGAACAGTTGGGTCTTCCACACTTGCCTGGTTGAACCCCTGGGGCAGAAACAGAGTGGAGACTACAACATACAATATGTTTTACTTGTCTGCAAGGTACTCCTGTGTGTGTGTGCGTGAGTGTGTGCCCGTGTGTGTATGTGTGTGTTGCTCCGAGGCTCTCCCATCTGTTAAATATGTTGAACAGTGATGACCAGTATGTGAGAAAGCTTGCTTGGTCTTCTCTGTTCTTGGACCAAAAAAGATGTAAGGTCCCCCTGGCATGTGGCTCGGATCCTAGCTTCCTAGACTTTAAGAGGAAACTATATAGCTCCCCTGGCTTCGGTGTGTGTGGTCAGACTGGCCAGACAAACGATCTGTGCTGCTAGGCTGAAGTTACCTTGGAGTGGGTAGGGTCTAACTCTGAGGTTGTGGCTGTCTCGGAGGATTTTATATCTGACCCCAGTATCTCTGTCGGAGCAACTATGACTGTGCGTGGAATGGAACACCAACTTCCACTGACTAGTGCCTGAGGCTGCCTCCTGTGGGCACAACAACAAAGGCAGTGGCAAGAATAGACTGAGCTGAGACTGAAAGGGAAGACTGAATGTCTCCCTGCTGCGCATTGTTGTCTTTACTTTGAAAGTGAGGTTGCACGTTTTACCATCTAAACTTAATCTCTCCATCTGGTATCCAGGCAATCAAGCTCCTCACTGCATTGTAACGATCCCAGGGAATGGAGGCAGAGAAGTGAATCACGGTTTGAGGCTCTGTCTTTATTATTCAAGCGTACAAGCATGGAGCTCAGTATAACAACAGGTATCACTTGTAGCGTAAGACCCACAACAACAACAACAGCAGCACCATCACTTCCCCCGGAAGTCCCACCCCACAGTCACTCTCATTGGCTGGCAACGCCCAGGGTGCAATATCCCAACAATCCGCACCGGGCCGCTACAGTATACATGATGGTCATGAACAAACTTTGTTTACATCCGTGTGTAATCCCCCACCCCTTTCTCTCTCTCTCTCTCTCTCTCTCTCTCTCTCTCTCTCTCTCTCTCTCTCTCTCTCTCTCTCTCTCACTCTGTCAGATCTGTGATAAGGAGTGGCATTACCACATCATCAACGTGGAGTTTCCAGTGGTGATGCTTTATGTGGACGGTGTGATCTACGACCCTTACCTGGTGACTGACGACTGGCCCATCCACCCCTCCCAGATTGATGTACAGCTGACAGTGGGCGCCTGTTGGCAAGGTGATGATGGTGATGGTGATGGTGATCACGATAAAAATGAGGATGATGAGGATGCAGGATGGAGCTTATTAACAGTGCTGATGATGAGGATGATGTTGATGTGGATCAAGACTATCATAGATGTATTTTATCGAGTCTGACGTACGTACATGTACAAATGCCTAAAGTGCTGACCCTGCAGCCACGGATGTTAACTCGTCATTCGGAACCTATGTGATGTATTAGTCCATATTTGCCATTTTATTTCCTCGTTTACAGCAAGTGTAATACCGGCTTTCACCTGATGCGCCCCGCCACTACCCCCATTGAGGGATACAGGGAAAGTCTGACACAGACGGGATTAAAACACATACAGTATTTGTTGAACAATACGGATACAGTGTACACAGATTCCGAATGTCGAGTTAACATCCGTGGCTATACAGAGTTAGCACTTTATATGTTGTATTTGGAAATGTACAGAGAAGTACGGTCTTTGCAGTGATTTCCAGTGACTAAAGGGAGATTGAGACCGACACGCAAATGTCAGACTCGATGAAATAAATCTATGAAAGTCTTGATAGTGATAAGGAGGATTTGGAAAAAGAAAAGAAAAGAAAAAAAGAATAAAAGTAAAGAAAGAATCACCAGCAGATGTAGGAGCTGTTCGCTGTGAATGTGTGTGTTTTTGACCCTCATGGATCCAGTCTGAGTACGGATGCACAATTAAGCTGTCTAACTGTATGGGCAATTGAAATAGGATGAATAGATAGAAAAACACACTTTTTCTTACCTTACACCATGCTGGTGCTTTGAAAGTCCACAGAAGATAACGAATGGGCTCAATGATTCTTAGATAAGGTCTCAACATATATCTTTTCTACAGGGGCAGAGGAGGGTCATTTGGTGTCCCTTTCATCTGCAATGATTTTTCCGCCCCTACTTTTCTTTCTCTTTCACTGAGCGCTCCAAACCCATCAGATGATTAAAAGAGCCCTGAATAGAAAAGGGAGTTCAGAGGCTATTACTCCTCCTCTAACAGGGAGGCTAAGCTAGCCTGGTTCCATACCATAGACCCCGCCCACTCTCTGAGCTTCAGTCTGATAATCAGGCTAAGGCTAAGCCTCAATAAAGAGTTATAAAGACCATCCTCATATCTTTATACATTAGCCCTAGCAGATTGCCTATTCATAAGGCTCTGGTCACAGTGGCACAGTGGTCACTAGCACGCTGCAAAGAATAGTCCTTTTCTTTTGCCGAAAGTCTCTTCAGCCCTCTGGAGAACATAATTCTTCGACTGCTTTGCAAAGAATGGTGAGAACACCACCTGCACTTTATATGTGTTTACTGAACATGACAAATAATAAAAAGATGTCATTGAGAGTTTGAGTGGGCAACCGAGACACGAAGAGAGAATACGATGTTGTTTAAAACCAGCCATTTATGAGCTGTCGTTGTGCAGCTACTTCTTTGCGTTGTTGGAGCATCGCCCAACTGTGTCAATCCTGCAGGTGCTGAAGTGTGTATGTTTGTTTGTTTACGTTCTCCTCTAGACTTTCTGATAGAAAGGTTGGCCTGCGTTGGCTGCTCCTCACCCTCAGGGGGATAAAGTGCTTGCTGTGCTGTTTCCCAGCAGTCAGCCTGTGTTTACCCCCTGACCTGTACGTGTTGAGTAACAGCAGGAGAGCGATGGGCCGTCAAGTGAAAGAGTGACGCACCGTCCTGTAATTGTATTTCTCCTGTTGCCTTTCTCGATCACTTCATCACACACTGCAGCTCAGCATCTCTTGGTCTTTCCTCACTGCCCACACATTCAAACATTCAGTTGTATGTGGGTGTGTTGCACGCACACACAAACAAACAAACACATGCACACACGCACGCACGCACATATGCATGCACGCACTCACACACACACACACACACACACACACACACACACACACACACACACACACACACACACACACACACACACACACACACACACACACACACACACACACACTTGTTCAAATTGTATGAATGTACTTATTATGGATTATATCTTTCTTTATCTCTCCGCTACCCGCTCCTTAACTGTCCCCCCCCTGTCAAACACATGGCACTCAGTTTACACTTTTCAATTCAATTCAATTCAAAGGGCTTTATTGGCATGAGAAAACATGTTACACACACATTTGCACTCAGAGCACCACAATGGAAATACGCTTTTTTTGTTTTATCCTTTTGATAGATAGTACAAACATTGTCATTGTATCAGAGAGAGGTCCTCTGTTACTTATGTTTGCACCCTATGTACCCTATGTAACCCTTATTGTCTCCACCAGGCCGAAGGCATGGCGAGAGAGTATGTTTTACCCCCTGTCCGTCCGTCCGTGTGTCCATCTGTCTGTGAACAGCTAATCTCCGGCACCGTTGGCCCGGTCGCTGCGAAACTGTGCACGCACACTCCCTGGATGCCAATTCAGAACCTCTGCCCCAAAACTTTTACATGGGCCTGTTATAGCGCCACCAGGAGGCTGATTTGTGCAAAACACATTTTCTGATATTACTCGTACAGATTTTATCCAAACATCACACACATCGGTACACAGTATCTCTATAGTCATGTGATCAACACGGATCTGTCCCATTTTCCATATCACATCTTGATTGGCTAAGATTGCCTTCCAAACTTTGCAGGATTGGTTCATTTTGAACAAAATGAAATGAAATCATCAACGCAGCATGCGATTTCCGTGAAATTGTGCACGCACATTCCCATTAGGCCGAGGAAGAAATGCCACTTTAAAACTTTCAAATCAGCCTCATGGTGGCGCTAGAACAGGCCGATTTATGTTTTACCTATAACTGCACCGATCTGCGTGAAACTTTGCACGCACAATCACTAGAGGCCAAGGAAAAACCTTTCCCCTGCATTTTTCACATCTGCCTTTTAGAGCGACACCAGGAGGCCGACATTTGGAAAACACATTTTTTGCTTTTACTCCTTCAGATTCTGTCCAAAAATCACGCAAATCGGTACGCAGTATCTCTATAGTCATGTCATCAAGACGGATGTGTCCGATATTTCATATTCCATCCTAATTGGCTTCCAAAGTTTGCAGGATAGGTCCGTTTTGAACAAAATGCCTCAAATCATGAACGCAGTGTGCGATTTTCATGAAATTGCGCATGCACATTCCCAGTAGGCCAAGGAACAAATGGCAACCTTTTCACATTGGCCTGTTACAGCGCCACCAGCAGGTCTAATTTAACAAAACATTTTTTTGGAACAAAATGCCTCAAATCATGAATGCAGTGTCTGATTGCTGTGAAAGGCCTATTATAGCGCCACCAGGGGGCCACAATAACCTACCTGACCTGGCAGAGACTTGTGCTCCGAGGAGCACTTTTTCTAGTTCTAATATGTTTTACTTAATATTTAGGCATTGATTATAAAACTATCAGTGTTTATTCTTATTTAAACTACTAGTCTTTGTGTGGATGTATGCACATGCATATATCTAAATATGTAAGTAACTAAATATTGAATCAAACTCACAAAAGTTAGAGTAGACGTGAAAATGACCCCAGAAGTGTTTTAAAGTGAAACATCCCTTTATGGACTGCCATATTTTGGGGGACTTCCGTCTCCTATAACTCGGGCCAGGAACCAGGGGTGGTTTTTCCTGTGGGCAAGGTTAGGCGACCACCTGGGGCCTCAACAGTCAGGGGGCCTCATGAGATTTACCCAAATTATTTATTACCCAAATTAGTTTTTCAGGCCCCTGGCGAGAACGTCACGTCACAGTCTAGGAAATAAGTGCACAGCTGGTGTCTGTGGGGGGCTCATTAGCTGTCCTTTTGTTAATTATGCTCTTTCAATGTCTGACTCATCACAGGTAAATGGGCCATTTACCTGACGATCAGTGTTG
This sequence comes from Gymnoscopelus microlampas, assembly GCF_963454915.1. Taxonomy (NCBI): domain Eukaryota; kingdom Metazoa; phylum Chordata; class Actinopteri; order Myctophiformes; family Myctophidae; genus Gymnoscopelus; species Gymnoscopelus microlampas. The sequence goes on along the minus strand of NC_139945.1, from coordinate 21,463,346 downwards.
GAAAGTAACTAAAGTATTATGTAACTTAAAGTAATATTATTACTTTTTTTCCAGTAACTAGTAAAGTAACTAATTACTTTCACGTTTTGAGTAATAATATCACTTTTACTTTTTTCCAAAAGTAAGTTATTACTTTTTTTCACGAGCCTTGGTGGTACTCTGGGCTTGAGTGTGTTTATTTGATCCTGTGTTGTTTTTGGTCCATTGATATAATGGTAGACTGGTTGGGATCGAGTTGCTTTGCAGGCTGCTGATCCGGTCTAAGTCTACACTCTAGAGCGGATACGGAAACGGTGTGCACTTGTCTGTGTGTGAATTATCAGCTGCGGAACGGTGGGCCTTAAACTTTTTCAAATATTATTTTGGGTTAGGGTTAGGGTTTCATCTTTCAATATAGCTTGTTTTCAATTATAAAAATGGTAGGTAAAAGGTCATTTATTTTTACATAAACCCAAACTTTATTTTACTAAAATGCAAATTGAGGACAAGTTTATCTCACTCTCAAACATGTAAACATTGAACATTGAATATTGACAATTTGGGGGGAATTGAGCCACACTTCTCTGCCGGCTCATATTTGACCCATAACACCACAGGTGTCACTTTTTTTATAGACACCATCAGAATTAACTAACATGGTGGTAATGAATTTTGTTGCATTGTAATAGCTGTTTCTGGGGATATCATGAAGCCTTGTTCCAATAAAGACATTTTAAATTTAAACTTGAAAACGGATCAGAAATGACCCTAACACAATGGAAGGGTTAAGGGCAACAGAAGAAGTCATTCATATCTTCGATAAGCTTTTTATTTTATTTGGAAAAGAAAAAAAGACAAACATTATCACACAAACATAAATCCTATATGTTTACAGTCACAACAATTTTGTTTCATTCCAAAACGTAACTTAACTGTTGAAGAAAGTCAACGGATTTGTTTAGAGAAAAAGTATAGAACACATTGCTCTAATTCTTTGAAGGTAAGTTATGAAAATCAAAAAGCTTAAAAAAAGATGTTACCACAAAGAAAATAAAAAAATCACACCCTGTGTGAAGGTAGCGGCGCCTTTGATACATTTTGTCATCGATATGTGTTTATAATATGTTTATAGCCATGTGTCACGTTAAGCTTGACCAATCACTTTGTTGACGGGTCTGACCAATCAGAGTGTTGACGGGTCTGACCAATCAGAGCGTTGACGGGTCTGACCAATCAGAGCGTTGACGGTGAACACGGACAAAGTCAGGTATAGAGCAGGATCCGCTAGAGCGGCTAGCGCCGCAAAAAATCACACCCTGTGTGAAGTGAGTGGTGCCTTGCATGTTCAATCAGCCAAGCTAACATGTCCAATGTTAGCTTGGCTGATGGCACTGATGTCACTTTGAAACATGTAAACAATGTTTCAAAGTGACACACCTATTTATAGGGCTCTATTTCATTATGCGTCTCGCTAGCCAATCAAAGCACACCCTTTCAACATATTGTCACGTGTCACGTGATGCTTGACCAATGTTAGCTTGGTGGACACACGGACATACAGACATACATACATACATACATACGGACAAACAGACAAAGCCACGTATAGGAGTGGTTGCCTTCGGCACCACTCAAAAATAAGCTTCATAGTGAGATCCTGGGACCCCCAGTGGTCCTTGAGTGGCTCCCAGGGGGTCCCCAGCTAAGTTCTTGACAGTTAAGAACCAAATGGGCCCTTACATGTCAGTAACTCTGGGGTCCATGGCCCAATGTATACCTAACTGTGGGGCCTTGTGTTTATAAAGTTGTTCTATTGGCCTATTCCGGAAAAATGAGTCTGATGTAGCCGGTGTCTCCTGTCAGCTGCTGGACACAGAAGGGACAGTCAGCGTGAAAGCTGCCTGTCTCATGAGGCAGTGTCATCTGACTCCAGAAGGTGGCGGTCTTCTCTGAACACACATGGCCACAGGGGACGAACGCGTGGGTGAGGGGTGCGGCGTCCAGGTAAAATCTCCTCTCGCAGCCCAGCTGCAGAGGCACGTAGGGGCCCCGTACCCGGCACATGGGACACTCGCGCTCCTGGCCCTCCGCTTCCACCTAGAGGGTTGTCACCAACATGACATTATAGCTGATGATTAGTAGTCGTTCAAATAATTGCGAGAACATTTAAACACAAAGAAAATAACTTTTTTGGCTTTGTAAACAAAAGTTGCACAAGGCAGATATGACAAATAACTTACAAAGCCTATAACTAAAATATAGAAAGAAATGCCTGACAATGACCGGTACCAATAGTCAAGATGAATAATGAACTATGTACTGTATTTCTTAATTGCATACAAGAAATACTGGGAAAATCTGGGAAAATATTTTAACTACAAGCTCATAACATGTCGTGATATGACACCTTGTGAGCCTTTAGATATCATATCTTCAAAATGTTTCAATAGATGAATTCATATGGATCAATGGAAAATAATTACAATTACAATTACGCTAAACAATTGCGATTATCTCAAATAATTTGTAATTATGTAATAATTGCCACAGGCCTAACTTTCACCTCAGCCTCTCTGTCGTGGACATGACCACACTGGAGGTAGGCCCAGGGCTGCTTCGCGTCCAGCGCCTGTGTTTCTTGTATGCAGTTGAAGCCCACCGAGCACCCGGCGGAAGGCTCCTGGCACAGGACCTCCAGGTGTTTCATGGTGGGCATGCGCGCCAGGCCCTCGGCCGTGCGCCACATGAGGGTCACACCACACAGGTAGATCAGCGAGCCGTCCACCAGTTCCTGAGACTCATTGTGCACCTGGACGGAAATATGAAAAGATGGGATTTGTTGACAAGAATTCATATACATGATGAACATACAGTAGATGTGTACACAATTTGTCAAAAGGATAAAACAAAACAAAAGAAGCTGAGAGCGTATTTCTATGTTGTGGTCCTTTGAGTTCTTGTGCAAATGTGTTTGGGGGAGGGGATAGCAGAGAAATACAATACAACTAAAATGGCAAAACACAACATAGGTACATGGGTAACAACGCAAGTATTGATGGTTAGGCCTAGCTGATATCAACCACATGAACCTTAGCACCCCCATGCTGGGCATGTCATAATAGGCGAACATTCGAGGAATATAGGCCAAAGGATTTGGTGTAGAGGGGAAAATGGAAGCGACCACGTATATACCCCTGGGGGATCCCGGTAAATTAAGTATAGGGTTTAAATTAAACCAACATGCAAATATCTAATATACATACAGAAGATGTAATAATCACAATCAGTGTACACACAGCTGTGTGTACACTGATTGGTGTGAACATATGTATATATCTTATATTGAAATTGCCTAGCGGTTGGTTGGACCGTGGACCGCAGTCATAGACGTAACATCCGGACCTGCCAGGCGCACCGTTACACCGATCCGTACCAAACTTGGCTGAAAGGCTGTTCAGGGGCCTGCCATGAAAATAGTCACACCGAAAAACCAAAGTTGCACACATATGGGGCACTACAGCAGTGTTTAACACTTCAAATGGCCATAACTCAGTGACCATTGCACTGGTCAGCGCAATATAGGGCTGGATTTGAAAATCTAGTACTATATAGTACCAGAGCCGTCTGGGAGAAATGCGGGGCCTGGTGCGATTTTTTTGTGGTTTTGGGCGGATATTTCCGAGTTTTTGGTGGTTATTTGCGGTTATTTCTTTTAATAATTCTTAATAAACGTGATTCTGTTCACTTAAGAAAAGAAAAAAAAAATAATAATAATAATTTTATTTTTTTTCGTTTTTTTGCGGCCGCACCGTTCGCACCCCCCTTCCTGCGGCCCTGTATAGTACTATAGTCCTCACCTTCTTCCCCTGCCGTTGCTGAGTCTCCCGGAGGGTGTAGGTGTCGCCGCACACCGAGATCTCCCTCCACAGGCCAGGCTTGGAGTCCTGAGTGAAGCCATGGAGCGGGTGCATCACCAGCACGCCGTTGGTGGTCAGTCCGTCCATCTGTCCATCTTTAGCTGTCTCCCATTTAACTGCCTTCTCCTGCAGGGAGAGGAAGGCAGTTTAGTTGTTATACAAAGTATAGATTGTTTACTTAAGTAAAAGCAGCAATACCACAAAATTATAAATATAATATAAACTATACATAATAGTCATGTATTCAAAAGACATTTCATTTCATAACCTACACCGAGGACGATGTTCTTCGAGGAGTCAAAGCCGGCGGCGTAGATGAATGCGGCGTAGGGCGGGCTCCTCTGGCAGATGATGCGGCAGGCGAAGAGCGAGATGGTGTTCTCAACCGACATGGGCACTGTGTCCGTCACCACAAAGTCAATGGGACTCTCTGTGGAACGCCCAATCTGTTATAGACAAACACACAAGGGGTTTCACATTACTCACAGCTTGTTTACATACAGTACACTGTATTAACCGCTTTCACCCTAGTGTTCCTATTTTAAGCATGTCATTACAGTTACTCATTATGGGTGGTGATAGCTGAATGGCTAGAGAGGCTGCCTGGGAAACAGAAGGTCCCAGGTTTGATTCCAAGCAAGACACTTAACCCACCTTATCCCCCAATCAGGAGAGAGAACCCCACAAAGACCATTCGTCAGCTTAGATTTTGTCTGCTTATTCTTTGGTGTAAAGGTTTTGTTTCTGTTTACTAAAGAATTAAGGAAAACTAAGGAAAGTCAGGGAGACCCCTCTTATTGAACAAACCTTCTATAACTATCAGAATAACTAACGTAGTATAGTCAAATGTATTGGTATATTTATTGGTTATATTATCAATACAATGTTAGTGTTTTGGCAATTATTTGGGGGCCCATTGGCAAAACATAATGTCAATGTATGTATTATGGATCCTACAAACAAAATGTCCGTAGATCTGTCAGGAGCGTATTCCATCACGACCGTGGTGACTTGGTTGAACTTGATGGATATGCTGTACTGGTCCATGCTGATAGCCTATGGAACACAGAGAAGTTCACTGTTAGAAACCTCCAGTTCTGGATAAAGCATTCTACCTCAGTACTTGAGTCAAAGCATAGATACTCCAGGTCAAATATGCTATTATTAATATTGCTCTGTCAAATGTGTACATTGAAGTACTGGATTACATGCTTTTAAAAGTACTAAATGCTTTAAAAATGCATAACAATTTCAGTATTCAAAGGCATAAAGTACATTTAAGTAAATAAAAGTGAAAATAGTAGATCTACAAGCTTTAAAGGTGTCACACCACGACACGTTGTGTGCTTATAGATCTGCTATTTTCAATGTATTTAATATTATATTATTAATACACTGTTGTATTGTTATTGTACTTAAGTCCCACATCTGATTGTACCTGTGGACAGCCCATGTGTACAGTGCTTGGTTTCACACCGTTGGCCTTGGGTCTCTGGTACAAAGCGAAGGGGCTTTTCGTCCTAGCCTCGTCCCCTTTGGACAGGAGGCCATTGTACCTGTGAAGAGAAGATGAAACAGTGGTGGGAACACTGTGGTTAATAAAGCAAGCTTGCAACAAGCTTCTTTTCTGTTCAGATCTTTAGAACCATAAGTAACGAGTGGACAGTGCAGTAATATTTTTCTATTATTTTTATAGAAATGCTTTACTCACAAGTGTATCCTTTGTGTAACATTCTGTATTTTACTTGTATTACATTACACTCTCAACATGGAGAAATAAAAGAGTCATAAATGATGATCCTTTGTGTTTGGCCTGTGCGGCTATGTCTGCCAACAGTTCCACAAATCCCCCTTATTTTATTTTCACTGACAACACTTCTTCTTTGATATGATTCTGCACACTTTTAACCACTAGTTAACTGGGGTCCCCCAGGGCTCTATATTAGGTCCAGTAGTATTTCCCTCCACACCAAATCTCTCCATTAAAATAATACCTGATCTACAAGCTTTAGGCAGAATCACGAAGTGACAACAGAGATGCCATTTCTTGTATGTAAATTCAAGGAGATCTTTTTTTTGCACACCAGAGCTGGCAGTAAACACAAGCATAGTTCACTGTTATTTTACCCACCATGGTGGCTGGTAAACCAAACAAGTTCATTCAGATCCCTGCCTCTTGCCCTTGAACTAAATGTCTCTACACCATGGGTTCCCAAACTTTTCAGCCCGCGACCCCAAAATAATGTGGCCATTGACTCGCGACCCCATCTAACCCTGGAGGTAGTTTATGCACATAAATTTGCACGTTTGGTGTGAATTTGTAATGTATTAAATCTCATCCATTCTGTTGATTTTTCTTTCTTTTTTTTAAGACCCAAATAATTTTGTGATCCCACCGTCAGTGTCCCAACCCCTGTTCTACACTACACAATTCCTATTCAAACTACAATATTGTCACCGTCGGGTGGCACCTGATATGTCCAACTCCAAAACAGTTATTTTTCAGTAAATGTGAAAAACGACCTATACTTATTATTTAGTCACAAGCTCATTTTCCCTTTCAAACATTTTGCAAAAACATACAGCCGATCAACAAGCTCACAATGCATCACATTGCGACACCTTGTGAGCTTGTAGATCAGCTATTGTCTCTACTTTTGTACGACAACAGGGCATTCATTTAAAAAAAAATGCTGTAAACAAGGATGATTTCTGCCTGACAGCAATGCTTGTAAAACCAACACCGTCAATGGAAAACATAATTACTACATTTCTTCAATGAACTTGCTTTGTGTGTGTGTGTGTGTGTGTGTGTGTGTGTGTGTGTGTGTGTGTGTGTGTGTGTGTGTGTGTGTGTGTGTGTGTGTGTGTGTGTGTGTGTGTGTGTGTGTGTGTGTGTGTGTGTGTGTGTGTGTGTGTGTGTGTGTGGGGAGGCATGCGTTAATCCGACAGACCTTTTCTCCGACTATGTGGCATCCGCGTGCGGTTAGGGTTAGGGTGCGGGTTTGGTTCGGGTTTAGTATTGGAAACTGTACTCTGTGTGTGTGTGTGCGCGCGTGCGTGCGTGCGCGTGTGTGTGCGTGTTAACTTGTAATTCATTTGAAGCCGACAACTTACGAAATGACAATCTCGATGGCTTCATTAGGATGTTATTCTTTTCTTATTTATTTTGTATTATGTTTTTGTTTTATTTTTTATTTCCAATATGTTTGCGTTGCAAAGAGCCTATTCAATTAATATTAATAAATGAATGTTTCATCATACCCCAGGACAATGAGCTCCCCATATTTGACTTCCATTGGAGGGAGGGCAGGGTTGGTGCAGGGCTCTCCCATAGTGAAACACTCCTCTGTCACCTGCTTCAAAGTCTAGTGGTTGTCGCTGTCCTTTACGTCTCACTTAACCTGCAGACATCACAAGAAAAACACATGTGAGGTTTCATTCTAAAATGAGACATTCTCCCTTTAACCACTTAAGTCCTGTATATACTTTAGTGTACGGTGAATAGCGGAAATAGCCAATCAACGTTTCACATTCCGACGCTTGTGAGCTTGTTAATCTAAATATATTTGAACATTTTTTAAATGTTATGAAAATGTTTGAAATGTCCCTCTCCACAATGACATACCCAAAATAGGGACACCACATTTAACGTGTTTAATACAAGTGTCACTTTAAAAAAAATCTGAAGTAGGTCGAACTAAAACCCAACTTTAGATAATATTGCAGTTGTTGTTATTGATGGTTGTTACTTAATTAATAGCAACATTTTAAATTACATACCACAATCATTCAGCATTAAGCATTAATATCTTGCTGGTATTCATCCCCATAAACATAGAACAATTGGAATGAAGTATATAAACCAAAAATTGGAGGCAGACTAAACAAGCTAATCAATGTTGCATATGTGGACAGATACTTATCAGTTGGTTTCAGTGGAAGTAGCCTACTCAGTTTTTTTTTACTTTATAGTAAAATTAGCAAAAACAAGTTACAAGTAAAAGTACTGTATCTTAAAGAAAACAATCACTTAAATGACCAAAGGAAAAGACAATTCACCTTACTTACTTGACTTATCTTGAGTAGGATATCCAACAACGGCTTAGAAGAAACTAATAGCTTCTGAATAGGAAGTTTTGTAGTATTTATAACAGCTCCTCTGTTCAGTCAAGTCCTCAAGCCTCAATGTCTGAACTGAGGTTCATAATGTGCTATTTATGTGCTGCTCTCTCTTTCTCTCTGATTCAATCATTTACTGTTCTTTGATATACAGCCTGATCAAAATCATTTTCAGCTGATTCAGTCATTTACAGTTCTCTGACAATCAGCTTGATCAAAGGGTTCTCTCTCTCTCTCTCTCTCTCTCTCAATTCAAATCAATTCAATTCAAAGGGGCTTTACTGGCATGAGAACACATGTTTATATTGCCAAAGCAAAAGTGAAATAAAACTATGAAAAATAAAACATAGGTACAATTAAATGGGAATAGAGAAATGCGTAAACAGAGCTGTGTTACATTGCAACTTATTGAATCTTACAAAGCCATACAAATTGTATTTGCTGTAAAAAAAAAAAAGAAGTTAACATCCATATAGGAAAAGTTAGCTTAGGAAAAACATTTGAAACAAATGGCATACATTTATCAATGGGTTAGGGTTAGGGTTCATTTGTATAAACCTTTGGGACGAATAGCAGCAAAGTTTTCACAATGTATATAACGGTAGTTGCTCTGTTTGTATTACATGTTTCTATATATCGAGATCAATCAGTGCAGACAGTGCAGAAATACACATGTACAGTATTACATTACACATCCTTCTCCTGTCACAACAGCTCACACATCTTGATGCTGTGTTTGCACATTGTTGCACATCGATTTTTTTTTTGTCATTAATCATGCTTTATTGGTAGCTTATGTGCACTCTTCTCTTGGGAGCCCAATCTGACTGATATTGTCTTTATGAATGAGGAGACCTTCAGGCCTCTGTGTGTGTGTGTGTGTGTGTGTGTGTGTGTGTGTGTGTGTGTGTGTGTGTGTGTGTGTGTGTGTGTGTGTGTGTGTGTGTGTGTGTGTGTGTGTGTGTGTGTGTGTGTGTGTGTGTGTGTGTGTGTGTGTGTGTGTGTGTGTGTGTGTGTTGTGCGCGCGTGCGTGCGTGCTAAGCCCCACTTAGCACGCACTGGACGACAACCTTCTGGTAAAGCTCAGTGCTGGAGATGTAGTTTCCCAAACATACAAGTATCATGCTATATGTTTAACATGAGTGTACAACATAGAGAGAGCTTGGCTTAGCTCACAAAATACAGACTCCAATGAAGTAAAACTTAAGCAAGAAGCATATGCTTATGCTTTTGCTGAGCTTGAATTATTCATCAGGGAAAAACATATGAAAGCAGAAGGATCTTGCTATTTCAGATTGCGGGACTTGTATAACTTCTACACTAATCGTCTTAAGCAAATGAATGTTGATGCTTCTTCTGTCCATCGTACAAGACTGAGAAAGCAAATTGTTGCACGCATACCAGAGCTTGAGCCATACAACAAGGGGAAAGAAATCTGGTTTGCCGACAAGCAAAATGTTGGAGCTGCTCTTGCCACCGCCTTTGATGCACTGACTCATGTGAAAACTGCTATGATAATGAGGAAACAAATGCTTGAGCACAAATGTGAATTTACTGGAGATCTTACAGAGGAATCTCAAAAAGAAGCGGTGCCATCCAGTTTGCTGGAATTTGTTAGCGTGCTGCAGAATGGTGGACATATTGAATATCAACTAGAGTCTGCATGATGTCACACAAGCTGACATGGCTCTATCACAACTCTTGCAGTTCAACTGTCACAAAAGCCAAGCTTCATATCATTCCAAATCCAGAGAACTACCATTTCCTATATACATTGGCCTTCTGGTATATGCCAAAACAAGAAAGCGTCATTTGATTGATATCCTGCACCAGTATGGCCTAAGTATAAGCTATGACAGGGTCATAGAAATTACAAAGGATCTGGGTACAGCAGTTGTCAGTAGAGCTGAAGAAGGAGTGGTTTGTCCACCCTGCTTAGAAAGGGACTGTTCACAACCTGTGCTGTTGACAACTTGGACCACAATCCTACTTCACCAACTTCAAAGTCATCTTTCCATGGAACAGGTGTATCATTTTTTCAGCACCCAGGTGCTGACAGCAGAAGGTAATAATGTTGCCACATATCCAGAAATCAGGGACAAAATCAAAGAAGGTGCCATCCCTCCCTGATTACTACACAAATGTGCCTCCTGCCTCATTTAGACAAAGCAATCCAGTCCCAGTATCATCAGAGAGTGTAGGACACAGTCAGCTTATGCTTCCAAAAAAACTTTGTCTAGAGTATGAATGGCTCGAAAAGGTCTGTTTGTCAATGGAGATACAAGAGGCAGTTTCACTATCGTGGCCTGCACATCATGCTTCCAAGGAAAGACATCCACATTTTGAAATAAGCTTGTCTGCAATGATGCCTCTGTTCCCAGAATCGGCACATTTTGTTGCTATGATCAAACACGCGATGGATTTGGCGAAGACAACCACAGCTTTTCTGAACCCAGGTCAGGTTCCAGTGATAGCAGCTGATCAGCCACTTTTTGCCATCGCGCAACAGGTACAGTGGAAATGGCCTGACCTGTATGGAGATGTGGTCATAATGTTTGGAGGACTACATTTGAAAATGTGTGCCCTAAAGATGCTATGTGATGTCCTCAAAGACAGTGGGTGGACCATAGCGCTAACAGAAGCAGAGGTAGCGCCTGCAGGAACAGCATATTCATTTATTTCTGCCTCACATATGAAAAAGACTCGCGTAGCACACCAGGTCACAGCATGCAGTCTTTACCAGTTGTGTAAGACAGCCTATGGCAAATATCTGCAAGAGGCGGAGGATACAGATGTTGAGAGTTTCGAAGAATGGATCTCAAGGCATGAGTCAGAAACTCCACAATTCCACTTTTGGAATCTTGTGCTTCGACTAGAGCTTCTTGTTCTCCTTTTCATCAGGTCATACCGCAAGTCTGACTTCGAACTTTACAAAGATGTCTTGCATGAACTCCTTCCTTTCTTTTTTGCCCTGGATCACGTTCACTATGCCCGATGGCTTCCAGTTCATTTGAGAGACATGGAGACCCTAGACAGTAACACATATGCCCAGTTTTCACAGGGCAAATTCACTGTGCATAAAACAGCTTGCGCATTTTCATCAATTGCTATAGACCAAGCACATGAACAAAACAATGCTCACGTGAAAGGAGATGGTGGAGCTATTGGCCTTTTGGAAGATGAAGCTGCCCTTCGAAGATGGTCTGTGGCTGGACCAGAAGTATGTCGCCTTATTCAGGAATTTGAAAATCAGGCTTTTGAAACAAAGTCATCTAAAAAACACCACGAAGATTCTAAGTGCATGGATACAGATTTCAAAGAGAAAGTCAGTAGCCTGAAGAAAGTAATTATTGAAATGGGAAACCCTTTTGAGGAGGATTCAACTGATTTACTTGTGCTAGACACCCACAAAATAGTAGACAGCAATGTGAGCAAGTCTTTGAAATCTCTTGAAACACTTGGAAAGAAACAGTTTACAGAATTCAAACAGCAACTCAAAAACCCAAGCATGTTTTATGACCCAATTAGAAAAAACTAAGTGCCCCTGTTCAGTTGAAAATCCAAACCTACTTTTTCGAAAGACAAAGGAAAATTGCAAACACTGAAAGATGACTGCAATCTCTTCTCACGCCTTTTTATTTCATGTCTGAATTGACAGTGTGACCTTGAAGAGTTCTTCCAGCATGAAAATCTGAGTTCTCCACCTGCTCTGACTCGAGCTGGACAAATGCACCAAGGGCAGAAGTCCCAACTTCTACCTTTGCTTGAAAAACAGGTGACCAGTGTACCTGACGGAGAACCTCCTGCTGATGACATTATAATTGATGGTGCTGCTTTTGTAAATTGCCTACGTCCCTCTAGTGGTTCAACATTTGAGTCCTATGCAATGAATGAAGTCTTGCCAAAATTGCACAAATATGCACAAGGTCACAAACAACTTCACATAGTGTTTGATGTCTACAGGGAAGACGGCTTGAAATCCCAAACGAGGCAGAAACGAGGCACTGGAGTGCGGCGCAGAGTAGGTGATGGAACCAAGACACCTACTAACTGGGCCAGTTTCCTCAGGAATGATCTCAATAAAACAGAACTCTTTGAGTTGCTGGCACATAAAATTGCTTCCATGGACACACAGAATGAAACTTGCACTATTGTCACAATGGGAAATGCAGTACTCTGCAACTTAGATGACCATGATATGTCTGACTTACAGGGCTGCACACACAAGGAAGCTGACACAAGGATGTTCCTTCATGCAGCCCATGCTGCAAATCGGGAGGCATGCGTTAATCCGACAGACCTTTTCTCCGACTATGTGGCATCCGCGTGCGGTTAGGGTTAGGGTGCGGGTTTGGTTCGGGTTTAGTATTGGAAACGTCGGAGCGCTGCGCTGTCGGCGGAATGCGCTGTCGGACTAACGTAATGCACCCCTGCAAATCATGGTGCGTCAGATGCCATCATCCGCAGTTCAGATACTGACGTTGTTGTCATAGCAGTTTCAATAGTTCAAAGACTTGACTTGAAAAAGCTGTGGATTGCCTTTGGAAGCGGGAAGGACCACAGATGGATCCAAATCCATGAAATTGCATCAGCTATTGGATCAAAGTCATCAGGTCTTTCCTTCTTTCATGCATTCAGCGAATGCGATACAGTTTCGTCCTTCCATGGGAAGGGGAAAAGGTCAGCATGGCAGACATGGAACGTGTTTGAGAAAATATTCCCTGTCTTCACCAACACCTGTTGCAGTAACTGATGAAGACATGCAAGTCATTGAGGAGTTCGTAGTACTCATGTACGATAGAAGTAGTTCCTACAAGGAAGTGAATGAGGCACGACTGGACTTGTTTGCCAGAAAGCAGCGATCATATGACTGCATTCCACCAACAAGAGCTGCTCTGAAGGAGCACTGCAAGAGAGCTGCATTCCAAGCAGGACATGTATGGGGCCAGTCACTCTTGTGCAGTCCTGTTTTGCCAAGTCCAATCCACTGGGGATGGCACCAGAAGGACAGAACATGGCTTCCACACTGGAGCAGTGGCCAGCAGTGGCCAAATCATGCCAGGAGCTGACACGATGTGGATGTAAAAAAGCATGTTCTGGCCACTGCAAATGCTTTAAGTTTGGACTTATCTGCACACCCCTCTGTGGTTGCAGTTGCTAGTACACTGGCCTGTCACTTGCCCAGCCACCATTGTAAATGAGAATGTGTTTATAATTACTTAATAACAAAACAAAAAGTAAGCACTAAGCTTTACCAAGCTAATAAATCACTTTCAAATGTTCCATAAATGGATTCTGTGTATGGTAATTAATACAAATACATGTACTACAAGCTCGTGTGGATAAACCATAAGCAGATGCACATTTCTGCAATTTATCGGCAGCCATATTGGAAAATATGCCGCCATATTGGAACCTAATGTTATTTTTTATCTTACTTTGTAGGAATACCTCCAGAACATATTCTCTTATATTAAAATAAGCCCCAGCAGTGGTATATATAAAGCGATATAGTCCAACACATTGGCCCAGTTGCAGCCATTTTGAAAACTGGTGGTGGCCATCTTGAAATCTTAGGAATTCCGCGTGGCCAGAGGTTGATTATCAAGTAGGGTCATATGAAGGTCATCTGTGCCAAATTTTGCGATTTGTAGATGTGATGTGATGTGATGTGATGTGATGTGATGTGATGTGTCCTGTGATGTGATGTGATGTGATGTGTTCGAGGAGCACTTTTTCTAGTAAAACATTTTTCGCACACACACTTTCTAACTTCTAACTTCATTGATTCTAATGATGGATGCCATTTCTTATTAACTTGATTGATTGATTGATTGATTGATTGATTGACTGATTAAATGACTTAATCCCTTGTACTGTACTTAGGGTTATGGCAGTGCAGCAGTATAGTCAAAAAAGCTATGCTAAAGCACTGTTGTGGTCCATTGTACTCAATTCATCAAAACGTACAATACATTACATATCAGTGACAACACCAATAGCAGCAAAATATATATTTACAGAAAAAAAGAGAGGTGTGGCCCAGACCGCTGGTGTAGTAATTTGAATCGTGAAAAGTTTTGGACAGAGACGATATGCATAATGTTATTTTGACTTATTATAACTTATTTACACGCATTTGATTATCTCTGTCCTAGACACGCACGCACGCACGCACGCACGCACGCACGCACGCACGCACGCACACACACACACACACACACACACACACACACACACACACACACACACACACACACACACACACACACACACACACACACACACACACACACACACGCACACCCGCTTCAATCCATCACGCATTCAATTGACAGCAAGGATGGATGGCATTTTCGGAAAGCTTCCTTAAATAAATCACCAATCAGCTCTACCTCTCTGCTCTCTCTCATCCCATTGGCTCAGCTCATCAATCTCTGTGCACTCAGAGGTAGAGGACATAGACGATGGATGGAGGTGTATTTAGACCCCAAGGCTTTCTCTCTCTCTCTCTCTCTCTCTCTCTCTCCCTCTTTGTCCTCTGCTGCTCGCCTCACTGATCTGTCCATACTGTAACACACGGATCAGCTCCTGCTGGCCTTTGATGACAAAGAGGAGGGATGGGCTGAACGTGGGATGGGATGAAGGAGGGAGGAATTGAGGGAGAAAAAGAGAGGGAAGGAGAGAGAGAAGAGGAGGTAAAGCTCCTCAGGGCCACTCACAGTTTATCGTTTGAGAGCGTTGCAGTGTTAGCCCTCCGGGTGGCTCAAAGCAGCGTTTCTCAAAACTGTGGGTCAGGAGGACCCTAGGCTGCACAAGCCCTCCTGCTTTCGTGCCTATAGGGGGTCAACACTTATTAATATGGTTAGATGAAGCTGAATACGCAGCACACTCCCCATCAGGGTCAGACACTGTTCTCTCATTGAAGCAGAATATTCAGAGGATCAGAGTCCAGCTGGACTGGAATGAAGGAAAGCTGTCATTCTCTGATCCTGATACTAACACACACATACACACCTTCACACACTATCACTGATACACTCTTTCCATACATTAGCACTGGTGATAATACTGTCCCTCGGAAGATGTTACCTGGGAAGGTCAATGTAACTGTGGAACAATGCAGTTAGACATGATGATGATGTTGATCATTTAGAGTCTTTAACCCTGCAAGGCCCAGATTCTTTTCAAGTTGTGATGATTCCTGGCTCTGTGGGGGGTATTTATATGCAAATATCCTGGCCAAAGGCATTGTAAGACTAAACAATAGGACCCAATGAGGATTTAGAGGTGAAAAAAATAATAATAACAGAAAAGAAAAATGATTTAAACTCATTTCTTTATAAAAAAATACATGTGATCGTGCGATCACACTGGGCCTTGCAGGGTTAAGGGAGGATATTACTCAGTTATATAGAATCTATATGATTGTGTTGTGGTCAATGACAGTCACATGTGTTCCCTAAAGCAGTGGTTCTCAAACCTTTTCATGTCAAGGACCCCCACGGACCCCTATCTTTAAAAAAAAAAATTGTGCCAGGGACCCTGTTCCCTAGAGAAGAGAAGCTTTTTAGCAGCTGCAAAGCTGCTGCTCTACAAACAGGCTGAGACATAGTCCGACACCTAAGTGACACCTAAGTGTCATTGGCTGTCCTGGCTGTCCTTCACTCCTTTAAGCCAATGGCGACACGAATGGGGAGACGGCCCGCCGTCTCTACAAAAGTAGAAAGCAATCATTATGCCGAATGTCCCATTTCACAAGTTTTCAAATGTATAAAATGTATACAAATCTTTTGAAAATAGCAGATCTACAAGCTCACAATGCGTGGCATCGCGACACATTTTGAGCTTGTAGATCGGCTATTTTCAAATGGCCGAAATGTGTATGTAAAAACAAAACAGAAAGTCAGGTGCCAAACAAAATTTTCTGTGAATGATCATGATGATGATTACTATTATTTTGATTTAGTCTAGATTCATCCTCAAAAAACGATTCCTCATCTAGTCTAGTGGTTCCCAAACTGGGGGTCGGGGTCCCCACATGATTAGCTTAATGTGCAACATTGTTTTCTCACTCAACAGTAAAATAAACCAACATACAGTATAAGTGTATACAGGGTATATGCACATTTATAAAGTGTAATTTTAAGGACTTTTAAGACCTTTTTAGCGGTTCCAACCGCTCTAAGCTTGACTTTGTCCGTATGTCCGTCCGTCCGTCCGTCCGTCCGTCCGTCCGGATGAGCACGGGATGAGCACGGCAAAGAAGCAACACATACAAACACACGCACACACACACACACACACACACACACACACACACACACACACACAGACTTGGAGATTGCCTATGTCATCTCTCCTCTCATTGGCCACACGTGCCACTGGTTATCAAAGAGGGGTCCAGGGACCCCCAGCGTATGAGCACGGGATTTTAAACAGCTATAACTCCAGTTTCCAGCATGCCACCAAGTCCAAATTCAATATGTGGACTTAGACCACCAATAGGGACGAGCATGAATTGCTGAAGCCCCGCCCCCTCTGTCCAGGGACCCCCAGCGTATGTTATGTCCGTCCGCCCGCATGAGCACGGGATGAGCACGGGATTTTAAACAGCTATAACTCCAGTTTGCAGCATGCCACCAAGTCCAAATTTGGTATGTGGACTTAGACCACCAATAGGGACGAGCATGAATTGCTGAAGCCCCGCCCCCTCTGTCTTCTCATTGGCTGGCCTTTAAACAGCCATAACTCAAGTTCGCATCATGCTACGGAGTACAAATTTTGCACATGGACTAAAACCACCAATAGGGACGAACTGTAATTACTTAAGCCCCGCCCCCTCTGTGTGCCCATTGGCTGGCCTTTAAACAGCCACCATTCCAGTTTGCAGCATGCTACCAAGTAAAAATTTGGTAAGTGGACTCAGACCACCAATAGGGACGAACTGAAATGAGTTAAGCCCCGCCCCAAAGGCACCGCTTCCTTCACACAGGGTGTGATTTTTTAATACCAAATGGGAATGAATTATACTTCAACTTGATCATAGTTGTAGTAGTAGTCTCCTTATAAAGCTGCACATGGCGTAGCAAACATCTGCAC
>NC_139945.1:21321226-21441226 GCF_963454915.1 Gymnoscopelus microlampas | reverse complement strand
AAAATGGCAGATAAGCTCGTAGCGCAACACCGCGTGTCGTGCTACGAGGTTGTAGATCTGCAATTTTTGAATAGCCAAAGTATAAAATATGGACAAGTTAAAATGATTGTGACGCTTTATTAACTAATTTTTCTGGGGACCCCCTGGTACCCCCCCAAGGACCCCTGGGGGTCCCCGGACCCCACTTTGAGAATCAATGTGCTAGAGGAGATTATCCATAATCTGGACTACTGTGACATCCTGGTGCTGGGTGATGAGCTGAGGCCAGAGCAGGAGTCTCTCCAGATGCCACACAGCGCTCTGCTGGGGAAACACCTGGACGCCACCAACTCTACCTCTAGGATGTCAATATATGGTAGGTTACCACGGTAACGATAACAGCTCCACCTCTGACAGGTTTTTTTTTTATATAGTCGAGCGATCTGCTATTTTGAAAATATCTTGAGAAAATGTGAACAATTTAGCAACACAAATCTTTTCATGTGCAGGGTCCTTGGCCAAATACCGTATATATTAATTTGGGGGTCCTTCACATGAAAAGTTTTGAAAATCAGCCTAGGGTGCCATGCACACCTAATTTCCTATCCACACAGGTTTTAATGTATGATGAAATACTCACACAAAAGGTAAAAAAATAAATAAACTATTTCTCTCTGACTGATAAATTCTGAATCTATGCTCGGATTTTGAGGAAGTAGAGTTTCTATTCCAGCTGTGAATAATGTGCCTATACCACACATCTCAGTGAGCTAGTGGCTTTCAGCAGATGCTGGGGAGTGTCAGTAATGAGCCTTTTGTAAATGTCTGAAGCAGAAAAAAACAATATTGTTTTATACAAAAGTTTCATATCCCAAAATGTATAGTTCTAAGAACATTCTCTGCTCTCAGCATGATTGGGAACTTTCTGTACACCATGCCTTCCTATTGAAAAGAACTAGAAGCTCGGCCGCCCTTTGGGCGGCCGAGGGTCTAGCCCTTCGGGTGGCCGAGGGTCTAGTCGGGGACCGGCCTACACAGGAACGATGTAAATAGGGAATGAATGCTCCACCCTTTAAATCAAACCCCATTATACCTGTTGTCATAGGACCCGTTTTGGCCATCTGTTTGTCTGTGTCCATTTATGCCCATCTGTGTGTGCATTTATGCCCATATATGGAGCTATCTGTGTCTGTGATATATGGACATCTCTGTATGTGTCTGGGTGTGTCCCTTTTATGCCCGTATATGGAGATCTCTGTGTCTGTCTGTGTCCATTTATGCCCATTATCCTAAAGGAGTTCGCTATAAACAATGTTGTCAGTAATGCCCTTGTCATTATCCACAATGAAAACTTTTACAGCGCTGGCTCTCTTTCCTCTAGAGAAGGCTGTGTAGAGTTGGCCATGAGCGAACACAGGTTTAGGCAAGTAGATGCCAACTCGTTCATTCTCTTGGCCCTGACCCTTATTGATTGTAACAGAGAATGCTAAGCGGGTAGGGAACTGTCGTCTAATGAAGGTGAAAGGAAGCTCACCTCTGTCATAGTGAGGTATTCTTGGTAGGAAGATTGTTTCACCCCTGTTTGTGCCTACTGCAATCTCACACTCAATGACTCTGTCCATCATTTGCATTACCACCATTCTGGTGCCATTCTTGAGAGTGCGGTCAGGACCTGATTGCAGGTTTCTAAGCAGCATGACTGGTGCGCCTACTTTCAATTTGAGGTTATGACCAGGGATTCCAGAGGGTGTCAGTGAATTGAGTAATTCCACAGTCACGTAATCCTTGTGGTCGTCCTCCTGAATTGAGTCGGCTGAAAGGTAGACTCTCTCTTCTGTAGGTAAGTCAGCCAAGCATATGTTGTTGATTTCTCGGATGTCATTGTTCAGAGGAGTGTATACAGTGCCTTTGAGAAGGTTGTCTTTGTTGATACATCCATTTTGCAGGTCAGGAAAGGTGTAAGAAATCAGAGTATTCAGATCCTTAACCAAGTGTTGTGGTGGAATTCGGATTTGAACTTCTGTGTCCTCGTGAGGGAGTTTTCCGTCCCCTAAAGCAAGAAGATAGTTGGAGAAGTCCCTTTCAGCTGTTTCTGTCCTCATGTTGATGTTAAGCTTGTGGTGCTTCATGAGAGGATACAGTGGTGACATGCTGTAACTATCTGGGCTCTGCTTGCTCTTTTAATAACAGGGAGTGTCTGCCTAGGGTCTCCACCCAGAAGGACAGTTTTGCCACCCCAAGGTTGTTGTGAGTGCATGAGGTCCCTCAGTGTTCTTTCCACACACTCAACATTAAATCGGTTAACACTGAATATCTCGTCCCAGATTATCAAGTTGCTCTCTTTGATGAGCCTAGCCAGGGAGGACTCGGCGTTGATGGCACAGACAGAGTCTTCAAAAATGGGGATTGGGATCTTAAATCTTGAATGAGCTGTCCTACCACCCTCCAGGTTCTGTGCCGCTAAGCCTGTGCATGCCCACACACAGTACAATGCCATTCTCTGCGCGAATCTTAGCTGCAATTGCCTTAAAGGTAAAGGTTTTGCCATAACCTGCTGGGGAGTTTAGAATGAACTGCCGTGTGATGGTTTCTTCTTTTGGTGCATGTACTGCCCAATGTCCATTTGCGAGAGCTCGTTTTCAATTGCAAGTAGTACCTGATTGTGTATAAATGTTGTGTCTACTGCATCTGTAGGGCACCTCTGTGCAGTGGCCTCCTCATGGACAAAGTCTTCACTAAGCTGTTCAAAGAATCTTTCAAACAGATCTTTGGGCTCTGAAGGTTGACAGTAGTGGAGGATGATGGCAAAGGTTTCTCTTACTTTCCTTGAGGAAGCGTAGCTTGAGACGTCACGCATGGCGGTAATCCATTCTCCATCGTCCTGAAGCAAGCCCATGGCTAGAGCAGTGTCTTTGAAAGTGTCATAGTGGTTGCCGTTATATACCTTAAGGTCATCATAGGTCTGTGGTCCTCTGATATGTCCTAGGAGCAGTTTCAAGTAGAATCTTTCTCCTTGGAGCACTGATACATTGGACATCCTGCCTATTGTACTTGGAAGTTCTGCATCCTTGAGTTGGTGGACTCTTTTTTGCCACATGTGGTCCTTTGCATCCCATTTGTAATGTTCTGGAATCTGCATGTAAAGATATTGCCTTGCGTCAGGGTCCCTGCTGTTTAGTTGGAAGAAGTCAAGCAATGTAGTTGGTTTGGCTGCCGCTAGGGCCTCCTGTGCATAGCCTTCTCTGAAGATTATGCTCTGCTGGCCATCTGTGTGGATAGCGAGATTGGTGACAGCAGGGACTCTGTCCTGGATCTTGTATTCCATTGTTCTCCAGTGTGCATCATGAGCATCAATGGTTCTGGCATTGATGAATCTGGAGATCTCATCCCTGTCTTCAATATCGAGAGTGCCAACATCAACTCCTTTATGGATAATTGCAACAGGCACCAAAGGTTTTATTTGCGCCAGAAGGTTTGGATGTTTCCCAGGGGAACATTTCAGCCTTGCATGAAATGCAGATGCAATCCATTGCAGGTATTTGAAAGACAACTATTTCTGTGAGTTGTTGTGGCAGTGTCCACGCTCTTCTAAAGTTTTTTACCTTTTGTGTTCTTCTTTGTGATGTATAGCGTCGTTTGTTGGTGGCGGGTGTCCAGCTGTCACTGGGGTTAGCTGTTGCCATGGTCACATCCAATGACAGGGTGTGGCTGTCTCCCGGCTGACTCTCCCGATCAGGGTTATCTGTTGTTGCTGCTGTTGCAGCAGCTGCATTGAGTGTCCTCTTATAATATGATGATGGGTTCATCTATTTTATAGATGAACCCGTCATCATCTGTGTACGGTCTGATGTCATACTGAGGTCAGCACGTTGATGTTTCCATATATGGACACTCAGAGAGATTTTGTGTTGACTCATCTAGCGTATGTGATGTCAGAGCCTTTTATGAAGTGATGTCACAATGAGTCAGCGCTTGCTCCGAAACAGCCCGATGTCAGTCATCTCCGCATACGGAGATTCCAAACCTTTTGCGTTAGTTCCGGAAAACCGCATATCGGGTCGGGTCGAAGCCTAGCTAAGAACGTAGGCAAAGGTCTGAGCTATCTGCGTGCGAAATTGTGTTTCAGACACAGTGCCGGTTCCCCCTTTGATGCAAACCCCATTATACCTGTTGTCATAGTTTTATGCCCATATATGGAGATCTCTGTATCTGGTTGTCTGTGTCCCTTTATGCCCATAATGGAGATCTCTGTATCTGTCTGTGCCTTCGACTGTGTTGCAGACACAGTGCCGGTTCCCCCTTTAATGCAAACCCCATTATACCTGTTGTCATTGGACCCGTTTTGACTTTATTATGGAGATCTCTGGATCTGTCTGTCTGTTTCCCTTTAATGCCCATATATGGGGATCTATGTATCTGTTTGTATGTGTCCTTTTATGCCCATATATGGCATATATCTCTGTCGCTTTTTGTTTGTTTCTCCTTTAAGCAGAATATGCAGCCTGCATAAATCTGCATCATTCAAGTCATCATCCCAGTCCCACGCTTTGTTGCTCTTTTCTTTTTTGTAGCGGGAGAGTTCAGCTTGAGTTTTTTTGGAGAACTTGTTTTTTGTTGGTCTTGTGCTGTTGATTTAGCTTGTCTTATGTTTGTCTCCCCCGTCTGCACCTCATCCAACTCAGATCTTGACTGATCCTTGTTTTCTTCAGTAAAAGCAGCACAGTTAATTAATTCTTCATCACCGATCTCATCAAAAAAACTGTCTCCTCCTCTGTCTGCTCCTCCTGTCTTCCCACCAGATGTTGACTGTTCCATCTGCTCCCCAGGAACACTGTCTCCTCCTCCGTCTGCTCCTCCTGTCTGGCCAGCAGATGTTGACTGTCCCATCTGATCCCCAGCAACAGCCTTATTAGCTTTCCATTTCGCATCCCAATCGAGTTTTGTAATTATTTGGTTCATTTTTCTTTTTTCCTGCTCCAGTTTTTGTATAAAGAAGGACTTGAGTCGATGTCTTGAAGGCCTGCTCCTGCAATTCCTTCCGGCTTTCCATGAACTTGCACTGATAATTTAGAAGTACCAAGTTGTTACGAATTATTTCTCCTTCACCGGGGTTTAGCTTTGGTAGCTTTTCTGGAGTACTCATTTTTTTGAGAGCTGCTTATAGACTATATGCAGAGGTCTGTCAAGAGTGCTGGACTTAGCTTAGAAGCCGGCTTATATACTTTCATCTGTCACCTCGGAGTGAGAGGAAGAAAGACTATAGTTTATGCCACACTCAGACATTTTTTGTTGACTCATCTAGTGTATGTGATGCCTTTTATGAAGTGATGTCACAATGAGTCAGCGCTTGCTCCGGAACAGCCCGATGTCAGTCATCTCCGCATACGGAGATTCCAGACCTTTCGTGCCGGATCCGAAAAACTGTGTATCGGGTCGGGTCGAGGCCTAGCTAAGATCGTAGGCAAAGGTCTGAGCTATCTGTGTGCGAAATTTGGAGTCTGTAGCACCAACCATGTGCTTTCAGGGCAATTCGGCCTCGGCTTCAATTAGTAGTCACGATGAGAAAAGCACGTTTTTTTAAGGCCTCTGTTGAATAGCAGAGCCTGTAGCTCTTGCATTTGAAACATCCCTGTATCAAGTGTAATGTCATCTTCAGTTGAGAGTGAGACACTGGCTTTGAATCCACATGCTAGACTGCATCACTTAATTCCTTTAAGACTAGCACTGATAGACAAATAATCATGGATATGTCCTGCCTGGCTCCAGCCCCTGAATCACTAGCCAGGGCCATTCAGGGTCAAAGGTCTGATTTTACAAACAATGGCGAAAAGTTGAGTCCGTCACATGTCCAAGGATTCTTGGTATCTTTATAACCAACTTCGAACATGATGAAGAATAAAGAAAGGAAAAGTAAGAGGAGTGTGTTCCCATAATGGAACGTTATCAGACATTTACAAATTTCTCAGTCCGTGACAGTTCGCCAACTGGTATCCAGTAGATCCACTCATAATCTCTACTGCACAAAGAACGGACACCCAAATGAAGCAAAACATGAAAACAAATGATATATCGTCGCTGTCTGGCAGAAACCAGATGACTCAATTTAAAGGGATTTAAAGGGATTGTAGGCAAGTTCAGAGATTAAAAAAAAGAAAAAAACTGTTGTCAAACACCGCACCTCCACTCCCCCCCCCCTCCTCATCAGCAGTTTGTTTCCCCAGCCACCAGGGGGTAACGCAGCGGGGACTTCTAAACGGGCCATGCCGAAAATAGGTTGCTTTATTCGGATACAATGCGTGTCACTGCCCGCCCCTGCCGGTTCTCTGAATATTTATTTTTAGATAGGCTCTTTCATGATAGATTGACCACATATATGAAGTTAAACAACTAAATTCTATCCAAACGATATCTTAAAAGTAAATTTGGTGCCTTAAAAAAGAAGTTTGAGAGCGTTTTAAAACCGAAAGTAAGAAGTATACACTGCCTATACAGAAAACAATGGCGGCTCGTTCCATTTTTGTCGGCTGCACTCGGTCCCATTCAGTTTCACCCGAACAGTTCACACGGGCACGGACGCGCACGGACGCGCACGGACGCGCACGGACGCGCACGGACGCGCACATGCGTGCGTTTCATTTACGTCCCGGATACCCGGATGTCAAAACATAAATAGTAGGGAAAATACGGATTTCAGAAAGAGGACTGTGTTTCAATGCAGGAAAACACCCCAGCATCATTATATAGTGGCTGATAGAGGGGGAAAAAAATCAAAATATATATATATATAAATATTCTTAAAATGTAGGCTTAATGTTGCCTACAATCCCTTTAACCAATGAAAAGTATTAAAAAGTGCTTCTGACAAAACCAGCTGGATCCTCAAACTGTCTAGCCTGGGATCCAGCCTGCTTCACTACGTTCGGCGGATGTTTTTTTCTCACTTTGTTTCTCAGTCTGGAAAGGCTCCTATTTGACTCGTTTTGCAGAACTCACTGGAACTACATGTGTTACGTAGGCATCGTCGTTGCAGATTGGATGTTGTTCAAACGAATCACGAATCACAATGATCACACTGGTGTTTTTGTCCCGCCCCGCACCACAGACCAATCAGAAGGCACGGCTCGTTTTCAGCCGTATGGCATGTCCCGCCTCCCTTGGAGATGGGAGGCTTTACAGACTGAGAAACAAAGTGAGAGGGAAAAAAATCGCCGAACTTAGTGAAGCAGGCTGGATCCCAGGGTGGAGTTAGCTGGTTCTGCTGACTCCAGGCTCCACACCCTTTTGACCTCCAACCTCATTGTGAGCTTGGAGGTCCATTCAGCTGTTCTTATCAATGATTTTTTTTTCCGACAGCAGATATACTGTATGTACATCTACATGCAGCACACATACACCTACATACATACTTACATACACATATACCCATGCCCATGTAAAGGTCATTCACACAATATCCACCATCATGGATAATAACCATTTCCACCAATATTTTAAAAATGTATCCATACAAAATATTACAGAGGAGGTGAGTTTCTCCATCTTATATATTTTGTGTGCAATATGGCTATCCACTCTCCCCTTGTTGGAAGGGTTTTGTCCAGCCACTTCCTGGTTTTTGCCTTCTTGCTATAGCTACTAACAATATTTCAAGAACGTACTATAAACGATACACGATAGACGATAAAATGACCCAACATTTTTTTTAAAGTGAAATATTCCTTTAATCTCAGATCCCAGTATTGAGTTGATATCTTAAAAGGTGTTTGATGCCCTTTTATATAGTGAATGTGTTGTCTGTTGTTCTGTTTTTTATTATTGAGCAAATCAATTTCACCCTTTTTTGTACTGTAAAATAATTTTAAGATGTGACAAAGTCTTTCTGATTCCGGTGCTCACATCACATGGGGAAGAAAGGCCAGGGGGAAAATGGTTCACCACACAGTTTTATGAAGCTGTGCTGATGTTTAACTGTACATTTAACCTTCCACCTGCAGGTTTCCTCAGGACAAAAATGGGTGCTTGGCTTCCATACTGACATTACATGAATGATTTAGTTTCACCCATCACCTTACTGTGCTGTATTGGAACTGACACTTTGCCCCCAGAAAGCTCTGAACTGTACAGTCCTCTGTTCAAAACATTTACTTTGTTTCATTTAGAAGAACTGAAGAGGTGAAGGACTCGCACACAGTGGTGGAAAAAGTATGCAAATTCTTTACTTAAGTAAAAGTACCAATACTGCAATATAGAAATACTCTGTTACAAGTAAAAGTCCAGAAATAAAAATTTACTTGAGTAAAAGTACAAAGGTATTGGCATCAAAATGTACTTAAAGTACCAAAAGTAAAAGTACTAAAATATTTGAAAATAGCAGATATACCGATGTAGATCGGCTATTTTCAAATAGCCTAGGTATAAAATAGGGCTAAAGTGGTTAATGTATGTTTCATAATATCATAATTTATATCTGAAAAGTAACTAGTAACTAAAGTTTTAAAATAATTGTAGTTGAGTAAAAATACAATATTTGCCTCTGAGATGTAGTGGAGTAGAAGTAAAAGTATTGGAAATTGGAAATACTCAAGCAAAGTACAGATACCTCAAAATTGTACTTAAGTACAGTACTTAAGTAAATGTACTTAGATACTTTCCACCACTGCTCGCACACCATACAAATGTAAGGATGATTCCTTAGAATATGGCAGAGAAACGTTTGCACTTCAGCACTTTTGTATTGAGCATGTAAAAAAAAACACATTTCTTTTGAGATTTTTTTCCACATGATTCTGTCCTGTAGGGACCCTGATATGAAAACGTGTTTTGGTTTCAATTCAAATGTCTGAATATCATAATTGTACATGAGAAATAGATTCATAGTGGTGATATTGAAACATAATTCACATAATTAGAATAATCACTCCAACATGTTTTAAGGTAATAGAATTATAGTTAAATTAACTACTTAGTTGGCTGGGTACCCCCTGAAACCCCCTCAAGGACCACTGGGAGTCCCCAGACCCCTGGTAGAAAACTACCATGCACGTTATTTGAATGTCTCTCCTAGACACCAGCTTCCATTGATGAGACACTGACATAACAGACATTCTCAAAGGGTGAAGAAGGCTTCTCCATGAGGGGTAGAGGGAGCCCGGTGAGAGAGAGAGCCTGCTGGTCTTAATCTAGCACACACAGGCCTTAATTATTCATCTGGCTCTAATGGGTTCTACTTAGAATCCTGGAGAGCTCTGTGGAGAACTCTGCTACTCTGTTAACAGTCTAGGGAGAGGAGAGGAGAGGAGAGGTGGTGTAAAGGGGCACAGAGGTTAAATGGCATGTAACGACAGGATGGCAATAAGGTTGATGAGGTGTATGTTGTTCAAGGTGGGAGTGTGATGCAGTTACTGTGGTTATAATGACCATGCTGTGAGCACATTCATACTGTATGTGTGTGTCTGTGTTTCTCCTGTATGAGCGGCAAGTTATTTTCTACAAAGTTCCGATCTGACTTATGACCTGTGTCTCCGCACTTGTTTTGCAGTCTCTCTCTCTGTTACCTAATTAATCATTTAATACAGTACTTCTAAAGGAAACCGGATGTTGCTGTGTAGAATGTAAGTACAGGGTCCCATGGAGCTTCTCTCTGAAGAAGATCAAAGGCGTGAAGATCTGGGGAACCGGAGTGAATGACATGATCAATTAAGTATCTCTGTATGTCACACTTGTTAACACACACACACACACACACACACACACACACACACACACACACACACACACACACACACACACACACACACACACACACACACACACACACACACACACACACACACACACACACATAGAGAGAGAGAGAGCAGGCACAGTGCAGTCATGTTCTTCTTGTAGACTAGAAATGAGAGCATGGGATAAACTTACAGTAAGACCAAGAGCAGCCTATCAATATGTGCTGTAATTACAGTACTAAATAGAGTTGGGTTGGGTTGTTTTGAGCCATGTGCAAGCCTCGAAGACAAACTGTCCTATTAAATTCCCATAAGCTTGGGCGCCCAGAGGAACGAGCCCTCTGAAATTCAGAATAAATTATGAATAACATCCCATTCTTCTCGTAGTTTATGAAAGCTCACTTCCAGGAGACGGGGCAGACTCTTAGTCCAAGTCCCATGCTCTTCCTATTCGGTTTATCTGTCCAACACTGGAGGACATTAGATTTACTTCATTGGGGGTTATTGAAGCACTACAGTCGCCAGGATAATACAAAAGATGCATGTTGTGCAAAACAAAACAAAAAACTACAACATAATTGTCATCTTCTCTCAATTGCAGCAAGAAAGGCCAGAATTGGGATAAAGTGAAAAGATCTTACTAAACACACTCATTAAAAAAATGATCTGTCACTGACACGCATCCATAAAGAACCCTCTGTTCAGATGGTGGAAACAAAAACACTACAATATGCTGTTGGTGTTGTGGCTCTAAAAATGAGGTAATATCTCCCCCTACTGGTCATACAAAAGATACTCTAGTCATTGCTCATTCAACGTTCATTAAAACATTTTCATAGAGGCACTGAGGCACATGCATTGCACACACTCCCTCTGGCCTTTACTGTTGGTCACATAAAAGTATCCTTTGTTTGGTATGGAGAAATGCATTGACTTTTTATTTTCTCTTTTGTAATGTCGAAATAATTAGATAGTTTTATAGCTTGTAATAAAGATGTACCACTGTCATGACAGTAAAACTACTCATCAATCAAAAGAATTCTCCTTTAACTGAGTCTTAAAGGGATACTTCATCACATTTAGCTGACTCCTCATGGAGTTGTTTGTTCCTGCATCTCTTTCCCAATAATGGGGCAAAATATAAATTTATTTTTGTGCTTTTATTATACCATTATATTATTTGTAATTCTTTGTCACGGACATTTGAACACTAAACCCAGATAATTTGGTGTTGCAAATGTCATGTTAATCCTTTGAAGGATTTGAGCTGTGGATTCTTGTACATTTGTATAATTATGCTCCTCTTCAGTAAAGGAAGGTTTGTGCCAATTAGTGAAATCACATTTCTTTTCACCTCTGTCGGTGGCATTGGCTGGACAAAAGGATGAGCAACAGACAATGAAACTACACAGCACCAGTATTGCTTTCTTCGATTGGTTGAGAAAGGCAACAATGGGTGCTCTGCTTCCTCATTTCAGTTGACAATTAAAGCTGAGCCGGCTGCAGCTGTCGGTGGACCTGGTGTCTCTGGCTGTCCACGCTATGTGTGCAGGTGATGGAAGAGTATGGAAAGGCTCCCAGGATTAGACGTCTCCCAGGAACGGCTTCCACCTCCCAGGGCGGGAGACACGCCATTCAATATCTGCACATGAACTCAGACCAGATGAGAAATTTTCCATCTCCATCATGAGGGCCTGCAAGCTTGGCTTTCTGGGTGATGTTCACCCTTTAAACCCTCCCTGTCCATATCGATAGTCACCTTTCGGACAAGAGTGGTGCCAAAACTCACATTATCTGATTGTCCATGTTATGTATGATGCAGACCTCCCTGTGGGGGATATACATGTGGACAGTCGTGAGACCTCTGTCTCCCAAGGCCCCCGCAGTGGGAGCCACGCCAACTTCTGAATGTGACCACAGATGAAACGAGATAACCCACTGCATGGCCATTTGAGGAGAATCATTACCCCAGCCCTTTTAAAATGTTGTTTGGGGTTTTGCAGTTTTTTGTTGTTGTTAAAGGGGAATTTCGGACTAGCCTTATTCCTACTGTGGTAAAGGTGCATTCATCTGTGGGACTATTTTGCCCCTGTTTAAGGAGAATTAAAGAGTCCAGGCATTCCTTCTCCTCAGTTGATTTTATTAAGGAGAGAAGAGAATTACTTACATGGTTACATAGGACAGGACATGGCGGTTTTCAGGAGGAAAAGAGACAGAATTCAACTCAGAGTGGATATTTATACTCAGTGTGTATGCACATGCATGCTGTTCTCTATAGGCTTGTGCATGTGGTGTGTGTGCTCTGATCCAGATAACTAAATGTGTGTGTGTGTGTGTGTGTGTGTGTGTGTGTGTGTGTGTGTGTGTGTGTGTGTGTGTGTGTGTGTGTGTGTGTGTGTGTGTGTGTGTGTGTGTGTGTGTGTGTGTGTGTGTGTGTGTGTGTGTGTGTGTGTGGATACTTCATGTGCACGTAGGTATGTGTGTTACAAATGCTGAGACTATGTGTGTAAATGTGTATGTGCTAAATTAAGTAGTTTGGTGTGTGTGTAAGTCTATTGTGTGAGTTGGTTAAAACAATATAGTGGTCAGCTAAGGTCAGATGTCCCCTGGATACTGGACATCTGGACCTCCTAAGAGAATGGGCCCTTATCTCCTATGAAAAGGTTTAGGGTTTCTGTAACTAATCGGGAATGTCTTACTAGGCAAACTAGTAAGGCTGACCACAGTAATCAATGGACTATGTCTATAGTAGTATGCATAGTTATTTTGTAATGTGAGTGCATTACAATATAGGTACTGGTATATTAGTGTATAATGATATATGATATTATGTATGGATACATGTATCTAAGTACAAGGACCATGTGCTGTTTAAATGACTGTTCCTCATTAACCATCAGAGATTTCTGTGTGTGGCATCCTGCGGGGGATGAGTGTCTCTAGGTCTGTTATTTGTGTGGCTCAAATCAGGCTCTGTAAGCCCTTATGTACTGTATGTTCATCTCAGGTATCTCTAGAACTATACTATTTCAATATACCACACTACCTTTATATGATATTATATCGAGTGGTACAGCAGAACATTTTCATAACCCCACCCCGCGTCCTCCGCAGCCAAAAACCCGCTCCATGCTCTAGATCGCGTATTTTAATACCTTTTTTTGGGGGGGGGGGAGATCTGACGTTCATAATGACAGAACACTGTCCAAAAACTCGGATTTTTAGCTGCGGTGGTGCATGGAGTTATGAAAATGTTCTAGTGCACCACTCGTCCTAGGATATAATAACATTAACATCATATTTTAAAAAAAAAGGCTAGTTCGGAATTCCCCTTTAAGCCAAAACTCACTGTGGCAACAAAATGCCAACATGAAGAAGATATAACCTCTACAGCGCCACAATGGCTCTAGCTGTTGTCAGACTCATAGCTGTTGTCAGACTCATACTGATACTGTGCATCGCGAAGCCAGGTGAAGAAGGCAGTGACGGACCTGAGGGCCACGCCCTTGCCCTGCTGCTCGGCAGGGTCCTTGCTGGACTCCCACATGAAGAAGGCCTCCTCTTTGAGGTTACATGTCGCCTTTCGACATGTCGCCTTTCCGACGTTAACGAACCCTATACCTAACCCTAACCGCACGCGGAAGCCACTAGTCGGAGTGGCGAGATGTCGGAATGGAAGGCGGTTACCCTCTTTGATCACGTCCTCGTCATACAGGATGTCAAAGAACATCCGCAGCAGGTCTAGAGAGAGAAGAGAGGACAAGAGAAGGTGAGAACAGAGACCAGTAGCAGATCTTGCAAGTTTTGCATGGGTGGCTGGAGGCCAGCATAAAAGTAAATTAGTCTGGAGTGGAGGCCAGCCTAAAGGTAAATTAGTCTGGAGTGGAGGCCAGCCTAAAAGTAAATTAGTCTGGAGTGGAGGCCAGCCTAAAAGTAAATTAGTCTGGAGTGGAGGCCAGCCTCAAAGTAAATTAGTCTGGAGTGGAGGCCAGCCTCAAAGTAAATTAGTCTGAAGTGGAGGCCAGCCTCAAAGTAAATGAGTCTGGAGTGGAGGCCAGCCTAAAAGTAAATTAGTCTGAAGTGGAGGCCAGCCTAAAAGTAAATTAGTCTGGAGTGGAGGCCAGCCTCAAAGTAAATGAGTCTGGAGTGGAGGCCAGCCTAAAAGTAAATTAGTCTGGAGTGGAGGCCAGCCTCAAAGTAAATTAGTCTGGAGTGGAGGCCAGCCTAAAAAAATTAGTCTGGAGTGGAGGCCAGCCTAAAAGTAAATTAGTCTGAAGTGGAGGCCAGCCTAAAAGTAAATTAGTCTGGAGTGGAGGCCAGCCTAAAAGTAAATTAGTCTAACACGCTACTTGCAAACAGCACATGAACATGTTGATCAGGGCGTCAAGCAATGAATCAAATATTTTCCATTTTAACCCATTAAGACCGGGAACGCATCCGTGTGTCATTCTAAGATTTCTTTGTATATTAAAAAATAACAGATCTACAAGCTCATAGCGCTGGGGGGTCCCTGGAAGAAAATGTTTTGAGATGGGGGTCCACGGCCAAATACCAAAGTAGTGTGGGCACCATAAGGGTGTTTCATGTTACTGACCACTGTTACTGAGTGTTCAAAACAACCCGCTGTGGTTATCGACTACATATGCATGCCACCCATCGCCTATATAGACTTATAGTGCACCATTATGTATGCGAGTGAGTGTGGTCAATAAAGCACATAAAACTGTCTCATCAATTGTGTAGGCAGAAACCCACAGTAGCACTCAGCATCCTACAGTGACGTCACATTAACGATCAATCGGCAGACAGAGACCTTTATAACGTTATGTGGATGTTCTCATGCATTTTTCTTCTCAATGGTTTTGTATCGTATTGATTGAAGCTGATTTTGTACGTTTCAGAACTTCTGCAGTGAATGAACACTATGCATACCTGCCAACTTTCCTGTTTTCACCAGGAGACTCCTGTTCTTCTCCCGTTTTTCTCCTGGGGATATCTTTAGGGGATTTCACCCTTTTTGCGTGGCAACCCATGTGTCAAAGTAGTCCTTGAAGTGTGTATTTTAAGTTTCTGTCAGGTAACAGGCTGAAATAATGTCCCATAGACACACACGGGAACTACAAATTTCACACCCACCTTTGAGACAGCGCCGCTACTCGAGGTCCGTGAGAACTATGAACTGCAGCTGCCATGAGAGGATATGAGAGTTAGCCTACTTTAGAAATATTCCTACATTAACTGGAGACGATATTGATTTAAATAAAGAATATGTTTCCAAATGTATGCAGTGTCTTTGTCAACATATCTTCTTGTTTTCTTAATAGTTGATGTGGTTCACATTTAATTTGCCACTTTAACGAGTTACCCATAATGTTAACACAGCAGAGGGTGACATCACTGTCTTTACAAGCACCGAGCGCCGACTATGAATTCTCATCCAAATCCCGACTGACTTTGTTCATGTCTATATTTTATAGATATAACATCTCATAGGCTTATATTAATGTTCTACCTACCTTGGAACTCCGACGGTACATGAAAAATTAAAACGCGTGTGTTTACTGCTGTTGTATTAACTTGCCTGAATAGTCCTTGGGCCAGACGAGATATCGCTACCACAAAGTTGGCAAAACCTTACCTATACTAAATTGTTTTTTGGGCCAATATAAGTAAATAAAAATATGATAGACTTTCCATAGGAGCAGCTTTTTATATTTTTTGACATGTTGTTATTTTTCTCTATAGGCGGATTTTCATTCATAGCCAACAACATATTAAAAGTTATATAACACACTTTTTGGACATCACACTGCTCCTTTTTTTTATAAATTAAACAAACCTGTGTCCAATTAAAGTAGTTGATGAAGTGGGTGTGGCCTATTTGGTGGTGGAGCAGTTTTTTCAGGAATCAAAGCTGAAGTAGTAGAGGCCCTAGGAGGGGTCCACGCGCGACTGCTTATTTTTTTTTCTAGTTTTGATTTTTGGCATCCATAGGACCTCTAATATTGGGATTTTGATGATCCCAAGAAAAAAAGTGGTCCCAAGTGTGTTTTTTTCAATGTTTTATTAACCCTATGAGACCTGCGGGATGGCTGGCTGGAACGCCGGCGAGACTGTCTTTCGGAGACTGTGGAACACTCAAATTTAGACGTACAACCTCAGGTTTCCAATGGGACCAACCTTGTCATGCTACCTTGTCGGGAAGGGGGCTAAATACCTAATGATTCAAAGTTAAGACAACATTTTGGCGAGGGAAAAACGACCATCACCATTTTCCAAATGGTCCCTTGAGCTGTCACCTCAATATATGTGAATGAAAATGGGTTACATGGATACCTACAAGCCTCTCCTGTACAGACATGCCAAATGTATGCCTATCTCATGCAGTTCTGGGCAAGAACCATGCAGTGTTTTGCATGCAGTACAAATAAAAAAGTAAAAAGTAGACCACTTCTAGGAGAGGAGACTGCATCTATAGCTGTATGAGACCACTGTACTGTATCTAGAAACCACTGTACTGTATCTAGACCACCCCACTGTATCTATTGCTATATGAGACCACTTTAATGTATCTAGAGACCACTGTATTGTATATATACCACCGCACCGTATCTATTGCTATATGAGACCACTTTACTGTATCTAGAGACCACTGTATTGTATATATACCACTGTACTGCATCTATTGCTACATGAGACCACTGTACTGCATATATGAGACCACTGTATTGCATCTAGACCACTGTGCTGCATCTATATCCCACTGTACTGAATCTATAAACCACTGTGCTGCATCCAATCCCACTGTACTGAATCTATAAACTACTGTACTGCATGTATAGACCATTGTACTGCATTTATAGACCACATACATTGACCACTGTACTGTATCTATAGACCACTATACTGCATCTCAACTCAACACAGCTTTAAACATGTATATATAAAGCACATTTAACATGACTATGTCGCCACAAAGGCTCGGTAGATGCAGTACAGTGATCTACAGATGCACTAGAGTGATCTACAGATGCAGTAGAGTGATCTACAGATGCAGTAGAGTGATCTACAGATGCACTAGAGTGGTCTACAGATGCACTAGAGTGATCTACAGATGCAGTAGAGTGGTCTACAGATGCAGTAGAGTGGTCTACAGATGCAGTAGAGGGGTCTACAGATGCACTAGAGTGATCTACAGATGCACTACAGTGGTCTACAGATGCAGTAGAGTGGTCTACAGATGCAGTAGAGTGGTCTACAGATGCAGTAAAGGGGTCTACAGATGCACTAGAGTGATCCACAGATGCAGTAGAGTGGTCTACAGATGCAGTAGAGTGGTCTACAGATGCAGTAAAGGGGTCTACAGATGCACTAGAGTGGTCTACAGATGCAGTAGAGTGGTCTACAGATGCAGTAGAGGGGTCTACAGATGCAGTAGAGTGGTCTACAGATGCACTACAGTGGTCTACAGATGCAGTAGAGTGGTCTACAGATGCAGTAGAGGGGTCTACAGATGCAGTAGAGTGGTCTACAGATGCACTACAGTGGTCTACAGATGCAGTAGAGTGGTCTACAGATGCAGTAGAGGGGTCTACAGATGCAGTAGAGTGGTCTACAGATGCACTACAGTGGTCTACAGATGCAGTAGAGTGGTCTACAGATGCAGTAGAGGGGTCTACAGATGCAGTATAGTGGTCTACAGATGCAGTAGAGTGGTCTACAGATGCACTAGAGTGGTCTACAGATGCACTAGAGTGGTCTACAGATGCAGTAGAGGGGTCTACAGATGCAGTAGAGGGGTCTACAGATGCAGTATCAGTGTCCAGAGATGTCTACAGATCAAGACAGTAGTCTACATACATACTAGAGGGGTCTACAGACACACTAGAGGGGTCTACAGATCACGACAGGGGTCTACAGATGCACTACATGGTCTACACAGATGCACTACAGTGGTCTATCGATACAGTACAGCAGTCTATAGATACAGTAGCTAGTCTATAGATGCAGTACAGTGGTCTTTAGATGCAGTACAATGGTCTATATATGCAGTACAGTGGTTTATAGATTCAGTACAGTGGGATATAGATGCAGCACAGTGGTCTAGATGCAATACAGTGGTCTCATATAGCTATAGATGCAGTACAGTGGTATATATACACAATACAGTGGTCTCTAGATACAGTAAAGTGGTCTCAGATAGCAATAGATACAGTGTGGTGGTCTGCACTAGAGTGATCTACAGATGCAGTAGAGGGGTCTACAGATGCACTACAGTGGTCTACAGATGCAGTAGAGTGGTCTACCGATGCAGTAGAGTGGTCTACAGATGCAGTAGAGTGGTCTACAGATGCAGTAGAGTGGTCTACAGATGCACTAGAGTGGTCTACAGATGCACTAGAGTGGTCTACAGATGCACTAGAGTGGTCTACAGATGCAGTAGAGTGGTCTACAGATGCACTACAGTGGTCTACAGATGCAGTAGAGTGGTCTACAGACCACTTCCAATATATTCAGTACAGTACAGTGGTTTCTAGATACAGTACACTGGTCTCATACAGCTATAGATGCAGTCTCCTCTCCTAGAAGTGGTCTCCTTTTTACAATAGGCAGAAATTACATATTTGTACTGAATGCAAAACACTGCATGGTTCTTGCCCAGAACTGCATGACCATCTTGGATGGCATCTTGAAAATTATGCCTTTCTGCTAAGTATATTTTCCTGGATATTTGGGATGTTCTCAAGCATGCCTAAAGGTACCAGAATCTATTGAAAACCCTTTTGTATCAATGTTTAGGGAGGTTTAGTGGTACTCTTTCTTATATGCCTATTGACCGGTCTATTTCTCATAAAAAGTGCTTGTTTAAGATAAGGCTGAAAATTACCACCCCAGAATGAAATACTATGGGTAAATTATACATTTCCTGAATCCTTAGGGTCATGTCAGTATTCCAGTTGTTGTGTTTTGTGTCTCTGATGTTTCTTGATGCCACAGAACTAAAAGAAAATATATGGTTTAGGCGGAAATTGTGAGAAAAAAAAGGTTATTAAAGGTTTGAAGAGCTCCAGTGACCACTGTACTTATCATACACTAGAGTTTCGGGGGGCTACGCCCCCCTCAACCCCAGCCGCGCACGGGGCCCAGCGTGGCCGTGTGTATATTGGGGGACCCAAATCGCCGGAGTGAAACTGGGGAAAAGTTTTTTTGAAAAAGGAAAAAATTTGAAGAAATAATATTTGTTATGTTTCAGGGGGTCCACAGGGGGTTCGCGGACCCCCTGATGGTCCACTGACCCCCTGTGGAGTGTTGGGACGCGCGGGGACACCCCTGGAACATTGCGGACCATTTCGGTGTTTTTATTTTTTTCATGAAGGTGGTTGCTTGTTTCTGGCGCAGGCTGTGCAAACCTGGCAACCCAGCGCATGCTGCCGCACGTTTAAGTGGCGTAGCGTCATGAGGGTCAGTGGGGCCGTGGCTCGGTCAGTGAAGACCCTGTAGTGCGGATGATATGTGGCATAGAGGGGCAGATTGTAAATCCACAGAGGAAACATCCGTGGGCTACCATTGGTTCAGCGATGTGTGCGGTCGCCCTGCGGACCCTCCTCCTCCAGCAATGTGCAGTATTGAGAGCCCTGACGTCACAACAATTGGAGCGATGGGCACTGCACTGTGGTTGGTTAGGGTACAGCTAGGGCCCAGGTAGAACCCAGTTAAAGCCTGCATGGGCAAACCCAGTTAGGACCCGCCTTGGTCCCACATAAACATGGCTAGTTGGGGCCCACCTAAGGGCCAGGTAGAAGCTACTTATAGCCTGCATGGGCATCGCAGTTGGGACTGAAGTGGATGCCGCTGACATTGCTGACATGGGGTCCATATGGTTTAGCCCACCTTGAAACCATATGGGAACTACGCTGGCATGCTGGCTGTAATGCAAACGCTGCATCATACCTGCAGTGTGTAGTTTGATGTTGTGTGTGTAGCAGATATACCTGCAGTGTGTAGATCAATGTCCATAGGAAAGTCAATGCCCAGCAGTGTTTTTTTTCCCCAGCAGAGTTTCTAGTGTCTCTGTGTCTCTCTGGAAGAGGTTGCACATGAACTCTGCAGCCGCACTGAGGCGCTCCAAGCCAAACACTCTGACATTAAGCTGCTTCACACAACAAACATCAGCACCACGCTGCAGTTTGTCCAAAAGACACAATATCTCCTCTCCCACCGACGTCATGTGTTCATTTATCGACAGCCGTACAGACTCCTTTTGACACATTTTACGTCGTTTATCCAGCTCTCACTGACTCTCCACATCGGGCTGTTATTTTCCTGCGATCAAGTCAACGATGTGAGAGATTAGCTATCACAGACGGACGGACAGGGGGTGAAACATAGTCTTGCGCCATGCCTTTCGGCCTGGCGGAGACAATAAAAAACCGAAAGTAAAGGAAATGGCCATTTCTGCAACAGAAGTAGTCAATAAACTATGCTATGAAAACATGGGCCACATTGGCAAAGAATGTAAGAAAGAGGCAATCATGTAGGAAATAGCTGATCTCCAAGCTTACAAAGCCTGTCAACGTGAGGCGTTTCGAGCTTGTAGATCGGCTATTTTCACAATATTTACTTGTGGAACGGAGTCAAACAGAATGGGGGGGGCCCAGATCAAGTACGTGTATTTGGGGGGGGGGGCGGCGTGAAAGGGTTGATAGACACTGCTCTAATCGGAGCGAAATTATCTGAAATTACTACATGACCATAATGCAGCCTAACATGCCTTGCACGGGGCGGTCCTGCCATTACGTTAGTTACTGTAGTTGCTGTGGAGCTAAATAGTTCTCCAGAAGACACACACAAACATACACCATCTACAATGGACGAACTGAGCAGCAATATAGACATTCACCACACGAACGTGCATTGTTGACAAAGTGATTGCACAGCCGCTGCAGGCATGACAACCAGGTTAGCGTTAGCGACATGGCAGCTATCACAGCGCCCTGTCCGTCGTGCTGCAACTGCCTGTGATGGCTACAGCAGTAACAGCAAGCTGTCTGCGATGCCATTGTCTGGAGACTGCTGTTAGCGTGACACGACCAATGAGAGTGAGCGCTGTAGTTGTTGCTAAGATACGGTGGCGTCTCTGGCCCATAGCTTGTAGATCTCTCACACATGATTGGCGTAGGCTGCGTTGCCAGGTCTGACTTTGTGTCTAAGCAATGCGCGGCTTATTTTTGCGCGCCTTTGGGCTCGTTTGCATTGTGCGCACGGCAGCGCTTGTTTAGCGTACGTCAGCGCGACGTGGCAACGGACGTGGCAACGTGAAAGGTGATTGGCTGGTGAAAAGAAACACCCGACGTTACACCAGAAATGGTGCCTGGAGAAAATGGTGACCAAAAAAAAAGTTTTGAAAAAAAGGAAAAAAAACCCGCAGCGGCTGGCTGCTGTTGTGGTGATGAGGGCGTGCGCACGGTAAACGGTACGAAGCGGGCTCCCCTTCCGTTTTGTCCGACATTTGGTGAGTAGAATTAATTATGTTGCGCGGTGGAAACGGTGTAGTGAGCAGTGAGATGTCCCCTACGCGAGGCGTAAATTCAGCGCGGCCGGCGTGGCGAGTCAGTAGGCGACATGTGGTCTGGCGGTGCGTTGTTTAGTCGATAACAGAGCTGTGGGGTGTCACCACCGAGGGTGCGGAAGTTGCTCGCCATTTATATAGTTAGATAGTCACCAAAGGGCTCGAATGAAAGCTCAAAGTGTCCCCTTAAAAATGATACCAAACATAAAATATAAAACATTGTAATATGCCCTGAACGTGAGCCAATACCAAGATATGCACATGTGTCTAAAATGCCATTTTTCAATGGGGGGTGGTAACTTTAGCAGCTGATAACCCCAATTTAGCTGGGCCTCAGGAAGGTCTATCATACAAAAATAATATCTAGGGATGTATAGGAATAAAAAAATCCCAACTAGAATTTGCCATCCCAGGTGGTAGCGATATGTGAGATTTTGGGGTTTGGCCCAAGGACTAGAATGTCAGTTCAGGAAATAACCCAACTAAATGGAGGAGTGACATATCCCGACATGTTCAACTACTTAATGAATTCTCCAGGATAGTATTAATATACAAATAGTCTTGCAAGATGCTGTTTGGATAATTGTCCAAAATAAATAGCCTATAAAAATGATACATGAGAGACACAAAGGTATCTGAGTATTGAAAACCTCAAGGGATGCGTCCGTGACGTAGATACCATGCGACCACTTAAACTTTAGATATCAGATGCTAGAACTTTTGACACACTAATGGAGTATATTATATTATATTGTGGGTAGTATATCGAGATGACAGATATGGGACATTAAAAAGGATAAATTAAACAAATGGGAAAGTTTATTGGAACACAAAAAAAATCGCTACAGCCTCAGTAGTCACTCAGTTAACCAGTGAAATTATGGTATTTTACAATGCCTCTCATAGAGATTGCATTGAGAGCTGCAGTTCATCGTTCTAACGGACCTCGAGTAGCGGCGCTGTCTCAAAAGTGGGCGTGAAATTTGTGGTCCCCATGTCAGCCTGTGTGTCTCTATGGAGTAAAAATGTCAACACTTGCACAGGAAACCATGTTCAAATCCTGGGTAGAAGAGGAAAGTTACAAAGTGCAGCTTTAACCAAACTATTTCACTGTTGTATTCCACAATAGACAAGGGCAAGTTGCAGTCAGTAACTACTGTAAATCGAACAGTATTGCATTGGTGATAGCTTTCTGCTGTGGATGAGTCGAGCTGTACTGATGTACACCGGTGTCCATGAACTGGGAGATTGGAGGTTGTTATGTGTTGCTGGTGCTGGGCCTGCATTTACTCATCTGTAAAATAGCATATTAACCCATGTAAACCAGGAAAGCATCTGTGCCATCAAAAATAGCAGATATACAAGCTCATAGCTATTGTAAAAAGATTGTAGATTTGCTATTTTTGCGGGTCCCTGGAACAAAAATATTTTGAGATGGGGGTCGGTGGTCGGTGGCCAAATACATATCATTTTGGGGGTCCTTGACATGAAAAAAGCACCACTGGTATAGTTTTCAGATAACTGTTAGGATTTAGAAGACATTTGTAGAATCGGCCTCATGTCTTAATGGGTTTAGCAGATGTCATAAAATGCCTTGTAGCCCTATAGTACATGAATTACAGATGAAACTCATTTATTATTATTTCACCCCCCCCTCCCTCAGTCCCTCCCCCACTGGCCACCCATCAATGACAACGACTATAGCGAGTTAACACTAACAGACATTACTGATTGCTGGTTTGTAACATTGGCAGATTACTGCATGCATGGCCATAGAAGAGTAGTTTTCTTGTAGTATTACTGTAGCTTAGGTCAAGTCAATTGAAGTTCAAAGTATTTGCATTTCCATTGGTGATTCTAGCACTGTATGCCTTGCATACTGCGATTCTTGTATGGTTGCATTCCACCTCGTAATCTTTAAAACCGAAACATATAATTACTGAGTCGAAGGGCCGGCAGCGACAGGAGTAAACGCACACGTGTGTGTTGTTTGTTTGGTAACATACTACAACACGTGAAGCACAGGCGCAACTACAATATGACACAAGTCTTTGGTGTTCAAGTCAAGTCACAAGTCCCTGTGACTATGTGAGGAGAGCAGAGAGACGAGGTGGACTCACAGATGATGGCCGACTGGCAGATACAGGTCATCAGCGCTCTGACAAGGTGTTGGAGGACGTCTGCTGTTTCTTGGCCTGCACACAAACTCACACTGAAGCCACATACCCTAGCATCCCGATTCTGGGGTGGACATTCAGCAAAAATAGCAAGAAAAACAATCAAAATATCAAAATAATCTATTCAGTCAGATGAAACGTTTTTTTGTTTAAATACAATTAAGGTAGCCTACATGAGAAATGTAGGCTACCTTACATGCGAGGCGTTGAGAGAGGCTATGGGTGTAGAGGGAAAAAAAGAGCAGACTAAGTAAAAAATCGCACCCTGTGTGAAGGAAGCGGTGCCTTTGATGAGTGGCCTCCTGGTGGCGCTATAATAGGGCGGGGCGGGGCTTCAGCAATTAATGCTCGTCCCTAGTGGTGGTGTAAGTCCACAAACCAAATTCGGACTTGGTGGGATGCTGCTAACTGGAGTTATGGCTGTTTGTAGCCCAGCCAATGGCAATACAGAGGGGGCGGGGCTTCAGCAATTAAAGCTTGTCCCTATTGGTGGTCAAAGTTCACGTGGTAAATGTGTATGTGGTAGCATGCTGCAAAGTGGACTTATGGCTGTTTAAAGCCCAGCCAATAGGAAGACAGAGGGGGCGGGGCTTGCTACATTTCAGTTCGTCCCTATTGGTGGTCTGAGTCCACGTACCAAATTTGTACTCAGTAGCATGCTGTGAACTGGAGTTATGGCTGTTTAAAGCCCAGCCAATGGGAAGACAGAGGGGGCGGGGCTTATGTAATCACAGTTGGTCCCTATTGGTGGTATTAGTTGGACTTGGTGGCATATGCTGCAAACTGGAGTTATAGCTGTTTAAAGCCAGTGGCCTCCTGGTGGCGCTATAATAGGGCGGGGCGGGGCTTCAGCAATCAATGCTCGTCCCTATTGGTGGTCTAAGTCCACATACCAAATTTGGACTTGCTGGCATGCTGCGAACTGGAGTTATAGCTGTGTAAAGCGCTGTTTAAAGCCAGTGGCCTCCTGGTGGCGCTATAATAGGGCGGGGCGGGGCTTCAGCAATCAATGCTCGTCCCAATTGGTGGTGTAAGTCCACATACCAAATGTGGACTTGCTGGCATGCGCACTGCAGTTATAGCTGTGTAAAGTGCTGTTTAAAGCCAGTGGCCTCCTGGTGGCGCTATAATAGGGCGGGGCGGGGCTTCAGCAATCAATGCTCGTCCCAATTGGTGGTGTAAGTACACATACCAAATTTGGACTTGCTGGCATGCTGCGAACTGGAGTTATAGCTGTTTAAAGCCCGTGCTCAAACGGACATCCGGGCTCAAACGGACAAACGGACATACGGACGGACATAGTCAAGTGTAGT
Organism: Gymnoscopelus microlampas; assembly: GCF_963454915.1. NCBI lineage: Eukaryota > Metazoa > Chordata > Actinopteri > Myctophiformes > Myctophidae > Gymnoscopelus > Gymnoscopelus microlampas. The sequence continues at coordinate 21,416,463 of NC_139945.1, read as the reverse complement.
GGCCTCCTGGTGGCGCTATAATAGGGCGGGGTGGGGCTTCAGCAATCAATGCTCGTTCCTATTGGTGGTCTAAGTCCACATACCAAATTTGGACTTGCTGGCATGCGAACTGGAGTTATAGCTGTGTAAAGCGTCCAGGCTCAAACGGACATACGGACGGACATAGTCAGGTGTAGAGCGGCTGGCACCGCTAAAAAGTCATCATGGGAGTGATGTACAAAAACGAATTTCACCCACTTTTTTACCTTGTAAACCTGTGATGTGACAATAAACCTGATTCTGATTCTGATTCTGAAAAAAACTTTAATCTGAAACACAATTTTATACAATATAGAGTAGGGGGTCCCTGCTTCAGCTCTCTCTCAGCTAGGGGGTCCTTGGCCTGAAAACGTTGAAGACCCCTGGTCTAAGGTGACGCAGGCGCTGCAGGCGCAGGCCCTCAGTGATGTGCACACGAAGGTACTTGAAGCTGCTCACTCTCTCAGTCCTATATTATATCCTGTACTTTTCCACTATATTCCTCACAGATACTGTATACTGTTCTGTTTGCTTTTTCTCAACTTTTATGTTGCACTGCAGAGCACCCATAACTATAAAAGCTGTAGTGGATTAAAAGTACAATATTTGCCTCTGAGATGTAGTGGAGTAGAAGTAAAAGTATTGAAAATTGGAAATACTCCAGGAAAGTAAAAATACTGTACCTAAAAAAATTACTTAAGTACAGTACCTGAGTAAATGTACTAATTACTTTACACCACTAGCCACACCCCGTCTGAAGTTGTGGCCTCTATTGGTGTGACTGTGGAATGCTTTACACCTGCTGCTAGTAAAGCCATTCACTCGCGCCACGCCATCACTGTTGGCTTTTAATGTTGTCTCTTCCTCTTCGTTTACTCAACCTTCAGACTGAAGGTGGGAAGCCTGGTCCAGCATGAGGGCCGTGAAATCTAAAGTCTCCTTTTATGTGGGTTTCCTCGTGGGATTCATCACAGTCTACGTGCTCCTGCAGCAGGTGTGGTTTGAAAGGAGCTTTTCGGCACATCTGTCCGGTGGCTTGGACAATGCGCTCCATGCACTGGAGGAAGTTGGGAAGAACTGGAAAAGGGAGAGATCTGCATTCTTCAAGCTGAACCACCCTCACCACAAAGGTACAGATTATGGCAGTTATTGTTCCATAATTTCATACCTTTGTGTAGTAGTATGTTGCTTGAGCAAATTGCATGTACTGTAATGGCAGGGCAGCACTAACACACCTGCAGTGGTAGAAGCAATACTCAAATGTTTTACTTAAGTAAAAGTATTAATACTGCAATGTAGAAATACTCTGTTACAAGTAAAAGTCTGGAATTCAAAATGTACTTGAGTAAAAGTACAAAAGTATTGGTATCAAAATGTACAAAAGTAAAAGTAGCCTACTCATCATTATTAATGTCCCATTTCACAAGTTTCACAAATGTATAAAAGGTATAAAAATATTTTGAAAAAAGCAGATCTACAAGCTCACAATGCTTTGGATTGCGACACATTGTGAGCTTGTAGATCGGCTATTTTCAAATGGCCGAAATGTATGTAAGGCTGAAGTGGTTATAATGTATGTTTTGTAATAATAATCAAAATACCTACAAAGTGATGGATTGATGTACTTTATTTAGTAAGACATGAGAACAACAATACATGGAAGTACAAATTCACAATACAAGGTCTACTAAACTGGAAGGCTCATAAAGCACTAGCTTATTTAAAATGAGATCCCCACGCACACTAATCTTGATGACATATAAGAGACAGGCAGGTATACACACTACTGTAGCTACAGAACGTCATACAATCAGCTTACAGGTTACTGGTATTGTTAGTAACTAGTAACTGCATTTTCAAATAATTGTAGTGGGTTAAAAGTACAATATTTACCTCTGAGAGATGTAGTGGAGTAGAGGTAAAAGTTCTGAAAATTGGAAATACTCCAGTAAAGTAAAAGTACCTCAAAATTGTACTTAAGTACAGTAGCTACTTGAGTAAATGTACTTAGTTACTTTACACCACTGCTCACTTTCGTGGGGGGTTTTCCCTTGATAACTGTTCCACATTGTATCACCTGTTTCCACATGGCACTTGTTATTGTCTTTCTCGCTGTTGTATTCAAATAAATCCCATATAGGACCATATTTCTCCCAACCTTTTTCTCTGTTGCCATTATAAAGTAACGTGCAGTGACTGCAGTCAGTCAGTCAGTGCTGCGCACGGACGCCGATGCAGATTGAAAACAACCAGAGTAACTCGCCCCAAAACACGCTTGGCGTACCAGAATACCGCCGGATTTGCCCCGGAGCGACTGTGTTTTGGGGCGCACTATGTCAGAGGACCAAACGGTGCCCGCAACTGACGTAGAACTGCGCAGATGAAATTAATCAAATTAATAAAAAAAAAACAGGCTTATAAGTATTGGGAAAAACGAAGGGTTTCGTACTGTTTCCATGTCTTTCTAAATAAAGTATTCAATTAATCAATCAAAGGGCATTTTGACTATGATTTCAGTTCGTTTTAGTTAATTTTGTAAACACACAATAGCCTACAGTTTCAGTTATCGTTTTTGTTGAATTATTCTAGTTTTTATTTAGTTCAGTTAGCTAAAATGTTTTTTAAATTTTAGTTTTCGTTATTTCGTTCGTTTTCGTTAACTTTGCATATGTCAAAAGTTATATTCCGAATGAATGCTTTGGGTCAACAGGTAAGTGGAACAGATTATGAATCTCTATTCGGAATGAGTTCATTCTGAATGAATACATGATGTCCATGTAACCGCAGCCATTGTAGATCAGCGCAAGCGAGTCCCTCACACGATTAAACGTTTATAAAGTAAATAGCCGACTCTCCTGTAATGAAGAGAATAAGAAGTTTGTTTACAGTTTAACCTCACGACCAAAGGCTGATAAAACTTGGAATGGATATGATATCGTTACGTCCCTGTCTAGGGGAAAAAGAGATTCAACATAAAGTGGGAGTGAAACACGTTTTTATTTAGAACTTAATATATATGATGTGATGGCCTCCATAAGATGAATCTGAGGGCGGAACACAAACGCTTTGCATGATGAACTATGTAAAAACGTCAGAGGCTTACATGTTTGACATTTCAAATCTGTTTAAATATGCAAATAACTCGACCTGTATTGTTAGAAGGATGCATTCCAGATAATTTAAGTGCTGCATACATCCCTAGGTATGTGCATAAACAGGTTTATTAGTTTCATGGTACAACAAAGTAGAACATGGCACGAACATGCGTGCACTATGCACATGCAACGGCCACGTGCCACGTAAATGGCAACAACGTGCCCGTACCCGTACAGCGCGTTAAGTTACATTTGTTTGATAAGACTTTCAGAGGTCTTTTATCTCTCTCTCTCTCTCTCTGTCTCTGTCTCTGTCTCTGTCTCTCTCTCTCTCTCTCTCTCTCTCTCTCTGTCTCTGTCTCTGTCTCTGTCTCTCTCTCTCTCTCTCTCTCTCTCTCTCTCTCTCGCTCTCTCTCTCTCTCCATGCCAGGAGATAATAAAACACCTTTCTATCTACTCACATACGCCAAATACAAATTCATTAATATTAATATATAATAGTTTTGTTTTAAATGTTCTAGCCTTGACGACCATGCAGTCTTATGCAAACGTTAAATGTTAATTAGATAGCATTTTATTTAGACAGATGCCAGGCCAAATTCCTAGGACCAGTTGGTTTCCATGTTCAAACCAACTGGTTTCCCTCATACTTTGTTTTGAACGAGGTGTCTAGAGTGAAACAGATTTAAAAAATGATTGAGAGAGAGGTATGTGTATATATTAACTACTCTATGTGTAACTGTATATGCAGCAATGCTACAAAATAAATATTAATTCAGTCATTCTCTTGTCAGGTGAAGATAGCCGTATGGCAGCTGAGTTGTACAAAAAGGTGCGCATTCTTTGCTGGGTAATGACAGGGCCCGGCAGCTTGAAGACGAAGGCTCGGCATGTGAAGGCTACCTGGAGTCGACACTGCAACAAAGTTATATTCATGAGCTCTGTCGATGACCCTGATTTCCCTACCGTGGGCTTGGGTACAAGGGAGGGGCGTGACCAGCTCTACTGGAAGACAATCCGGGCCTTTCACTATGTGTACGAGCATCACGCCCATGAGGCAGATTGGTTTCTTAAGGCAGACGATGACACCTACGTAATTGTGGACAACCTGCGCTGGTTTCTTTCCAACCGCGCGCCCGAGGAGCCCATCTACTTTGGTCGAAGATTCAAGCCCTACGTCAAGCAGGGCTACATGAGCGGTGGTGCAGGTTATGTACTGAGCAAAGAGGCTCTGAGGAGATTTGTTGAGGGATTTAAAAATAAGGTGTGCACTCACACTACCCATCTGGAAGACTTGGCGATGGGGGAATGCATGGAGAAAGTTGGGGTCGAAGCAGGTGATTCTAGAGACACTATCCACAGGGAGACCTTTCACCCCTTTCGCCCAGAGCATCACTTCACAAACATGTTTCCCAAGAGTCACTGGTACTGGAGCTACTGCCACTACCCCATCTCAATGGCAAGTCCAGCTAAAGCTTTCCTTGGTGTACTTCTGTATTTATTTATGCATGTGTTACCGATGGCTAACTTGTACTTTGTCACACAGAGGTGTTGCTCCCCGATGAAGCATAAATTAGGTTTATAGTTGTTTTGCCCCCTTCTCTTACAGTATGTTGATGATAAATGTATGCACATACAGTAGTCATTTAGCATAACCAAATGCCTTGACATGTTTTCATACTCTTCTTTTAAATTTCCCCAGGGTCCAAAATGCTGCTCGGACCTGTCCGTGTCTTTCCACTATGTGAACCCTTCACTCATGTATTTATTGGAGTACTACGTCTACCACCTGCGTGCCTTTGGCTACAGGTACCGCTATCAGCCTCCTGCCCCTGCAGGATACAATATTGAGGAAGGATAATATTGTTGTAAATGTGAATGGGTGAGTTCAAGAGAGGTCGGGAGGATCTTGGTAGTGTTTTTCATTGTTCTTGTACATGTGGATAATCTTAGTACAGATTTCTACATAAGTGAAATAAGCAAACGGAACATTTCGTGCCTCCATAATTATGAAAGTGCGATGTTGTGTTGAAGGATTTTCCCTTAGTTTGTACAGTGAGATTATGCGAACTGGTTTAGAAATGGTTTAAACTTGATCAATCAATTGTCATACTATGCTTTGTATGTTCTGGGCAGAAGTCTATCTTCATTTGAGTACTGTTAACTAAAAGCATATAATACATTCTTGATTGAACATAATAATTAATAAAAAATGTATCCGGAAGTTCACTCAAATTACAAACCCATCTCCAACCTGCCCTGCCTCTCCAAGGTGCTGGAAAAGGTTGTTGCCACTCAACTCCACCAACATCTCCAACACAATAAACTTTTCGAAACATTTCAGTCAGGATTCCACTCAGCCCACAGCACAGAAACAGCGCCGGTCAGGGTCACTAATGACCTTTTGATGGCGGCTGATGATGGATCCCCCTCCCTCCTCATCCTCCTGTACCTCTCGGCGGCCTTTGATACGGCCAACCACAACATCCTCCTCGACCGTCTGCACTCCACCATAGGTCTCTCCGACCCTGCACTAAACCGGTTCACCTCCTACCTTACATTACACATATGACTGCTGCACATATGACTTTGCACTGTGACATACATACTTAAGAATGAGAGTTGCAAATGGATTTATTGCACTCTTCAGATGTAGGGACTATAGCCTTTTCGAACCTGTTCATGATGACCTATTTTTGAGCAAACAAATCCTACACCATTTGTACAATGTTTTGTATTTTTATTTTATAAAATCAAATTAGGTCTGGGTTGATTACATTTTCCTGTATTAATTCATACATAGATGATGATAAGTATTCATTACAGTTCAAACAAGCATACTGTTTGGTTTATGAATTAATTATGTGAGATTATTACCAAATACAGTATAGGGGAGGAGTTCTGGCATGCATCAACATTGGTTGATATCACTTGTCCCCCATCAATAAAACACGGCTGATCATTGTATTATATTGCATTATGTTGTTGAACATTCAAGAGCACTTTGGGTGTGGTATTCATATTTTGTGTATTCTGTCCTTGATTTAACACTGCAGTAATTTTCCTCTCCGTGGTTATACTTGTAACCAATGCCTATTAAGATGCATTTTGTAAGTGTTACACTTAAATCTATGTATTTCCTCTGTACGTGAGCAAAGAGCACGTTCAGTCTTTTTGGGGGGATGTTGTCCATTTATACCAAATTAGCATGTAATGCATATTGACCTCTTATAAATCGTTGTACATTTTTCCTTAGTTGCAAGTGAATCCATCGCTTCAGTGATTAAGAGTTGCATGAGACTGACAGTCAGTCAGTGTTTTCTATGCAGCTTATGAGGATCGATGGATATCAGTTTTGCTGCCCAAATAATTTAATAACATGCATCCCCAAGTTAATATTGGTATAAAACACGCAGTTGGTGACAATCTCTTCCATTCCATAACCTAATTTTGTCAAATGGAATGATTATATCAGGGAATGATAAATATTTGGGCTATATTGATATTGGTATCAATATACACAGTATTGCATACATAAATTGGTTGAGTCTGAGTGTATGTGGGAGTGCACATTGTGATCGCTGTGCAGTCTCAGTGAAAGGTACTTGAATCAGTATGAATAAATGCATATTTTGCTATAGATATTGTCTTTATTTGAATTGGTTTACATTATAGTATATTGCATTCATTTCACTTTTACAGTAAAAATGACAAATGTGGCCTTGGATACGTGCTGTCAGTCAGTATATTAACATTAATCTCACCTCACTGAACACTAACCTGAGTTACTTAAAGGTCCAATCTAGGATTGTTTTGAATATGAGTATGATTTGCAGATGAAAAATGTGCTATTTGATCATAAATCAAAATATAGGTCTGTTTTTCGCCAATGTTTCCAAACATAACCAATATAAAGAAACCTAGTACCGCCCCAAATACAGCAAATAAAATAATTGAACTGGTATCTGAAGAGTTGGTAGTCAATACCCTAGACTAGAGAATCGCTTTTCTGGTGGGCCATCTGTTTGTATCACTAATTGGGCCTTTAAATCACTTGCTAGGCTACTATTGGCAGCAGTACCATGATTGTTCAGATGTGCTGCTGAGCAGGAGTTTGACACAAAGAGAAGAGCCGCGCTGTGTTTATTTAGAAATGTTGATTTCCATTAGCCTTAATTTAGCCTTGGATTTTCTCCCTCTTCAAGTAGGACTTGTCACTTCAGCCGGCCATGTTTCATGAACATGCCTCCTCTTGGTTGTGAATATTCTTCTCTTGTCCGTTTGAGGGATTCCTAAAAAGAAAGGAGAATTTGGCTGTGTAATTTCATATAATGCCACTAGATGTCACACTAACAAAGTGATGTCCTTTTCATGATGGTAACTGACCTACAAGAGGCTGCTATTGTTGTACATTGTACATGTTCTTAATGTTAATACATTTTCCCAAAGAGGAACCATTGCAAAACTAGCAATTAACAATGACAGTAGCTTACAGTAGGCCTAAAGATGTACGTATGTATAATTAAATAAATAAAATGAATCCATTCATATGGGTCAATAAATATTGGGGCTGTGCTCAACTAGACACATTCTTAGTCGACTGATATTCATAGGAATTTGTGTATTAATTGATTAGCTGATTTAATAGACAAATTCCAGCCTTCTCGGGATGATGAAGTTGAGAACTGAACAATCAAATGTTGATTTCACAATACACCGGTCTGATATATGGTAGTCTCGCGTAGCCAGACCCAACTGAAAATGAAAAACAGCGACCTCTGCTGTTTGTTCTATGTCAGAATCTGTTCTTGAGAGATTAGATATATGGTTATATCTAGAGTTCACAAGAGCTGTGCTCATTTGTAAAAAGGTTATTCATTCAGCATGCAAAAAAAGCAATGACTATAATCAACTTGAGTCTTGATAGACTAAGACCAAACCGACCAATTATTTTGCTGTTTTGATATGGACAAAACACACACACAGTGCACTGAAACATGGCCACTTTGTTTTCTGTGTGAGTGAGGGTGAGTGTGAGTGAGTGAGTGAGTGAGTGAGTGAGTGAGTGAGTGAGTGAGTGAGTGAGTGAGAGAGAGAGAGAGAGAGAGAGAGAGAGAGAGAGAGAGAGAGAGAGAGAGAGAGAGAGAGAGAGAGAGAGAGAGAGAGAGAGAATTAGACATTGTTACTACACTGCTGGATGACAGGTAGCCCCAATGTGGTGGTATCAGGAGACTGGGCCTGGGTGTTGATGGTAGAACTGGGCCCATGAGAAAACTGATAAGGAGCTATATTTTGTAAACTGGATCCAGAACTTAGATACATCTGATTTTTTTCTTTTTTTAATTTGTTTTTAAAATAAATTCCAGGAAAACAAAGCATGCCATTGTAGTTTAGACTAGTTTTTAGGTATAGACCAATTATTTGTTTACTAACATTGAGACTGGACGCACAGGTGATTGTTTCACGCAATCAATTCCCAACCTGTTGTTTTGGGGTACGCACACACACACACACACACACACACACACACACACACACACACACACACACACACACACACACACTACTGATCTTATTTTGCCTAGGAGGCCAGAAGAAACATAGCCAATGCCAATTGTAGGCTACTTTTTTTGTTCCATTTTTACGCCAAGGAGAACTCCTGCTTCTAACGTAATGGACCAGATCTACTTTGTATTGTTCTTTCACCATATTGGGCCATCAGCCATGTGAACAGAATATGCTCAGATCTGAGGTGCCAGGAATGATGAAGTCCATCACTGTTTCTCTCTCTGTAAAAAAAAGTTAAAAAAAATAAAATAATCCAATCTCCTCCATTTGCTTGACTGACACAAACTCGTTATAAATGAGTAGGTATTATGTATTGTGCTGGTTTCTGCTGCAGTCACACAAGGCTCTGGGCATAGCCCATGGTGGAAAAAGTACTCAAATGTTTTACTTAAGTAAAAGTATCAATACTGCAATGTAGAAGTACTCTGTAAGTAAAGGTCCGGAATTAAACATTTACTTGAGTAAAAGTACAAAAGTATTGGTATCAAAATGTAGGCTACTTAAAGTACCTAAAGTAAAAGTACTCTCAAATGTTTGAAAATAGCCGATCTACAAGCTCAACACATCACGTTGTGAGCTTGTAGATCTGCTATTTTCAAATAGCCTAGGTATAAAATAAGGCTAAAGTGGTTAATGTGTGTTTTATAATGTAATAATTTATATCTGCAAAGTAACTAGTAACTAAAGTTTTCAAATTATTGTAGTGGAGTAAAAATACAATATTTGCCTCCGAGATGTAGTGGAGTAGAAGTAAAAGTATAGGCAATTGGAAATACTCCAGTAAAGTAAAAGTACCTCAAAATTGTACTTAAGTACAGTACTTGAGTAAATGTACTTAGTTACTTTACACCACTGGCATAGCCTACCACGTGATATTGATAGGCAATCAGGAACATGTGCGACAGGTGTCGGTCACCTTTCCACAATCAATTATTCAGCTGTGTAGGCTAGGCTTACAGGAAACAAGGGGAAACGACAACATGTATGTACGGTCTCGTCGGTCTGTACCCTGTAAGCTTTTTATTTTTATATTTTTCTATATGTAACAATTATTTTAAAATATATATATACATGCCTAGATATAATATCAGCAATTTCTGCAGTCATCTTTTCATTACGCCATTTCAAATGGCCGACCAACCAGTGGCAGTGGAGAGGCTGTTGCTATAGTAACAGCGGTAAGCGGAGTAGACAGACGGCAGTCGGCCGCCATATGACCAGAGAGAAGAGGAGTGCAGAGAGAGGAGAGAGAGGGGGGAAGAAAGAACCGAAGCGAAAGGAGGCAACAACAACAAAAAGTGTTTGGGTTTGTGAATGTGGAGAAGACAGGGAGAGGAGGGGGGCGAAACGCGAAATAAAAACCACCATAGGGGAAATAACCAAGAAGACAGGACGGAGCGGAGGGACTGCAGTCCACCTGTACCTGTGGCGACGTCTACGTACAGAAGAGCCAGAGACGAGGAGGAGGGGAGAATGTCGGAGAGAATAGCTTCATGTGGGAGCCTGTATGACAGCACTAACCTGCTGCTACAGTACTGCAACAATGGTAAGGCTGAGAACACCTTTCCTTTCAACGCACTAAGAGAAAATGAACCCCCAAAATTGACTCCATTGACTTGAATTGCTTACTTAATGTCATTCAAGCACAATCACTTGAATCGGCTGTCTTGCCATCATTTAAACGGTAACAGGATAGGTGGGCACTATAGGGACATCTGGGCACCTTGGTGTGAAATTGGCTGTTTTGATCAAAATATTAAAAAATAAAATATTTGAGAAATGTTGTAAAGTATACATGATTAGAACATGCTTAAACATTCGACAATTAAGGTCTTAATATTTCTACAATTGCTACAAATTGCTACACAACCTGTATATCCAGTCATTTTGGGGCATAAACAAGAAGTTGAAGGATAAAATTAAGTCTGATAATGATGTAGAGTGCATATTCACATCATGTATACTTTACATTACTTACAACTTTTTTGATATTTTATTGTTTAACATTTTGGACAAAATAGCCAATTTGACATCGGTGCCCAGATGTCCCTAGTGCCCACCTATCCTGTGTCCACTTGAATTGCTTACTTGATTTAATTCAAGCACAATCACTTGAATTGGCTCTCTTGCCATCATTTAAACCGGTTATCACCAGGAGATCTACTGTATGTGGCACCATTTGTCTTCAGAGCAGACTGGAGGTAATGCTGAACTTGCTGTGTTAGGATGGCCACAGAAATATTGTTTTGGATTGCTCATTGTCATATTTTTCACGTTGCCCCAGAATACCCACCCTGTTTTATTTTCGTCATGGGCAAATTGTAGCCTATATTGTGCAAATTCAAAACAGCGACTAAGGATAATGGCCTGGAGTTATAGTATGATTCAGCCCAGCTCTTAACAGTCTGATGCTCATTTTGCAGATCACTGTATTTCACCAGTAGCTGTAGCTTATATTGATCGCATATTATGATTATGAGGTTTATGAATGATCACTCATTTCTAAACTGGAAAAATGCATTTAATTATAAGATACCAATGGTAGAGATCATGGTTTCTCTATTATGCCATGCATAACAATTCTCTTCACTCCATTATCTGTCTGTTCTTGGTCTGTTCTAACTAAAACATGCTGTGATGAGTGATGTACTTACACTAATAGACTGACACCAGAGCTCTGGTGGAAGGAAATCCCCCTGGGCTCTCTCCCACCTGTAGCCTCATATTTTCTTACAGCCTCTGTAGATGTCAGGGAGAGCTTTGAATACATGCAAATAGCTCTCAGCGACCAGGAGATGATAAGTGCCATCAATAGTGACAGTTTTGCAAAGTAGAGGATTAGGTTTTCTTTCCTTGAATGTGTCATCATGTCAACTCAGTCGATACAGCGTTGCTGTTTCAAACAAAAATACATTTTTACTTTGTGTCAAACACAACTGTTGGACTGTTGGACAACAGGTGACATTAAGGACTAATCTTTGGCTTAGTCTTAAGTGTCATCTCCAAGAGATCAAGTCACATTCTGTATTTATACAAGTAAATGTGCACTGACCACAACTGTGTGTGTGTGTGTGTGTGTGTGTGTGTGTGTGTGTGTGTGTGTGTGTGTGTGTGTGTGTGTGTGTGTGTGTGTGTGTGTGTGTGTGTGTGTGTGTATGTGTGTATGTGTGTATGTATGTATGTATGTATGTATATGTATATGTGTGTAACCAAAGCATATTTTGTGATCCAAAAAAAGACGATGAATAATGCTCTCTTTTCCATGCAAATGAACACAATTATTTTTTCTCATTAGGTGTATCACTATCTTGACAGTGATAGATCCACAAGACGTTAACATTATGCAGACAGGATCTCAGCAGTTTAAATAAAAGAGCAGACAGACAGATGGACAGACAGACAGCCATATTGAGTCGACAGGTGGAGAGACCGTGAGGGGTCATGGTGTTTCATTAGCATGTTTATTTTCCAAGAGCAAAACACATGACCATTACTGTACAATGTCTGTGGCTGTGCAGACTCATGGATATTTTAGTATATGGTTCTTATTGTCAACATAGCGTATGAAAAGACCAAAAAAGAATTCCACTGAAAATGTATTTGTGTGACATATGTCGCATTTGGCCCCCACTCACCCTGGATGCACAGTAAAAGTGACAGTGTTAATATAGGCTAACTATGAGAGGGTACAAATGTAACTAAATGGACCCATTTGTACACTATGTTGGTGCAACTCTCTCTCATTATCCTAATCCAGAGAACAGAGACCCGGTACAGGTGCCTGGGACCAGTGCTTTTTTCAGTCTTTGTTGCACTGCACGTGAATGGGGTGCAGGAGCTAAGTGGAAACATGTTTGTAAATGTAGAGCAAAATTGAACAAAAAATCTCCAACTACTGGCTGCATAAATGCTCCCTAATAGCGTTACTGTTATTTACAATATGTTAACAGGGCTTTTAGACTCTAGGGCCTTATCTTGCACTCAGCGCAACACAGGCATACTAACATGAACCATAAAACATATTGAATGATTTGGGATTGACCTTTGATACACAGTGAGTTTTGCTTTCCTGCCATTTGTAGGCCTATGCATATAAAAGGTGCACTGTGTTCAACAGCACATCATATCCCAATACTGTTTATATGTTTATTCTAGGGTTGTCCGATATTGGCTTTTTTACCGATAACCGATATACCGATATTGTCCAACTCTTAATTACCGATACCGATATCAACCGATACCGATATATGCGGGGATTATTGTGATTAGGGTAAGCTCAAATTTCATATCACACACACCATATACAGTAAGAACTCCTGTAACTTATTTATAAAGCAAAAAAAAAAAAAAAAAAAAAAATTTTTTTTTTTCAAAAACCGATACCGATATTTTCCCGATATCAATTTTTATGCTAATATCGGCCGATAATATCGGGAGGCCGATAAAATCGGACATCCCTAGTTTATTCACAGTTAACCTATTCTCTGATAGAAAAAAAACAGCAATATAACACACTGGCTGAAAGGTTGATCAAATCTACGACATTTTGATAGAAAACAACCCCACCCCAACAGATTCAGCACCATGGACCAGAGCCAGGAGTCACTGAACTCCATCAACTCCAGAGTGTGTATTTTCAAGAGCAATGGCAGTTTGTTTTTGGGGGATTACTGCCTGGTCTTCAGACTAATGGGCTTTTGATCAATCAAATGACATATGTTCCATTTGATTGAACCCCCCCCCCCCCTCACCCTGGCTGCACAGTCAAATCGCCAGTGTTCATATGAGAGGGTACAATTGGAACCAAATGGACTCATTTGTACACTCAGAGTTACTGTACATTAACACTGAGGATTTCTACTGTGTGTGTGTCAACATCACTATGTTAGTGCAACGCTCTGCTCATTATCCTAATCCAGAGAACAGAGGCCCGGTACAGGTGACTGGGACCAGTGCTTTTTTTACCCAGTCTTTGTTGCACATGTGAATGGGGTGCAGGAGCTTAGTGGAAACATGTTTGTAAATGTAGAGCAAAATGTATCAACAAAACAACAGTCCATCGAACACTTTGGTCCCAAACAAAATGTCCAACTACTGGCTGCTTAAATGCTCCCTAATAGCGTTGCTGTTGTTTAAAATAATGTTAACAGGGCTTTTAGACTCTAGGGCCTTATCTTGTACTCGGCACAACGCATGCACGCTAACATGAACCATAAAACCTATTGAATGATTTGGGATTGACCTTTACGTTTTCCTTTCATGCCATTTGTAGGCCTATGCATATAAAAGGTGCACTGTGTTCAACAGCACATCATATCCTAATATTGTTTATATGTTTTTTTTTTTTACATAAATCATTTACACCTAAATTATTCTCAGTTAACATATTCGTTGTTAAAAAATAGCAATACAACACACTGGCTGAAAGGTTGATAACATCTATGTATGACATTTTGATAGAAAAAAATCACCCCAACAGATTCAGCACCATGGACAGAGCCAGGAGTCACTGAACTCCATCAACTCCAGAGTGTATTATTTTCAAGAGCAATGGCAGATTGTTTTTGGGATTACTAGCCTTCAGACTAATGGGCTTTTGATCCAATAGGACATTGCTTTCGAGCTATTGGGGTTTAGGGGTAATGTGGGCGTTCGGACCAATGGGCAGGCTGAACTGCATGTATCCATGCCAATGAACACAGATGCACCAGCATGGTGTGTGTGGGTGAGGAGGGATCAGATGGTGAGGGAGCTGCTCCATCTGTAGCCTAGTAAGCATACAAAATGGTTTATTGAACTTGTCTATAATATTAGTCAGCCAGTATTGCCTATATTTGGTTAATGTCACATAACTGCAATGCAGTATAACAAGTATTCACATATGGTTGTAACACTCGCAGACAATCGGACAGGCCACCAGTGTTGATTTTGTCGACTGAAACTATGACGAAAAATGTTCGACTAACTTTTTTTCACAGACGAAAACTATTAAAAACTAAGCTATGACTAAATATGCTGACAATTTCGGCAAAAAATAAAATTACTAGTAGAGAAGAGATCCAGTAGAACTAAGATAAGTCATTTTATATTTGGTTGCACTCGGGTGTTGCGCTCTGAAAATAGCAGATCGGCTTCATTCAGCATGCAACCAAGTGTAAAATCAGGCATTAAGACGCCACCAAGGCCCGCCACAATACATTTTAGTCAACTAAATCAACTGTAGATTTAGTCGACTAAAACCTAATATCTAGTCAACTAAAATTAGACTAAAACTTTTCAGATGACTAAAACTAAATGGAATTGTATTCAAAAGAATATGATTAAAACTAAATCAAAATTTGCGGTCAAAATGTATTCTACTGGCCACTAGGAGCAGCTGTGGACAGTGTGCGTATGGCGGATGGGGTGGACAGAGAAGATGCAGAGGTCAGAGGAGGAGGTGTTGCAGGAAAGAGGCACTCAATGTGAACGAGCCATACCAGGATATTTGCAACGTGTCGATTAATATGCCTAACGCTCCCCCTCGTTCCAACCAATTCCCTCTTCATTATGTCGAAACCAGACTGCTGGCGTTCAAGGACTTGATGGTCCTCCTGCCAGACGATGTTCCCGCGTCTGGGTCAGTGCGTCTCTACTCTCGACCTGGATTTGTTGTGCTTGTGTTGTAATCTGGGTCGACACGTCTCTGTCCTTGATGTGAATGTGTTGTCCTCCGTCTGGTCCCTCTGCACAGCTACGTCGTCCTCTTGGTTGCTGGTTCCAACCTCGGGATCTGCAGCAGGCACATCTGCATGTTTTGTTAGATGTGAAATAAACCATTTTCAAGCCTCCATAGTTGGTACTGTATATATGAATGTGCACATTCATTGATATCATTGCATTACCTTACCTTACCTTACCACTTATAGACCCTCAAATTCTCGATACTGTTTATAGTGAGGGTAGAGATACAAGTGGTCCTCCTGTTTCCTGATGGTGATGTCTTTTTTTGCTTCTTTTTCCACCATCTTCTGACATCGCTGTAGCACTTTCGGCAATGACTGGCTGTTCTAGTGATGCCAGAAAACCAGTGGTATTCCCATAAATTCTATACTTGTTGCTTTAACCTCATGCACAAGCAGATCTGACTCATAGTCTGTCTCTCTACCAAAAACCATTGACTTCTCTGTCACACCTAAGAATCCTTATGCTAATTAGTCTAATAGACACGAAAGATCCTCAATAGAGAAGATACTTCGTTCCAAGTCCTGCCAATGGTATAATCAAATGGTACACATTTCCGGTCTCCTGGCGCAGTCACCCCACGTGAACATTGTTTGTTGTCAGAACTCACGAAATTTCACGTGAGTCTGGAAAAAGCCATTTTAATGTCAGAATGTTCAGAAGTTATGTGGCATGTGGAGAATGGGTCCAATATTTACTTCAGTGACTATAGACTGCATAGAGACAGAGGTCTCTTTCTCTCTCTCGCTAATCAAGTTCTGGTCTGACATCATATACAGTACAACAGAACTTGTTGTTTGACAAGGGAAATATGTACTGTTGCCTAATAGTACATATTGCCCAACATCAATTTGCATTGATGTTGGGCATGTCCGTATTTGGGCATAATCTGGGCATCAATGATTTGGGGAACACAACGATTTTATTGCACTGTTTGCATCTGTTCTGCCCATTTACATCTTCTTCCCTCCTCTGAGACACAGACTCAGTAGATTTTTTGTTACCATTTTATCATGAGCATTAGTGAGGACCAATTATACGAGATAGGTTGATAATGGGTGAAGTCGTGCTCTATTGAATAACACATATTCAATAGAGCATATCAGTTTTCCTTGACGTACTGATATGCTCTATTGAATATGTGTTATTCCGAATAGTTTTCAGTAGTGTAGAGTTGTAGCCATCTGCTTAGGATCTGAGGGAAGGCAGAGAACAGAGGGTTAGGTGAGGCTGGGAGGAGGATGGTGATAGTGTTAAGCACCTGTTCATCTTCCAACAGCACATCCTGATCTGTAACTAGAACTCATTGCTTTTAGCACTTCTTTCTGTTCAGTTCACCTTTTATTAATTTCCTGAGGGAAAATTGGTGCAGAAACGCAACTTCAGTACTCAGTCTTTCTTTCTTTCTTTCTTTCTTTCTTTCTTTTCAAAACATCTATATATTAAAGAAAGTGGTAAATAACTTAAAGTTTAGAGCTCACTAATAATATACAATGGTTAATTAAAAAAATAAATGACACATTTTACTTTCCCTGCATGCCTTTACTTGAAGTGTGTGTGTGTGTGTGTGTGTGTGTGTGTGTGTGTGTGTGTGTGTGTGTGTGTGTGTGTGTGTGTGTGTGTGTGTGTGTGTGTGTGTGTGTGTGTGTGTGTGTGTGTGTGTGTGTGTGTGTGTGTGTGTGTGTGTGTGTGTGTGTGCCAGCCATTGATCTCAGAGGCAGTTTCTGCAGTATCACTTCCTGGTAGTGCCTGGCTGTGCTGATGCTGTGTGTGTGAGACGGAGAGAGAGTGAGCATGTGGATGCATTTGTGTGTGTGCACATGCATAGTGTATATGTCTGGCCCGGAGCCAAACTCCACCCTGTTCTGCTGCTCTCTCCGCCTACAGCTCACTGCACACCAGAGAGGAGGAGGAAGCAGGATAGAAGTGATAGAGGAGAGGAGAATGCATGGAGGACGGGGGTGATTAGAAGAAGATGTACAAGAGAGGCGTGGTTCAGGAAGAGGAGTGGTTCAGGAAGAGGCGTGGTTCAGGAAGAGGAGTGGTTCAGGAAGAGGAGTGGTTCAGGAAGAGGGGTGGTTCAGGAAGGAGGGAGTGAATGAGGAGGATGAGGGAGAGAGAGTGGGCGAGGGACCACTGGCCAGAGAAGGGGGAGGGAGGAAGCACTTGGAGATCTGAAATCCTCAAGGGGAGCCTCTGTGGCTGACCGTCTGACTGACCAGCTGACTGCTTGACTGACTGTTTCACTGAATGAGTGATTGGTGTGTCTGGCTGACTGACGGACTGACCCAACGAGTGACTAGGCAGTTCTGTGGCAGAATGACAGGTAGGCAAATCGAGCATCACTGCACAGTGAATATTTGACCATAGCCCACCGCTTTTTGATCATACGATTCTCTCTCTCTCTCTCTCTCTCTCTCTCTCTCTCTCTCCTCTCCCCTTCTCTCTCTCTCTCTCTCTCTCTCTGTGTCATTGTTGGGGTTTGTCCTCTAACTACCATGCAGCTTTTCATCCATCTAATACCTCTTAACTTTCTAGTGTACAGCATGTCCCTTCTGTCTGTCTCCCCTCCTAGGCTGACTTGATGATACCCACAATGATAATTCTGATCATTTGGGACAATAATTTTAGCTGCATTTTTATCCCCTCTCATCTAAGATCACATTGTCTTCAGCTGCGGCAGGCATTATAAACATAATGGAGTAACAGATTGCAATGCTGCAGAATCGATTGATTTAGTCATTATAGAAACTAAAGTGCAGAGATATGCAGTCACCATTAATTATCTGCTGAATGCCTAAATTGTAATTATTGCATCCCCCACCACCCTCCACACCTCTCCTCTCTCCTCCTCTCCTACCATTCCTCCCTCTGTCTCCTCCTATCTTTTCCTTTATCCCTCCCTTTCTAGCATACCACTCTTCTCTCTCCGTAGTTCTTTATTTTTTGTCCTGACAGTAGCTATATTGTATATTCTGTGGTCTAACTGTACTTGGTTTATTAGCAAATGTATATGACACTTTGATGCAGTGTGTCATACACAACTTTATTTCACACAGTGTGTACAGTATGCAGTGGTGTAAAGTAACTAAGTACATTTACTCAAGTACTGCACATAAGTACAATTTTGAGGTGTGTTTTGCTTTACTGGAGTATTTCCCATTTTAAATACTTTTACTTCTACTCCACTACATCTCAGAGGCAAATATTGTACTTTTACTCCTCTACAATGATTTGAAAACTTTAGTTACTTTGCAGATATACATTATTATACATTATACACAGGCTATTTGAAAATAGCCGATCCACAAGCTCACAACGCGTCGCATCGCGACGCGTTGTGAGCTTGTAGATCTGCTATTTTGAAAAATGTTAGTACTTTTACTTTTGGTGCTTTAAGTATATTTCGATGCCAATACTTTTGTACTTTTACTCGAGTAACATTTTGAACCATATATTGTGGTATTTGTACTTTTACTTAAGTAAAATATCTGAGTACTTCTTCCACCACTGACAGTAATGCAGCATGGCTTCTGCAGTGGCTGCAGTACCTCTGTAACATTGTGGGGACAGACACTGTGTGTGTGTGTGTGTGTGTGTGTGTGTGTGTGTGTGTGTGTGTGTGTGTGTCACCTTGTGAATATAAAATAGACGTAGCCTTTGCTTTCATTACCAAAGTAATGGGATTCTGTGTGCGTGTGCGCATGTTGCACAGTAATAAGTGTCAGTGAATTGTAAAGTAGCTTGATCTGAATATATTTTTAAACGGGTGTTCTACTGACCGTGGAAACGGTAGATGAAGGTGAATCCTGCCCCTCTCACCCTCTCTCTTGTTCTAACTCTGGTCTCTGGTATTCTGCATCTTATATTCCATCTCTCGCCTCTCTCTTTACCTTTTGTCCGTTCTTTCAGACTTCTTTCAGAATTCCAAAACATTGGAAAGGTTGCCATAAACCTGCTCTTATACCCAAAATAGAGGTACTGCATTGAGAATGAAGGCTCTCTCTCATTTATCACGAAAATGTGTGTTTGCGTTGAGAGCGAGCGAGAGAGAGAGATTTGAATCAGATCTTATCGGATTAGCCTGTTAGGAAGCTGGGCTATGTAAATCTCGACAGGGGTGTTATTTGATTTCCCCATTGTCCCCTCCTGCTCCTCTGAGGCTCATTTGACTGTGACGTGTGTGATACAGTAACACAATTAACGGGGTGGGATTTCCAAGCCCCCGTCAGGGTTTGACACAAGAGCTTCCCACCCCCTGTATGACGTAAGCAAAATGGCTGCTGTGTGTATATGGTCAATGGCAAGACCACTTTCACTGTGATACTAACTTTTTTTTTGTTTTGAATATACAGTAGGTGTCACATTGCTTTTAACCCATTGAGACCTGAATCCGATTCTACATGTCTCCTAAATCTCAACAGTTTTCTGAAAAACGTATGTTTCTATATCAGTGGTGCTCAATCTTTTTCATGTCAAGGACCCCCAAAATTATATGTATTTGGCCGCGGACCCCCATCAAAATATTTAGTTCCAGGGACCCCCAG
Organism: Gymnoscopelus microlampas; assembly: GCF_963454915.1. Classification (NCBI taxonomy): domain Eukaryota; kingdom Metazoa; phylum Chordata; class Actinopteri; order Myctophiformes; family Myctophidae; genus Gymnoscopelus; species Gymnoscopelus microlampas. The sequence goes on along the minus strand of NC_139945.1, from coordinate 21,396,512 downwards.
AAGCAAAGATTTTAGTTAAAAATGTTTGCTTTAAAAATATATATATTCAAAGATTTGCACACATTTTCACGGTTTTTCAAAAATAGCAGATCTACAAGCTCATAGCGTGGCACTCGGTGCCGCGCTATGAGCTTGTATATCTGCTATTTTTGAAAAGCCCAAAGTGTAAAATAATTCTTTTTAGCTCAAATCTAAAAATGACACAGTTCCAGGTCTTAATGGTTGGACATTAGTTTTGGTGTAAAATGACGCATCTGCGTCATTTTAAGATTTCTTTGGCTATTAAAAAATAGTAGATATACAAGCTCATAGAGCGCCGCTCTCTGAGCTTGTAGATCTGCTATTTTTGAAAAATAGTGAACATTTTTGTAAATCTTTGAATACATTTATTTTTGGAAACAATATTTTTAACTCAAATCTTTGCTTCTGTGGGTCCTCGGAACAACATATTTCGAGATCGGGGTCCGCGGCCAAATGCACATTTTTAGGGTCCTTGACATGAAAAAGTTTGAGCACCACTGACTTTAGGATTTAGAAGACGTAGAATCGGCCTCGGGTCTTACTGGGTTAAGAGCAGAATTTCACTTCTTGCATTATAGAATGATGGAAGCACACATTTTGAACACAGGGTCAGGTCAGCTTTTCTATCTTGTTTTTTCTGACTTTATTAAATTGTAATCTTTTGATATGGGCAGGCTGCAGATTAATGGTCTATGCAACAGGAAGGGCCTTCAGTAATCTGACTGAGGGGGTGATGTAATGGTGGGAGGCTGCTGCATGATTTGGCTGGAAACTGTTCAACTTCATTGCCATGAAAGTAATCTCAGAGAGAGAGAGAGTGGGGGGGGGGGCATGCAGGGTGGAGGAGATGGGAAACAGATCGATCTGTGCTGGGAGAGAGAGAGAGAGAGGGAGGAGAGATAGATGGTATTACAAGTTTTGGTCTAATAGCCTCACATGCTGTTACATCTACTTAAATAAATTGTGCCTCCTAAGTTAGCCCACAATTGTTTAAACATGAGCGTTGTCCCACGGTGGAATTTCCATTCAATGAGGCAAATGAATGATTGGTTGCTCAAAATAAAACCCTGGCTGGTAAGTTAAAAATAGTTGGATATAATTTAGCTGTGGATATCTGTTTTTGAAATGAGCCTCCTTAAGCATTCAGTGAATTAGGTTACAATTGATAAACAAAGCTGAAGGTCAGAAGAGACAGTAAGAGGACACCATCGGCTCAACACTAAGAGAACAGAGCTCTGTCTGTCCGCATCCCTGTTAGCAGTTCCTCTTTGGCACCAGTTTGTTTGCATGGTCCATAATACTTTGAAATATAACTGTTCCAAATGAGCAGCAAATTGAGTTGCAAATTATTTGGGACAATATTGTTTTTTATCAACCTACATTGTAGGGCCTACAATATCCACAGTATGTGTGTGTGCATTTAGTTAAGTACCAATGTATGGCAATAATTTAAGTTTGAATCACGCATACAATATACATACTGTAGACTATTATAGAGTCATATGTGGACGCTCACAATACAGCAGGAAAATCTACACAAGAATGCTATGAAATGGCACTTGATGTCACATGGGAGGACCACATCAAAAACTGCGACCTCTACGTGGGCCTCCCAAAGGTCACGGAGAGGGTCAGAGAGAGCAGGATGTGGTTGGCTGGACACTGTGTCAGGCACTCGGAACTGATGGCGATCCCACTGATTCTGTGGGAGCCAACCCAGGGCACAATTAGTAGCGGAAGGGGCCCACCACCTATGTGGACACTCTACTATGGCGTGACAGCGGAGCCAGCATTACTGCAGAGCTCCGGACCCTGATGATCGACGAGTGGAGTGTGGCGATCCAGAAGTCCCGAGTTGGTGTCGGCTATAGTCCGCATCATCGCTTCACATAACATACAGTGTAATATACAAAGAATGTGAAAACTTTTTGTTTCTCAAAATCTTTGCGGGGGTAAATATCTTGTGAAAGCACCAAATGTAATCCCACAAAATATTACTGTCATTATTGATATTGAGGTATTCAGTCAAAAATATTGCGATAATTGTCTATCACCTACCTCGCTCAGACACACCCAGAAGAGGTGACAGTAAAAATGGAAGGATTCACATTTGCCATGTCTTGCAGCTTTTCAACTCGGGACGGGCTGCGTCTTGTTCGTTATGGCGAGCGACGTGCTCATACAACAAAGTCTAACATTAGGCTTTAACTCACATTCCTCTAACCCCCTCCTCTTGTCTGTCCTCGTCGTCCAGATGACACGGTGTCAGCGAGCAGCAACATGGACATGGAGGACCGCGTGTCCCAGCTGGAGCAGAGGCTTCAGCTCCAGGACGACGAGATCCAGCTGCTGAAGGCGGCGCTGGCCGACGCCCTGCGCCGCCTGGGGTTCTGCGAGGAGCAGGGCCTGGGGTCCGGAGCAGTGGGGCTCCAAGCTGCTGGGAGGAGGCCTGTGGTTTCCTCATCTCCGGCACCGCCTACCAAAGGTGATCACCACATCAGATTGTTGCTTTTTTCATTAAGCTAGTGAAATGTACTGGGTTATTGTCTCAGTCAAATGAGCAGACAGAGGCTTATTGACCTCATTTTCATGGGGCATATTGTATATCGTTGCTGTCAGGCAGAAACTTTGTATCTCCATATGTTCATTATTAAAAGTGGTTAAAGATAGGGTAAGTGATATTTTTTGGTAATTTATTTTGTTTTGTTAAAAAGGTTAAAGGTAGGGTAAGTGATTTGCTTTGGTTAAATAGCTCTATATTCTGATAGTACTCATTGCTATAGAGTGTTTGTTCAGTATTAGGAGTCTCCTTGTCTCTCCAGCTCTTTATTAAACAGAAAATGCATTCGTTTCAGTTTCAGTTTCATTTCCAATTTTATCCAACCAGGACAGAGAACTCAATCAGGATACAGATTGGAAGTGATGACACTAAGAAATGAGCAGACAAAATTGGAACTGGAACACTACAGTATACAAATTAAGCTTAAAAATGGGTACTTTCTCCTGATTGGCTGAGATTTTGACACCTACCGAAAAATGTATTTTCTGTTTATTAAAGAGCTGGAGAGACGGGGAGACTCCTGTTACTGAACAAACACTCTATAGCAATGATTACTATCAGAACGTAGTGCTTTAACCTTTTCACAAAATACCTTTTGTTTTAACCAAAAAATATCACTTACCCTACCTTTAAAGTACTATATTCTGATAGTAATCATTGCTACAGAGCATTTGTTCGGTCACAGGGGTCTCTCCAGCTCTTTAGTAAACAGAATATAGTACATATTCAGGTAGGTGACAACATTTAAGCCAATCAGGAGAGAGCACTGAAAATGCATTTTCTGTTTAATAAAGAGATGGATAGACATGGAGACTCCTTTTACTGAACAAACTCTATAGCAATGAGTACTATCAGAATATAGAGCTATTTAACACTTATTTAAACCCACTTTAAACACTTACCCTACCTTTTAAGTCTGTCTGTGGATTTTGTAAATATTGAACAAATTAAAAGTATTTACAGGAGCTTGTGACCAAATTGGAACACAGTTTATTTTTCCCATTTCCTGAAAAGGAGCAGTTTTGGAAATATAATTTACACCAGAAAGCAACAGAATTTCCACAAGAAAGCGACGATATACATATTGCACCAGCCCAAAGCAAAGTGACTTGGACAGGTGTGTGTGTGTGTGTGTGTGTGTGTGTGTGTGTGTGTGTGTGTGTGTGTGTGTGTGTGTGTGTGTGTGTGTGTGTGTGTGTGTGTGTGTGTGTGTGTGTGTGTGTGTGTGTGTGTGTGTGTGTGTGTGTGTGTGTGTGTGTGTTGCATAAATTCACTCACTCACTGGTACTTTTTTTCTTGTTTCTCTACTTTTACATATACTGTACATCCTGTGTTTCATTAATGCAGCTGTTGCTGCTATGACACCTGAATCCCCTCCACGGGGATCTGTAAAGGTCTTATCCTGTTTTACTATAATCTTATCTCTAGCTCAATGTGTCGGCTCCTATCTGTAAACCTAATATGCTCTTTATCGATCTCTCTAAGTTCGTCAGCTCCTGCAGGCCCTCCCCTCCAGACCCCTCAGTAACGGATATGTCCAACAGAAGCGTCTTCTCTCCTCACCTTCGTCCCCCAAGAAGGAGGTGCTGCAGTCCATAAAGAGGTACATTAAAAGACATGTTTCTCACCGGCCCTCTAGTGGTCCATGGCATAATTACAGGTGGTCCATGGGAAAAGGTTTTAAAATGTAAAAAATAATTTAAAAAAAAGAAAGAAAGGAAAATGTACCTTTTGTTAAAATGAATCAACAGTTTTAAATAATATTTCATACGTTTATCAAATATATGAACATGTTTTAACTAATGGGCATGGTGTGGGGGGAAAAAAGATATTGACTTTTAAGGGCTTGATATGAACAAATCAAGATTTATTTCAGAGGAAAGGTTCTTTCAAATGGTTACAGATGTAATTGCAACCAATATTTTAGCTTCAGGCACGTTTTCTGTATAAGCAATTCTAGTCATTATTGTAGAAAATGAGAGATGAATAATAGTAATAATGTCTAGAGCTAACAACTCTCTCCTCTCAGGAAGAGTATGTCTATAGAGCGCCTTACCCTGGTGAAAAGGGAGGTGGGAGGAGAGAGCCGAAGTCGCACCACGTCTTCCAGTAGTTCCACCTGTGGCAAGAGGTAACACTCACTCAAGCGTACCATGGGTCAGTTGACAATTAAAGCAACTCAAATGTCCCCTTTTTGTGGATTATGAATAAAATCCATTTCCTTTAGGTGAATTGCACTTGAGAGAGAATCTACAGTACTTCAGCCATAACACAAATTCACATACACATACTCACACTCACCATCTGTCCCCATGTCACAAAGGTATATTTATATCCTCCAGGTCTTTGGGGACATGGGCAGCAGTTGTGTGGAGGGCTACATCAGGTCATGCATGGTTGTTATGATTAACTTACTGGTCATTCTGTCTATTGTACACTGTAATGTCTGAAAATAGCCGATCTACAAGCTCACAACGCATCGCGATGCAACGCGTTGTGAGCTTGTAGATCTGCTATTTTCAAACATTTGAGTACTTTTACTTTTGGTACTTTAAGTACATTTTGATGCCAATACTTTTGTACTTTTACTTAAGTGCATTTTTAATTCTGTACTTTTACTTGTAACAGAGTATTTCTATAGTGCAGTATTGGTACTTTTACTAAGAATTTGAGTACTTTATCCACCACTTTATCCATCTATGTACATGAGTTAGAAAGTCTAGCTGAGCTAATGATTGTTCCCACAGATGGATATACAGTGTACTGTAGCCTTTCATTTATCTATTGCACGCACAGTAGCTCATCTTCAGACCCCACTTTGTCTGCAATGGAGATCAGAAATGTGCCAGGGTTTGTAAAGACAGAAAGAGGAGGACAGGAATACACTCTTTGTTCGATGCTCAGGATCATCTGGTGCATGCATTTCATACAAACCCAAACAGGTGTCATGAAGGACATGGATGCCTGCTGCTTTGTGACACAGCGGTTTTTAGTTTCTCAGCAGGGCTCAATAATTCAGTGTGCATGTGTATCAGTCTACACTACAGAGTGTGTGGGTGGGGTGGTGGGGGGGGCTTAGCGAGAAAAAAGAAAAACGGAAAAGCACAACAAAAAGTTTAGCAAAAGGGAGAGATTGAAAGGGGATAGCCGATAGAGGGAGCAAGGGAGGAGAGAGGAAAGAGGTGAATCTGCACATTACAATCTGTGTCAATCTAATGACGCATTGTGTGTAACTGTCTAAACTCCACTGCTCAGCACTCTATCATTTCCTTCACTAAGTTTTGCATGTCACTCTAAATTATGCATCAGTGTAATGGACTGTCTGCCTGCCTCGTCAAATGTGACATATGCAGTCTGGATGTAGGCCTAATGGACAGTGTAAAGTCCATCATTTTACAGTCAAATGAATACAGACCATGGTTGCTTGCTAACCGCAAACACACCTTACGTGTATTTGTGGCATACCAGATACAGTGATAATATAGTGATGTCCTACTAGTAGTTTTACTGTATGGTAGGCTAGCATTTTGACACTTATTTTTTGTATTTATTTCAATTTCCCCAGTCCCCTCCTCTCCTCTCTTTTCCTCTCCTCTCCTCTCCTCTCCTCTTGCTGAGAGCATCAAATTTCACTCCTGCCTGAAGTGGGTGTGTTTAGCAAAGAGGGAGGTGGGTGTGGTTTGCAGGTCCGGGAACTGCATTCTGATTGGATAAATGGAACTCCACAGTCAGGCAGAGCTAAAAGTTTTCACAGTGAACAAGGAAGTCAGTCTGTTCTGTTGCTGTGGTTTCTGACAGTACAGGCTTAGCAAAAACTGCTTTGACTACTGCGATCTGTTACCTAACTAACGGAACATTCCAGCCATGAAGAGAAGGTAAATAGATGCTTTAACAGGGCGAGTAGAATGTTGTGAGCCAAATGGTTTTGCATGCATTGTAGCAAAAGATCTATTCACTAGTATTTAGTTTTATGCACTTTGAATGTACTTGATGTTGCTCAATAGAATAAAAAATGCTTATAGGTTAAACATGGATGTGTTTAATTTATATAGTGACGTACCACAGTATGGAGCTTGAGAGAAGGAGTTTGATAGCAACAGAATTAGTGATTAACTAACTGAGGTAATAATGTTGGTCGGTTGTATATTCTGAGGAAGTTGTGCTGTGTTTCATTATCTCAGTTTTGTCACGCAAACCTTTGGATGTGCTTGATTTCCTCATCAGTGGGTTTGAGTAGGGTGGGGCAGTAGCACGAAAACTGGTTAAATAATGCAGAAACCTCAATTGAACTGTGGCTGGCAGTAGTAGTATGCACTTTATTTTTCCAAATCTTGTTAAATAACAGCAAATGCTACAGCAAGCTTTCATTTAAATTGCTTTCATATTCCAAAAGATTTGCATTGACTCAAAAAAGACCAAATGGAATTAAAAAAAAGTGTCTAAAGGTTCTAAAAAGTGTATTGACAATTCTTCAAAGAAGGCATTTATTTCCCACATTTTAATGTAAATAGCTCTTAGTACACTAGTAAATACGGTCAAAGAATGTTTGTTTTTTCCAAGTTTCGTTGTTTTGCGTGGTCTGGATTCCTGCAGCTTTTCTTCTAATTACAGTGGTTAGTCAGAAAACAAAAATGTCATCTGTGTTGAGTTAACCAAAGAGTCAAACATGCATGCACACTCAACCGTCAAACCTTTTCCCAAACGTGTCGTGCACACATATAATCGTACAGAAATGTTATTACAAACAGAAAGGCAGAAAGAAGGTCTGCACACATAGTAGCACTCAGCATTCTTGTCATGTAGCTTAATGTACAGGTCCCAGCTGATTGACAAAGGCAGCTGAGATGACATGGTCATACTGGTGTCCAGGAGGTAGTTAAACAGACAGGCAGGCTGTTAGGATCAGTGGGTCTGTTCAGCGTTCAGCCCTCCGGGAAACATCATTGATTGGATTACTTAACAACATGCATTAAGATATTGTGGCTGATCAAGGGCAAGCTTTTAGGTGGGGCTTATTCCCCTTGTTGCAGAGCGAGTCGTGTTTTCGTTGCCGCAAACCCAAAGTCATATCTTCAGACATGCAAAAGTGTCACTTTTCAGCTACAGTCACCTTTTTGAACACAAATAGGGCAATTGTGTGACACCTGACCCGAAAGAAAACCACATGTTGTCACTTTTTCACCTCGGGGCTGTTTGCATGCCTGTATCTTACTTACTGAACAGTATCTGTCCCGCTGGGTTTTTTTAAACATTGAGTAATAAATATAAGGCTACATGTTTTTCAAGAGAAATAGGCCTGCGTAATAGTGCGTATATTGATTCAGAAAGCAACAGTTCATATATCACTGCTGCAGGGGACAAGATGTCACTGAAATGTGATGATCTATGTACGTAGTACCTCTATTATGTCTTCTCTTTCATCTCTTGCTCTGGGTTTCATGTCTCTCTCTGTGAGAGATGAAAGAGAAATTCTCTTTCTCTTTGTGTCTTCTCTCTCTCTCCCACACACCTTCTCGCTCTCATCTGTACTGTGAAGCCGTACTTTAGATGTTAGTACACAAAGGGATCTTAAGTCATTCATGTATTAGCCTGTTGCAAATACACTAGTATTTCAAATAGCAAGTCTGATCCTGCAGCTGTCTAATGCAAACTACTGTATAAATTAGATTCATTTTTTATAGTAATGAGGAGCAAAACATATCTACTGTATGCAGGGTGTGTGTGTGTGGTCACATTGCTTTCTCCTGCAACAGTCATCAGTTTCTTTCATCCCGTGCATCAGTTTGTACATTCAGGGACATGACAGGAATGGTGAGTGATGCGTGTGTCTCTTTGCATTTGACCACACTAATCATTCCTCTGCAGTACTTGAGCCATAATGGACTGGCCATCTTCAATGCAGCAGGCCACACTTAAGGCTGCACTCAGGCCACAACATCCATTTGCTTCATTAGATGAAAATGGAATTGTCGTAGAAACCATTACCAGAGGCCACCCTCTCCAGGGTAATCGATGTTCTTTTACTCCAAGAAATACAATAAGTAATGGAATTATGGAATCTGGTTTAAAGTGGGAAATATTGAACTTATTCTAAGTCACTGTGTAAGAGCGTCTGGTACAGTGCATGCCTCTTTAGGTGAATTAGAAGAATGGAACATTAGAATGAAATCATTTGTCCAGATAAAACATAATATGCTGCATTAGAACCGTCAGTATAATCCAGTCCAGTTGCCTGGTTAATTTTCATTGTGGTCACTGAATCACTGGGCCCACAATTAAATGGCCTTTAGAAATCTAATGATTTTTCATAGTATAACGTTTCCTGTAAGAACCGTTTCAAGTGAACAGGAGCCTTGATGATGCCTATATGAACAGCTTGAACATAAATATTGGGACTTCTTCAAGGTCAAGGGATCGATTAAAATATATATTTGTTTTCCCCATGTGGAATCCTAAGATGCCTAGTGGCTTTCTATGGAGCTCTTAATGAAACCCCCGTTTTTAGAGTGCAGTCATGCAAAAGAATTATTACATGAACTGTACAAAACACAAAAGAGCAGAAAAGAGCTTGTCTGCTTTGCATTCCGTCACTCTAGAAACCGGGTGTTTGGATCCATGGAGGTTTTTTTTTTGTCCCCCCTTTTTGTTCTGTTCTGTTCTGCTGCCAGTTGATCCAGCTTGCTCTGCACTAATTAGTAGCTCAGCATCCATCGCAGGGCCTCATTGGATAGAATCACACCACTCCTCCTCCTGGAAGAACACACACACACACACACACACACACACACACACACACACACACACACACACACACACACACACACACACACACACACACACACACACACACACACACACACACACACACACACACACACACACACACACACACACACACACACACACACACACACACACACACACACACACACACACACACACACACACACACACACACACACACACACACACACACACACACACACACACACACACACACACACACACACACACACACACACACACACACACACACACACACACACACACACACACACACACACACACACACACACACACACACACACACACACACACACACACACACACACACACACACACACACACACACACACACACACACACACACACACACACACACACACACACACACACACACACACACACACACACACACACACACACACACACACACACACACACACACACACACACACACACACACACACACACACACACACACACACACACACACACACACACACACACACACACACACACACACACACACACACAGAAGCAGGCCTTTATGTGGCTTTTCTAAAGGGCCGACACCCTGCCTGCTTGTTCTTGGTGAGACTACAGATCCTACGGTCTGCCCTGTGTTTAGCCTTGAGATCAGACGTTCCCACACTATTAAAGCATATGTGAGGCATAGCGATGCACATTGTGTCAGTAAGTTAAAATTATATTACTGTTTTACAGTCAGCTGATGGCACTGGAAAAACCTGGAGTTCTACTTTTTGCGGACCACTGGCTTTTGTCCCTTTGTTTTGCCCCTCCTATATTTGTTTACAAGAAGTAAACACTTTAACACGTGTCAACATTTTCCTGTGATAAACAGCACATCTATCTGCATATATTGCACATATTATCTACAGTATTTCCGGAGCTTTTGTACTACACATGGCAGTTGAGTTTTGCCTCCTCAACAGATGGGTTTCAGTGTAGATACTAGTCACATCTGTTGACTTTTATGGACGCTTTACTACCACAGTGCTGGTTGTTTGAACTGAATAAACCGTCCGCACATATTCCTTATCTCAAGTAGCCTGATCTTGCTCCTGTCACCATGGTGATTTCAACCTGCCCGCTGAGGCAGCGTATCCACAGCCTGAGAAAGGCCCGATTGGTTGACGGCATACTGAAAAGGTTTGATAATTGGATGACTGCATCCTGACAGCCGGATTGGTTGGTCGCATCGCATCCTCACAGAAACATGAGGTAGAGTTGTCAACATGCAGAGTTGAGAATAGTGAGAATTTGCGATTGCCTGACAGAATGCTGACAGAACATGATCTACGGTTTGACTTGTCAGCATTTACATGGGGTCCTACTGTGCGGGAGTCTGGGCTGAGCGACAGACAACTGATTCAGGAGGTGCTTCCAGTGCAAGTTACTGTGGCTGATGCAACCTGATGAGGTAACAAGAAATGGCACAAGGCAGTATGCATTTTAACTGACTGGCCTAGAAATGAACATGGTCAGACCCTCTACAGTATACCTGGTTGTGTAGCTGGCCTACTGGCCTGCTGCCAGTATGCACACAGTCATCGTTTGTTCTTGTATAGAGCGCACACACACACACACACACACACACACACACACACACACACACACACACACACACACACACACACACACACGAGAGAGTACTGTCTTTTTCACTTTTACATGCACCTGTTATGTTATGTTATCTGTTCTTATCATTTTATAGTCTCATGAGAGCCTTGTTGGACAGATATGAAACGGAGACATATTGGCAGACAACAGTAACACCACAGAAAGAGCCTCCAAGCAGGCCATAAACCAACCATATAATACCAGGAAGCTCCGCAAAATGCAAAAACGGTGAAATATTAATTGAAGCTGTAAAGTGCACAAGCCACCAGAATGGCAGCGAGAAGCCAGGAACATAGAAGGCAGTAGGTACATGCACATTGCCTGCTAAAAGTTTTATAGGACTGCAGCGTTCTTCCTTAGGCAGCACTAAATGCATGCAGGGCTGTATAAGTTTAGATCTGGGTCAGTGCTGATCTACCTGCAGACATTAATCTGCTGTAGGAGTAACATGTATTTATTCCTTCTTAACCCCATCAGTTTATATTTAACCCATTAAGACCTGGAACGCATCTGTGTCACTTTAGATTTCTTTGGCTATTCAAAAATAGCAGATATACAAGCTCATAGCGCGGCACTTGTAGATCTGCTATTTTTGAAAAATCTTGACTTTTTTTTTTTTTTTTTTCAAAAAACATTTAGGATTTAGAAAACATTTTTAAGAATCGGCCTCAGGTCTTAATGGGATAGATGACTGCCCATTTGCTTGCCTGCCTGTCGGTTATCTATACTGCAGCTATCTCTGCATTTCTATCTCTTCACATTATTGCATTCTCTACTCCACTGTCTTATAATATAAGACAGTGGAGTAGAGACACAGAGAGTAACATATTATGTTATGCTCTCCTCCCACTTTCATGTTATCTCTGCCAGTCACGATATTTGGTGTAGCACCAGATCCTTTGGATGTTTGGGGGTGGTTGGCAGATTCAGATGAGCTGAAGAAGAAATAAAATAGAGCTTGAACAATCCAGCCTTAACCCTTTAAGACCAGGGATGCATCACTTTTAGATTTGAGCTTAAAAAGCATTATTTTACACTTTGGCTATTCAAAAATAGCAGATTTACAAGCTCATAGCGCGGCACCGAGTGCCACGCTATGAGCTTGTAGATCTGCTAAATATATTTTTAAAGTGAACATTTTTAACTCAAATCTTTGCTTCATGGGGGTCCCTGGAACAAAATATTTTGAGATGGGGGTCTGCGGCCAAATACATATAATTTTGGGGGTCCTTGACATGAAAAAGTTTGAGCACCACTGATATAGAAACATACGCTTCTTTCAGAATACTGTTGGGATTTAGAAGGCATTTGTAGAATCGGCTTCAGGTCTCAATGGGTTAAAAAAGAAAACGGGGGGAGGGACGTACTCCTCGCTGGCAGGTGAGTCAGTAGGATACAACAGCAGTGACAAAGTGGGGAGGAAATAATTGGCATAATGACTAAATTTGGGAGAAAAGGGGGTGAAAAAACACAACAACAAAAAAAGAAAACAATAGGATAGGCTGCTAAAAAGGTTTCCAATCTCTGCAAGCTCACATGTCACAGCGTGAGCTTGTAGAGCTATTTTCAGTACGTGATTCATAACAAAGTATGAATCACCCTTTAGCAGTGGCACAGCCAGAACGCTAGTATAGGCTGGGCCTAGGCAGGAGTGGGTGGGCACGCATGCAGTCTCCGAGCCGTGCGCGCGGGGTTAGGGTTAGGTTAGGGTTGTGTTATTTAATTCTTATTTTTGCCAGATTTTACTGATTTGTTTTAATCAAAAAATGAATTATAAAAACTTTTCTTTTTTTGCAAAATCGATTGGGTGGGCCAGCTTTCTATGTGAGTGGGCCACTGCCCACCCATGGCTGTGCCCTTGCCCTTTAGTGTTCTCTTTATTAAAGGGATAGCTCACCCCCAAAAAAATATTTTATTATTTGTCACATTCCTAAGCCAATTATTTGATGACCAGCAAACCGGTAGGCAGTGGTTCCGGTAGGAGACCCAAAGGAGACTCTTTGTGTCTTCTACCAGAACCGCTGCCGAAATTAATCAAATTATTGGCTTAGGAATGCAACAAAAACAAAACATATCCATGAATTCAAGTCTCCAATGGGGTGAGTAATCTTAAAAAAAAGTCATTTTGGGGGTGAACTATCCCTTTAAGCTCATGCTGACTGAGTGTTCTGCAGCCGTTCCAATGTCTGCCTGCCCGAGTGCCCTGTCACCTGCACCCAATGGTCAGGAAACTGTACAGTGTACAGGGCTCCAGCTGTGGTAGATGTGAATAATTAAAATACCTTACAGGAACTCGCTGATGCTATGGAATAATGCTACATAATTATGGATGATGACAGCTGATTACAGTATGCCACTGACACCTGACACTCAGATATACTCAGAACAAAACTAATGTTATTGTTTTCTTATTTTCCGTTTCAGCAAATCTAAAGAATGTACCCTCAATGCGGGTAAGTTGAAATGTTCACCACGGTCAGTGTTGTGTGTGTGTGTGTGTGTGTGTGTGTGTGTGTGTATTGTGCAGGAGTTGTTTATTGTACAGTTAACAGTACGTGCGTCTGCTAGCATGCACACGTTCAACAGGAGACAACAGTGCATTAAGTCTGAAAACCATCCATCACTGTATCAGTTATTTGTTGTAAAGATGCTCTGCAGTGTCTGATCTCTTTCATTCAATTGACTTAATTGAATTGCCAAAGGGCCAATCACCTCCCACAGCCTGCTAACAAGTACAAATGTTATTATCAGCATCCTCTTGGCATCACCCATTATTCACGATCAGAGCTGTAGAATTGATGCACTGCAGAGTGGCATGGTCTGAATTTCTGCAAAGTAACAGATTGATTGGATTCATTAACTACTTTAACCCTGGTATCCCAAATATGGGCATGTCATTATAGGCAAAGAAAAGAAAAGAGAGAAAAGGCTTGATTGGATGACAGCATCCTGATGAAGCCTGATTGGTTGGCCACATCCAAATTTGGGCAAAGAAAAGAAAAAGAGAGAGAACTCAAAAGTTTCGTCATCATCTTGTAGATCGTCTATTTTCAAAATAATGTTAAAATGTTTTGTGGTTAAAGGGGGATCGTTGTTTGTTTTCCAATTCAGCTTAAAACTAAAGCATATTAAAAACATGGCAGGCTAAGGCAAGCAATGTAACTGCAGCTAATACAATGAATAACGGGTGTTAGATTTAGTTGTGACCCAAGCATAGACAGTATTGACACACTTGAATCAAACACACCCATTATTAAGACATTCACTGCCAGATTTTTTTCAGATTTTTTGCAGTTTTATGCCAAGAGATTTTTCATTGAAAAAAAAAAAAGTACTCAGGAGCCGAGATACAGATTTTTTAAGTTAACAAGGAAGTGGATGGGAGTCTAGATCTTCGAAAAATAATATCTCCTTGGTCTTGGGTAAAAAAAAAAACATCTTTTACATTTTTTTGTTTTTTTCGTTGCTACAGTAAACTCGATCTAGGCAATCAATGTTAATATGATGATCTGCAGCTGCATTGCTTTCATCACAGTGTACCATAAGGTCTTATGCAGGCTGCCATGTTTTTACCCTTATGTCGTTTTTTAACCGGAATCAGAAAACAAACGACAAAATCATCCTAGGGTTTCATCCCCCTTTAAGCAGTTAAATAACTGTTGAGTCTGTTGTACTATTCAGTATAGCCACACTGAACCATGTATGCAAATGCCTTTGATAAATGATCTTGATTGTTTGTGTGTTGCTTTGGATGAGAACGTCTGATAAATAGCCAGTGCTTCACAAAAGCGTACTGTAGGCCTACAGCTCAGGTAATGGGAGCCGTTGAGGGAAAAGGGATTAGGTTGCAGAGGAGATAATTGATTATATTGTCTCTTCATCTTTCAGAAAAGTGATCGCTTTCTTTCATCCACACCATTATTTTCCAGTCACTGTAATGGCTGATTTATACACGGTTGTGCTTTGTGTCGTGCAGAGGCCATGGCCGTCGTTGCCCCACAGTTTGACCTTGTACCCCACAAAGAAATGACATGCCCTGAGGCCACAGTGGCCTTAATGCCCCAGATGACTCACTGAATCACTTTCTCCTGTCTTTTTCTTGTCAATATGTAGACACCAGTGTCTCTTCTTTCCAGTGAATTCTTCACTTCCCTGAGTGAGGAATTCACTCACTTCACTTCCTCTTTAAACCAGTCCAGTGACTTTGATTGGCTGCAGGGCTGAGCATGATTCAGATTGTAAATACCATAATTTATTTATTTCAATGCAGATAGTCTACATATTACATTTAAAATCATCCTTAACCCTTAAATTCAATTAATTATTTGCAATGGACTAAAATCTTGTTTTATTTGATGGCCTTCCAGCCCTGGCATTTGGCCTTTGTGCCCTAAAAAAATGTTCCTGTTTCAGTCTGAATGGATCAAGTGGCCTTGCCCCTAAAATGACGAAATTCCAGGCCTGATTAGGATGTATACAAATCTCTGTCTGTCTCTGTCTCTCTCTGTCTCTCTGTGTCTCTCTCTTTGTGTCTCTCTCTGTCTCTCTCTGTCTCTCTGTCTCTCTCTGTGTCTCTCTGTGTGTCTCTCTCTCTCTCTCTCTCTGTCTGTCTGTCTGTCTGTCTGTCTGTCTGTCTGTCTGTCTGTCTGTCTGTCTCTCTCTCTGTCTCTCTCTCTCTCTCTGTGTCTGTCTCTCTCTCTCTGTGTGTGTGTGTCTCTCTCTCTCTCTCTCTCTGTGTCTGTCTCTCTCTCTGTCTGTCTGTCTGTCTGTCTGTCTCTCTCTCTCTCTGTGTCTGTCTCTCTCTCTGTGTGTGTCGCTCTCTCTCTCTCTCTCTCTCTCTCTCTCTCTCTCTCTCTCTCTCTCTCTCTCTCTCTCTCTCTCTCTCTCTCTCTCTCTCTCTCTCTCTCTCTCTCTCTCTCTCTCTCTCTGTCTCTCTCTCTCTGTCTCCCTCCAGAGGATGGTTATGTGAGGATGTTCCTGCGGGGCCGTCCTGTGACCATGCATGTGCCAGACGATCAGAAGGACAGCTACAGTCTGGACCAGAAGGTGTCGCTGCCAGACCAGAAACTCAAGCTGCAGTGGGTGTATCCTTCAGATGTGTGAGAGGAGGAGGAGGAGGTCTGTTCCCAACTGGCAAGAAATGATTGTTCAAAGGTTTTCCTTTTGTGGGCAGAGCTCAAACCCCCATTAAAACCGTTCATTAGTAATAAAATAAGAACAAATTAAGATCAAGCCTAACAGATCAATTAAAAAATAATGTACTGTTACTTACTGTTATTCGACACCTTGCGAACATGGAGATTGTCTATTTTAGAAAGAATTTACATTATTTAATGATTCTTTTAGCATATAATGACATTCCCAAAATTGGGATGTCAGTTAGTGCTCAATTAGTATAATAGTATTATTGGCCTTTGATCATTCTGAACCTCTTACTTTAAGTCACCCCTGGCTGTGAGTATCAGCTAAATGCATGTGTCTGGCTGTACCGTTCAGCTCCTTAACCTGTTGAGCAGGTATGGCTACCGAGGCCGTGACTGTCGCTCCAACCTCTACCTGCTGCCCACGGGAGAGATCGTCTACTTCAATGCCTCTGTAGTGGTGCTGTACAACACAGAGGAACAGCAGCAGAGACACTACCTGGGCCATAACGACGATGTCAAATGGTGAGATGGTGGTGGGTGTGAATGACCTGTAAAATGTTAGGAGTAAGGACTCAGGGTCATTTCATAATAAGAATAAAGCTTTATTTATGTAGCACCTTTTTGAAACAGAGCTACAAAGTGCTTCACAGAGAATCAAAAACACACCATACAACACACTTACTGTAAGCCCTATTGTATGATGTCACGTGAAAATAGCTCTCATAACATGATGCGTGTGGTTGTACAGTAGATTGGATATTTTCACTACTTACCTACTAAGTTTTGCAACATAAAAACTTTTATACTAGAATGACATGCCCCAAATAGGGACACCACGTTGAACGCGGTTAAAAGACTATACAGCAGCAGGTGATGCCTGCCATAAGGACCGAAAACATATTTTTTCTTGTATATGCTTGTATATCTGCTATTTTTGAATAGCCAAAGACATCTGAAAATGACACACATGCGTCCCCGGTCTTAATGGGTTAAATATCGTTCTAAGATCGTTCTAATTCAAGTGGATGGCTGTCCACAATACTACTATAGCGATGACAGTGGTGGATGTTGTAGTTATAGTGTGTGGTGTAGAAAGACCTTTCAACTTAAGTCGCTCAGGCAGCCCAGAGAGGCGTTCATGTCTCACATCAACACAAGCTGGGCAAAACCAAAGCAGATTGAAACTGTGGTATTATAGTAAAAGCCGTGGCCGTAGAGAACCAGCCTTCTGGCGTCTGGCATTTTGTTTTAAAATACAAAATGACTATCGAAGAAAGGGAGTCTACCGTTGCGCCTCAGCCTAAAAAGTCCAGTCCGGTGCATCAGGGCAGGGCAGGGACAACAGATGCAGAAGAGATCAACGCTGGAGCAGCACAGACAGATTAAGCCTTTTATTATTTAGAGTCATGACTCTGAGGAAGGTCGTAAGACCAAAACGTCAGTCACTTTTTGTACTTAAATATGCACCTAAATAATGAAAGGCTTAAACTGTCCGTGCTGCTCCAGCGTTGATCTCTTCTACAAAATGACTATCTTTTTTCTGCACCGGTGCCATACGGGACTCCAGACTCCAGTGTATTAAGGTGTGTATGTGCACTTGGAGACAGAAATAACATGCCGTCTTATGATTTTAAATCCTACATTTGTACGACAGGCGGCTTATACAACTCGCATCCTGTTACAGTGAGCTCCACCTTCGATTTCAACAGACGTCTCCTGATCATCATGCTATTCCTATGAGAGAGATGGTACAGGGATTAAATATGATATTTGTTTATGTAAATCATTCTTGTAGACTTTGACTTTTACAGTAGAGGGGAAATAATTGAGTTATAACTTTTATCACACGCAGTAACTGAGCGTACTGTAGAGGGCTGTTCAGACATCGATAATGAACAGCTTAGCGACGGCTGTATTGTGTAGATTCTTTGTCATGGTGTCATGGTCTTTGAGAGAAAGGGCATATTCATATAGTATGAATAGAACATACATACAGAACATGTTCTGTGAATGAATACCTACAGTACCATTCAAATAGATTACATGTTAATATACATCAAATACATGTAACATAAATACATGCTTACAGTGTATGCATGCATACACATGTTGTACTGTGAATGAATGGTTTGCTGGTATTTGTCAAGCATACCATTTAACTCATTATATGACCGACAGTAGTGTCATTAACTCTTCTTTTAATAGTTTTCTTGTTTGTTTTTAATGAGTGGTCGTTTACAAGAGCATAGTAAATGATTTAGGCTTTGACATCATCTGGGGCCAGAAGCCTTCACATGCTCATTAGAGTATAAACGCTCTCGGTCTCCAGGGAATTATGGGAAAAATACTCATCTCTCTACAGGGAATAAATGAATTCCTATTACAGTAGCAGCCATTATTACAGCCCTTGTTTATGCATTGTTTCTGTCACATTAGTACTGCAGACAATTCTTGCTTAAACGTGAACTACAGTCAAGGCAAATTAATATAAACTCAAGTGTCTCAACAACTATTTATCACACCATTCCTTACAAACTTCTCCTTTTTCCTGTCCTCAAAAACTTCCCCTTAAAAACTTCCCCTTAGAGATGGCACAGTTCCAAAGTATGTCACCAACCATTGTGTAAAAACTGGAACTTTTACAATGTACTACATTGTACAATTACTTTCTGTCTTGTTTTAAAATAACCGTTTTTCTCAGCTAGCTCTCATTTATCTACCTGGCTCTTCTCTATCATACATGACCAGCAGAATTGTGTGTGTGTGTGTGTGTGTGTGTGTGTGTGTGTGTGTGTGTGTGTGTGTGTGTGTGTGTGTGTGTGTGTGTGTGTGTGTGTGTGTGTGTGTGTGTGTGTGTGTGTGTGTGTGTGTGTGTGTGTGTGTGTGTGTGTGTGTGTGTGTGTTGCACGGATTGGCGGAGTGCCACGTTTGTGACGGTAATCCCTGATTGGCTAAACCAATTGGCTGAGCTTCGCATAACGTTTGTGCCGCACAGCAGTTCCACTTTAAGACTTATTGTTCTCCACATGCATGGCCCCAAAATAGGCCAGCGCTGTCCTAATAATACTATGTTTGATGACTGTAACCATAGAGATCTGTTGCATTTTTTTCTTAGATTATTAGATTTCTCATCGTATCTGTTGTTTTTAGGGGTGCAATAGTTGGTTGAACTAATTGATTTCATAATTTAATAAAATTGAATAATCTAGATCTTTTTTTGGACATGTTATTTAATAAATAATACAAAAAATTAAAATAGATGATCCCATTGCAACACACGCGTTGTGCGCTTGTAGATCAGATTTTTTGCATGACACCTCTGCAACAAAGTATTAAATAATGCTTATATGGTTAATCGATCCATAAGAAAATGTTTTTAAAAAAAACCCACACACACTTATTGATTGTTTGATTATCGAACAAGTTATGGATAGTGTAAAACTGATAATCGGCTGGTTGTTTAGAACCGGACTCAAGAGCCACTGTGAAGGCCTAGCTGGGTTGTAAGGCCAGCTAGTCATCCTGACTATCCAATCCGTGACTGGGTTGTAAGGCCAGCCAATCTCCTGGTACTCTGGAGAGAGTTAAGATGCTCTTCGAGCGTCGCTGAGGACACTGCCTTAACCAGGGCATCCAGCGACCTTTATATTGCTGGCTGTATAAACTAGAAAAAGTGCTCCACGGAGCACAGGTGTCCGCCAGGTCAGGTAGGTTATTGTGGGCCAGCAATGTTCGGAATTTGCCAATTAGGATGGAATATATAAAATCAGATACGTGATCCTAGGGAGTGTGCATGCAAAGTTTCAAGCCGGTCAGTTCTGTTATAGCACCACCCACCATGAGGCTGATTTGAAAAATGTAGGGTGGCATATCTTTCTTGGCTTAGTGGGAATGCGTGTGCAAAGTTTCACGGCAATGGCATGCTGCATTCATAATTTGAGGTATTTTTGTTACGGACCACTCCTGCAAACTTTAGAAGCCGATCTTAGCCAATCAGGTTGGAATATGAAAAATCGGACATCTCCGTCTTGATCATATGACTATAGAGATACTGTGTACAGATTTGCGTGATGTTTGGACAATCTGTAGGAGTAATAACAAAACAATATTTAGCAAATATTTTCCTCCTGCTGGCAGAGGTTCTGCTCTGGCAGGGAATGTGTGTGTGTGTGTGTGACCACAGTTTCACGTCGATCGGGCCAATGGTGCCGGAGATTATCTGCTCACAGATGGACGGGCTGACACACACACAGACACACGGACAGACGGACAGGGTGCAAAACATACCCAGCCAAAAAGATCGGCCAAGCCTTCGGCCTGGCGGAGACAACAATTGCTGTTGTGTTGGAAAGCTTGACAATCAGTATGGGTAGTCTTCACTTGTTCTTTTCATTCCCTTCTACGGGAGGTGTGTAAACTAATGAATTATGTATTTGGGATCTTCTCTACAGCACTCTAAACCTTTTTATTTTCTTCTCACTAGCTTGGGTGTGCATCCAGACATGGTTACCATAGCAACGGGGCAAGTGGCAGGAACTTCGAAAGACGGCAAGGTAGTTAAAGGGAACACATTGAAACACGATTCAGAAGGTGCAGTCACCATTGTAATAATGACACACCCTCTCTTCTTCCCTTACGTCTATATCTGCCTTCTTATCTTCTCATTCAATTCAGTCGGTAAGGACTTATGACTTACGTTACATGACCAGCCTGTTTTTTTCCTTGTTTTTTCATCTTTTTCTCCATTTCTCCCAATTAAGTCATTCTGCCAATTCCTACTGCCCTTTGTGCTGCAGTCCGTTTCTATTGTAGTCCTTTCTCACTACTGACCCCTACTGGTTGGTTCATTAGAGAGGACCTGACCATCTTAAAACAACATCAGTTTAAAGAAAGAAGCTTTAAAAATAAAAACTAACAAACATCAGATTAATAGTGCTGTAAAATAATGTGCAAAACAATACCTTTTTTCTCTCTTTTTGCATTTTGCCATGGATGTTGAGCACCCCTCCTCGCAACCCTCAGGGAAAAAAAAACATGATCCACACTCATTAATGTCATCATTCCTTTCTGAGTTTTTCTATTTCAAAGACTTAACTTGGCAGCATGTTTCCTTGTAATACACTAATGCCACATACTATAGGTTCTATAATAAATGAAAGTGGTTATAATATAATTCATTTCTCATTCATTCATCTGTTTGTCTGTCTCTAGCTGCTGAACCCTCACGTGCGTGTCTGGGACTCTGTGAGTCTCAACACCCTCCATGTGATTGGGATGGGGGTGTTCGACAGGGCTGTCACCTGTGTAGCCTTCTCCAAGTCGGTATGCCTTTTCACCTTCACTGTAAAAGCCTGTGTGTTCATTTAATTTAAAGGTCATATTGATAAAACGTTTAATTTTAACAATTATATTTGGGTTAAAAACAGAAACGTGCACAACGCCAACTTGCACGGTACAAGAAATAATTTAATGAAGCAACGTTTCGTTTCGATCGTGTGGACCTTCCTCAGGCAACTATTTGTAAATTTAAATAATTCACAGGATCATGATGGACTTTCGCTTTCTTAATGGTCAAAATAATGACAGTATTAGAATGTTCAACAGTATACTTTTTCTGAATTGTCTGTGTTGACAATGTTCATTTGTCCAGTACATTTCCGCTGTTGAGAATACAGTCCACAGAAACAACTTTTAATAAATGATATAACATCTGTTAACAGGAAATTAAAAACTCCCTGCCAGAGGATTTGCAAGACAATTACCTTTGTTTTTTACCATGCTCAAGAAATGGTAAAGTCGTGCAGAATGCAATTAAAATAACGAGAAATTATTCATATAATAGGATTATAGGATCATCACCAGTATCATCTGATAATAATGCTACTGTATGATCGAAACATTATTTTTATTTTTTTACGGTGTGGCTCTGCAGGAGGCTAGCCATCTAGAGGAGGGTTTGTCTGTGTGTTCTGTGTGCTTTTCCGGAGTTAATCTCACAAACCTCCGCTCCACAGAATGGAGGATCCCACCTCTGTGCTGTGGACGATGCTAACGATCACATCCTGTCAGTTTGGGACTGGCAGAAGGAGAAACAACTGGCTGATGTCAAGGTAACCTGACCTTTCAATCCCTGTAACCTCCCCCAGGGGTCCCGTCCTTTTGTCCATCAACGCCAAATCTCTTAAATTGCAGACCTACATTAGATCTGGTAATTTTTGCAGAATGTTCGCCTATTATTACATGCCCAGAATAGGGTTAGTGTAAATTACATTAGATCTGATCATTTTTGCAGAACGTTTGTCTATTATTACATGCCCAGAATAGGGTTCATGCAGTTAAACACTGTGAAATCCTTTAACTCACTCTGAGAGTGTACAAATGTAATTTGTATTCTCTTTAAGTGTCAAATGAATTAATTAACACTGCAGATTTTATTGTGAAGGGATCCATTTGGTAACAGAGAGGAAATCACTGTAGGAACACATAATGATGAAACTGGATAAGTTAAGGCATGCCATGGTTAAGATAAGGATGTTCAAGGGCATTTGCCATGCGATAGCAGTGTGACTTATGTGACATTTTATAGTATTCGACAGATCATTGTATACAGTGGACAGGCAGTATTTACAATCCATTGAGCGTCCTTGGCGTTCACACTAGTGGACAAGGCTACAAAACGGCTGAGCGTGGCCAGTTACTGCCTAGTCACCAAGTGTTGCTCAAGCCACACTGCGTAAAGCTTAAGTTTTTCTTCCATTCATGTAACAGTGCAGGACTTGTGGGTAGATAGGAGGGGAGTGGAAATGATTAAATAAAAACATATGATTGCTTGACGCTTCACAGCACCACTGAAGCAATGAAAGTGGTCATGTCCAGCTCAACTTTGTAACGCTGGGCGGGTAGTGGCGGGCGTCAGTTTTTAGCTTCATATCGCTGGCTTCCATTGCCTGTCGCTTTGTCGCCACTATGAGTACAAGTGTAAAGGAAGATGTACTGTACATAATAAACCACTTGCATGCACCCCTCTCATCTTCCCAGTGCTCCAATGACTCCGTGTTGGGGGCAGTGTTCCACCCCATGGATGCCAACCTGATTGTCACATGTGGAAAGTCTCACCTCAACTTCTGGACCATGGAGGGAAACACACTCACCAAGAGACAGGGCCTTTTTGAGGTGCGTCTCTCTTCCAGTACTTTAGTCTTGTCAGTTTAATGCTTTTCTGTTAACCTTATTGAAACTACTGTGATGACACTAAACTGGGACCAATCCTGTAGCTTAATCCTCCCAATCTGGCCGCATCCTACCCGACACCAGGGTCTACATTTCTCAATGGAAGAGAAGGGAGACTATCTCCAACCATTGCAGATCTCCTAGTATTATATTATATATTGTATTAACATCCTCTAGAATTGTAGCTTTAAGACGAGATACTGCAATTAAGTAATATTTGTTTATGTATCTTTTTCTCCCTCTCTCTCACTGCGTCTTTCCTTTATAGAAAAATGAAAAGCCAAAGTATGTGTTATGTGTTGCCTTTGCTGAGAATGGAGATGCTATCACTGGAGACTCTAGTGGAAACATCTATGTCTGGGCCAAAGGTAGCTACACCCTTCATCTTTACGGGAGGCATGCGTTAATCCGACAGACCTTTTCTCCGACTATGTGGCATCCGCGTGCGGTTAGGGTTAGGGTGAGGGTTTGGTTCGGGTTTAGTATTGGAAACGTCGGAGCGCTGCGCTGTCGGAGGAATGCGCTGTCGGACTAACGTAGTGCACCCCATCTTTACACCCCTCCATCATTTCACTGTGATTTCAGGATTTAGAATTTAAATGTCAATAAGACTGACAGGATGTTTAATGTTATTAACATGAAGACATGGACGTTGGAAGTTTGGAAGATGGAAGTTACCAGAATATTACAATAGTTGAGATGACGAAGTGTAAGAAAATAGATTTGATATTAATATATTTAGTGGGATAAGTGATGTCTGCTTCATATATTTAACAAATCAGACCATTTTGGGTCACACTCAGAAATAAAATTCTGTATTTTTTATTGTTCCATATGCCTCAAATTTACAAGATGACAAACATTTTGGCTATCTAGCCTTCATCAGTGTGAATATAAACAGTGTTTGCTCCCGTTTTGATTTGTTGAATAGTTTTTTGGATAACGCACCAGTGTGGTCACTGCACTGGTGGTATACTTAACAGGTCCACATCCAAAATGTTCAACATGTTAGGTGACATTTCTGAGGGACACAGCATTGAGGTTCAAAAAATAATGAATGATCTGGGCCACATTATCAATATATTGTATTGCTAAATGGTAGCACACTTTCACTTTTCCTCAGCAGAAAATTGTCTGCGTCTCCTCCAATCCGTCATTAAATAGCAACATGCCAAGCTCAGGCGCTTCGGAAAGGGAAAAGGAACTAATTGGTCTAATTTATGTTATGCCCAAACACACCCATGACTATATGGTCTAAATACAACCCCCTTGTGCCATGCGCCTCACTTTGCACCCAGATAATGCGCTGTTTAACTAGCAAAATTGGAGGAGAAACACCCTGGACGGATTTTGCGGCCTGCATTCTGTGCCCTGTGCCATAGATGGTCTAAATAGGGCCCATAGGGTTTTATCAACATACTGATCACACCCTTATATTGCATGACTGATTCATTCAAAAACCTTCAAGTAAAGGAATGTCTCCAGCAAACTGTATTTTTGTCACTGTTGTTGTATGGAGGTGAACTTGCCAGACTCACTGTAACCATCTCTGATCGTCCATCTCTTTGATCAGGTGGTAACCGGATCAGCCAAGTAGTGTCGGGGGCCCACGAGGGCGGGATATTCTCCGTGTGCGTTCTGAAGGATGGCACGGTGGTCTCTGGAGGAGGGAAGGACCGCCGTGTGGTGCTGTGGGACCATGACTATGGCAAACAGTCGGAGATGGAGGTGAGGAAACAGAGACTGTAGAGTAACTTTACTGCATTAAACAGTGATGGAAAAAGTTGAGTGATGCTTAGTGATACTATAAAAAGAGATGGAAGGCAAGAGTATAGAAAATAGTATATATTCCTGGTAATGCATAGCAGGTGTGGTATGATGTTAGTAAACCATCAGAAGTATCTTTTGTTGGTGCACTCGGGTGCCATCTTGGTAATCCCCATTGGCAGGATGTTCTGACTACACATGAATGCGGAGTCATCTGCAGTATATGTAAAGTTTAGATTTAGTATTTAGCAATGCTGGTGAATTGTATACAAATGAGTTTTACAATTTATTCCGTTGTCCACAGACAAACATTATTTCCACTTAACAGTGCTTGTTAAAGAGGAAAGCCTTTAGCGGTACACTTTGTGGCAAAAGCTTTAGTCAAAATGCTAAAGATTACTTTTGTTGCTCTCCCTCATGGAGCTACTTGCGGATTATACCTGGGTCAGACCACCCTTAGGTGAACACGCACTGACCCTCTGCACCTTAATCCCCATGTATAACGCACAAACTTTTTTTATTTTTTTATTTTTTTATTATTGCGCTCTTTTTCTCTCTAAGCACCTTAGCGTCTACCAGTAAGACTCCCTAATCGGGAGATAAGCGACCGTAGGTCACATGTATACAGAAGAGGGCTGTAACGGCGATTGGTTCCTAGTTGTGTGGGCAATGTATAGTTTTGTTTGGTGGTCTAAGAAATGTGGTGGCAGGCATGTTGATGACATGAGTGTAGACATACTGTGTAGTGTGTAGCAATTTGCGTGTTTTTAGGGGCAAAACTGTAGGAGTAGTGGGCAAAAATGTGTTGTGAAAAGCGGCCTGAAGGTGGCGCTAGAAGAGGGCCATGTGAGAAATTAGGGGTGGGGTGTCCGCGTTGCCTTGGCGGACGAATAGGTACCGGCCGCGGCTCTCCCGGACGCTCCTAGCCCGAGTTACGGCATTTTATGTGAGCTGCAGTGGCAGGGGGTCCTCCACTGGGGGCGCCACCACTTTTGCATCCGTTCTGGAGCACCAGGAGTGGGTGGTCCCCGGGAATGCCCCGTGAGCAGCCCCGTTGGGGTGGTCATTTGGTAATTAGTCCACATGTGCTCATTTTTTACACTTGGGGGTCCCCGAGGCAGCTGGGGGTCCCTGGAGCTCCGGGGGTCCTTGGAGGGTGTAGTTTGGCAGGTAAGGAGTGTGTGTGCAAAATCTGGCATGGATCGGGGCAACGGGTGCGGAGATATGAGCAGGGCAAAAGTGTGACGGGACGTGTGTGACGGAGTGACGTGACGGACGGACACCTGGAGCAGGTTTCTATAGTAAATGCGACCTACGGTCGCAATAAGTATATCATGCACAGTATACATACATTGCTGCTATGCTCAGGCACCTTAGTTTGTCTCTTATCTCAGGTACTTTGTAAATATGTAGATAACTTGTTTTTGGCCTTCTATTGTTCTCTTGTTGATCTCCTTCCCACTTGCCCCCTACCCCTCTTCTTCTTCTCTCTCCCCACTCTTCTTTCTACGGAATCTAACGTTGCGATGGGAGTGATGTACAAAAACGAATTTCACCCACTTTTTTACCTTGTAAACCTGTGATGTGACAATAAACCTGATTCTGATTCTGATTCTTGTACGCATGCGCTGCCTCGTGATATGACAAAATAACATTTTATACAAATCCATGAATGGAGGCTTTTAAAAAATTGCACACGAAGGTACGTCAATTGGCCAGTTCATGACAGCTTCCTCTTATGTTGTTGGTGCTGTCATCTTTAGCGTTTCAAATTCTACTGTGTCTCCTCTGTATCCTATGTCTACTAGCACTGCTCAAACAAATCACAACTATGTTTGATATAACTAAGAACTTAAAATAAAATGGTCTTATGAAAAAAAAATCCTCTCCAGCCAAATTAGTCAAATACACTGAAAAATGAAATCTAGGGTGCATT
Organism: Gymnoscopelus microlampas; assembly: GCF_963454915.1. Taxonomy (NCBI): domain Eukaryota; kingdom Metazoa; phylum Chordata; class Actinopteri; order Myctophiformes; family Myctophidae; genus Gymnoscopelus; species Gymnoscopelus microlampas. Next base: position 21,369,430 of record NC_139945.1, on the reverse strand, counting down.
GTTTTGGCTGACCAGTATTTTCTATGTGTCCAGGTTGGGGATTCGTTCGGCCCGGTGCGAGCTCTGGCTGAGGGCAAACCAGGAGAGTTGTTCATAGGAACCACTAAGAATGCCATCATCAGGGCAGCCTTCCCTGACACACTCACTCCTATTGTGCAGGTAACCACACACACACACACACACACACACACTATCTCACTTGTACTTTTCTCTAAAGCAAAGGTTGTCTTTCTTTTACACATTCCCATTCCTGCTGTTTCTCACACTCCTGTGTCACACCTCCTTTCTCCATCCCTCTCTTTCTCTCACGTTCTACATTCATTTGATTTGATCTCTCTGCCTCTGTCACTCTCACTCTACCCCTTCTTCTCTTCCTCATCTTCCTCACTGTTCGTCTCCTCATACAGGGACACACAGATGAGCTGTGGGGCTTGGATGTCCATCCTTCCATGGAGCAGTTTGTCTCCTGTGCCCAGGACAAGCAGGTCCACCTCTGGGACACCAACTCCCACCAGCCCCTGTGGAGCAAGACTATCGAGGTGGGTGGGTGGGTTGGGGGACAAAATGCTACATGTGCTGCTACTACTACTACTACTAATACCAGTGCTACTACTGTAACAGTACTATTGTTATTACTGATAGGACAATTACTTCTGCTACTGCTACAGCCACTGTTGCTAATGGTACTACTAGCACCATACAGTGGCTGTCAATGCGGATTACTATTACATGGTACTGTAGTACTATCACTACTAGTAATAGTGTGTTTCCTAAACAGGAGAGAGTTTGTTTCATTAATTTTTCAGTCATTTCTTTAAAGAAAAGGGTTTATTTCCTCATTGAGTGTAGACATTATTTTATTATAAAATCACATTTGACCTTGTTGTCGTTCACAGTTTGTGATGTACTGTGAGGCTCCATTCACAGCAAACAATGGCAGGGTCTGCGATGTCATGGTCCTGTTGTTGTTGTGTTGTTGTTGCTTGTTGATAAGTTTGATTGGCTATCACAGCACGTTGCTAGATGATGTTGCATATGCGATCCTGCAAATGTTGAACTAGTCTAGTTTATTTTTATAAAGATATGTTTTGGGGGCTTTTATGCCTTTATTTGACAGGACAGTAGGCTGACAGGAAATGGGGAGAGAGATGGGGGGGGTGACACACAGCAAAGGTCGTCGGGATCGGGAGTCGAACCCGCGACACGCTGTAAAGCTGGATTACCAGCGTGTGTGGTATGCGCCTGGACCGCTAGGCCAGCGGATGCCCCAGAACTAGTCTAGTTTTTGCCGCACGTTTCTTTGTGTTGCTATGCAACAAGCTGCTTTCCACACCGTCAAAGGTCATTGAAATGCATGGGAAAACATCTGCTGTTTCCACAAAGGAAATCACAGTGTGAACGGGCTTTAAGGACATTCTTTTGTCAATTGAGTGTCACACTGCTGGTACACGCTAACTTGAGTCTAGGGATTGCTCTGAACATAAATACACTCCACGTTCTTGCAAATAAATGTGAGTGAAATAAACAAAAGTGAAGCATTTGTCTCCTCTCATCTCGCCTTGTTGCAGGACCCAGGGAGGTCTGCAGGGTTCCATCCGGGTGGAGAAGTCCTGGCTGTGGGGACCACCACTGGAAGGTAACCCCTTACATCTGTTTAACCCATTAAGACCTGAGGCGATTATTGAAAATGTTTTCTAAATCCTAACAGTTTTTTGAAAAAAATAAAAAAAAAATGGTTTCAAGATTTTTTCAAAAATAGCAGATCTACAGCTCATAGCGCGGCACTCGGTGCTGTATATCTGCTATTTTTGAATAGCCAAAGAAATCTAAAGTGACACAGGTCTTAATGGGTTAACTTAACTCAAGCCGGAAGTTGGTTTTCAAAAGTCAGGGAAGAAAAAAAAAACGGTTCTAATAAATACTGTATGTGCTAACTCTTCTGGGTAAAGGTCATCCCTGAATGTATAGTACTACTGTACCTGCAAATAAATAGTAAATGGACACACGCACACGCACACGCACACGCACACGCACACACACACACACCCACACACCTACAGTAGAGACAACCGTGCAAGGCACCAACCTGCTCATTAGAAGCAGTTAGGTTGTCACTGTCTTGCTCAAGGCCTCTTCGACACAAAGCCAGGAGAAGCCGGTGATTACTCCTAACAATACTACTGCAATTTCTAATCCTACTGCTACAAGTTTGACTTACTACTGATGCACTAATACTTTGACCACTGCTACCACCAACACACATACTACTGTTACAACTAGGCCACTGCTTGTGTTCATTTTGAGATACTGCACCATATTCCAGTGGTGTAAAGTAACTAAGTACATTTACTCAAGTACTGTACTTAAGTACAATTTTGAGGTACTTTTACTTTACTGGAGTATTTCCAATTATCAGTACTTTTACTCCACTACAATTATTTGAAAACTTTAGTTACTAGTTACTTAATCGCAACGCGTTGTGAGCTTGTAGACCTGCTATTTTCAAACATTTTAGTACTTTTACACTGTACCGGTACTTTAATTACATTTAGATACCAATACGTTTGTACATTTACTCAAGTATTTTTTTAATTTACTTGTAAAAGAGTACTTCTACATTGCAGTATTGATACTTTTACCTAAGTAAATCATTTGAGTACTTTTTCCACCACTGCCATGTTCACCGTTGTGTGTTGTTTGTTTCAGGTGGTTAGTGCTGGACACTGACACAAGAGATCTGGTTTCTATGCACACTGACGGCAATGAGATGATCTCCAATGTTAAGTACTCCCCAGGTACAGCATGTTATCACTTATACAATTCTCCCAACGTGCCTACCTGGAACGCATCTGTGTCACTTTAGATGTCTTTGGCTATTCTAAAATAGCAGATCTACAAGCTCATAGCGCGGCACCGAGTGCCGCGCTATGAGCTTGTAGATCTGCTATTTTTGAAAAATCTTGAAAAAATATTTTTTTGATTTTTTTTTTCAAAAAACTGTTAGGATTTAGAAAATGTTTAGAATCGCCTCAGGTCTTAAAGGGTTAAGCACAGCACGTACCTTTTTTTTAATTCGGTACATCTGAAAGCAATGCTTTGCTCTATTCTCTCTTGATAGAACATGTATCATTGAAGGAAAGAGCAGTTGCACTTTCTTTGTCTGTATTCATGCATGAATTATTATTCATGTCAATCTTTATCTACATGTGACTACACTATTTGTAAACAGTGTTCTAATCATCTGTCTGAAAATAGATTGGCAGCATTGAGTAACTCTTATCTCACCACTGACTCCTACTCTGTCCTGTTCACAGATGGTAACTTCCTGGCAGTGGGTTCCCATGACAACTTTGTTTACATCTATGCAGTGACAGAGAATGGCAGAAAGTACAGCCGTGTAGGAAAATGTACCGTAAGTAGCACACACTTTTACCTTCTGACTGCTGTTCACTTCCATTTTTAAATGAAAGTTAAATATGTTCTAAAATATAAAACATTATGTATGTATTCCTTGGCCTACTGGCAGTGTGCAAGAAGTTTGGTGTTGATCAGTATTCGCGTTTTGCGAGATTAGTCCGGACACACAGATAGATTCACAGATCCATTTCTAGACAGGCTGCCTGCTACAGCACACTATTGCAAGCCAGTAAGATCACACTCAGAGTGCATACATACCGGTACATACATACATACATACAGTACTCTACGTCCTTCCAACACCATGCAATTTTCAACATTTCCACATGTCGGATAGTTCAGCACTATATTTGTTCAGTGGTTGGAAACGAGCTCTCCAGTGTGCCCATTTTGTTTGATTGGGCCAATAATGTCTGCCAAATGTCTACCAAAGTTTCACACCCCTCTTGGAGCAATCACTGGGAAAAGTAAAGCCGTTATTTTCCTGGCTCCATCACCAAACTTTCCACAAAGCTTCATCTAAATCCAATCATAACTTTTGGAGATATCCTGCTAACCTGCTAAAATATAACCCCCTTTCAACGCCCTTACCTCCGCAAATGGAGTTGGACCGTAGCTATGTATTCGCCCCACACTTCAGCGTGCAGCATTTGTGCACCACCCAATATGGAGTTTCATCCCCCCTGTAATTGGTCTGCATTTAGTATATGTATGTCATTTATATATATGGAGAGAGAGAGTACAGTCTGGAAAATGGATGTGCTTAGAGGCGTGTAAATCAATGAGAATATACCCAGGGGTAGGTCCCGACTCCCGACAAGTTTAATGCATCTCCCTATCCCTTTTTCGGGGACTTGGACAATTAACTTGCTTGTGAATCACCAAATGCATATAATATAATTAGTTTACCTTGTTTGATTTGTTTTGTTATTATTATGATTATTATAACTATTGTAAATATGTAAATCAACTTAAAGGTAGGGTAAGTGATTTACTTTGGTTAAAATAAGTGTTAAATAGCTCTATATTCTGATGGCACTCATTGCTATAGAGTGTTTGTTCAGTAAAAGGAGTCTCCCATGTCTCTCCAGCTCTTTATTAACAAAAATATAATTTACCCTACCTTTAAACTGAATGAAATATAGCTTCAGTTATTAAGAAATCATAACGGTAATAAGGGTCAAGTGATTTCATGGAAAGGTATACCTACAGTACATGTAAGTTGCATGTACTGCAGCTGTTTTATTGTTTTAGTTTACAGTCTAGATTCATGTTACGGTGTGCTACTTCATATTGGCTCTGTGTGGTTCCCAGTAACACTAAAGCCTGATTCATATACTTAATCGTACAACAGTGTTCCATGAAAATAGCCACTCTGCTTTTTTCAGTGCAGGAGTATTAATTTGGCATAACACCTCTTCCCTGTAGGGCCATTCAAGCTTCGTCACCCATCTTGACTGGTCGAAAGACAGCCAGTACCTCGTCACCAACTCAGGAGATTATGAAATCCTCTTCTGTAAGTCTTCTCTTGTGATGTACATTTTTGTAAAAAGAAATCATACATGTAGCTGGACATGGACACGGACTGCACAAAGGCATCTGCAGTTTGTCCCTGGTAAAAACATCTTGCAATGAATCTCATTGCATCTCAACACAAGGTTCCTTCTAAACATGTTGCTGGTCCTGAAGATCAGCAGTCTTCACTATGAATACACAATGAAAGTAATTTGTTTTATATCTGGTGTTTTTTCGTTTTGTTTTGCAACCTTGGCTTTTTGTACATACCGTAATAAAATGAAATGCTAGTGTGATTACCAGTTTAGCCATGATCTCTCGGCTACAGTACAGTACCACCATGTTTCACAAACATGGAAGCATGGACAATTTGATGTCAAAGATGTGTTTCTATAATACAAAGTTGTAACTCATCACAACGTGTGTATAGAGAGCATCACAGTGAATAGGACATTGATTCCAGTGTTAATTTTGACAGCACATTTTGATGTAGTTTTAGTCATAGTCTTTTGAATAAAATTCCATTTAGTTTTAGTCATATTTTAGTCATCTGAAATGTTTTATTCTAATTTTAGCTGAATAAATATCATGATTATAGTCGACTAAATCTACAGTTGATTGAGTCGACTAAAATGTATTTTGGTGGGTCGTGATGGCATCGTAATGCCTGATTTATATTTAGTTGTGTGCCAAAAATAGCCGATCGACAAGCTCACAACCGGCTATTCTCAGAGCGCGACAGCCACGCGCAACCAAGCATAAAATGACTTGTCTTAGTTCTACCGGATCTCTTCTCCATATTTAGTCACAACTCAGTTTTTATGTCGTTTTTGTTTAGTTTTCGTCAGTGAAAAAAGGTAGTCGCCAAACATTTTTCGTCATAGTTTGAGTAGACGAAATTAACACTGATTGATTATTTTCTTTTCCAGGGGAGGCTCCCACCGGTAAACATGTGACTAGCATGGACTTGATGCGTAACATGGAGTGGGCCTCCTCCACTTGCACTCTGAGCTTCAACACCTTTGGTAGGTCTCTGCAAAGCAACATGTGCCTTTTTGTGTTGGTGAGAGAATGACTGTTCATTAGGTTGATGGTAGAAGATGTTTTAAAAAAAGAGAAGTGATCCTCTTTGCATCGACAGCAACAGTTTGATCAAACCAACAGACACTACAGCTTCCTAAAATCAACCATGATCAGAACGAGAATGAAAACGGAAGGTCCTTGGTTTACTGCCATAGCAACTCAATTTATAATAAACAAGAAAAAGTGCTCCTCGGAGCACAGGTCTCCGCCAGGTCAGGAAGTTGTAATAGAGGTTGTGTTGTGTTTGTAACAATATACGTTTTATATGGCATTAAGGTTTCATACATTTCTATAGCATGCAGTATAATAAATTGAGTAGCAGTTTATAGCGCGTCTGCGAAGTTTGAAGTTAATTTCATCATGTGTCTCACTAGCCAATCACAACACGTCCTGCAGAGCTTAGCCTATGGGCGTGTTTTCCACAGCATGGCGTCACAGCAAAAGACAAATTTTCACGAATTTTCACGCCTTTTTATAGCGCCACCTGGAGGCCGCTTTTTGTAAAGCACATTTTTTGACAGTACTACAGATTTTGTCCAAGCGTCATGCAAATCCGTACACAGTATCTCTATAGTCAAGCCAACGGTACCGGATATTAGGTGTTGACAGTACTCCTACAGATTTTGTTCAAGCGTCATGCAAATCGGTACACAGTATCTCTATGGTCAAGCCAATGGTGACGGAGATTAGGTGTTCACAGACGGACGGACACACACACGGACACACACACACACGGACGGACGGACGGAGGGTAAAACATACTTTATTGTCTCCGCCATGCCTTTGGCCTGGCGGAGACAATAAAGTGATCAATAAAGGTAGGCTAATAATAATAATAATAATAATACAAATACATCCAAATTATACAGCGCTCAAGTGACTTAACAAAACAAACAAACAAAAACAACTTTATTAAGGAATATCTTCCGTTAAAAGGCTAGAAACTAAGCAAACTAAAACATCAAAATGAAAAGGCAAAGGGGGGATTGGAATTAGGTGGAGAATGCAAGTCTAAAAAGGTGGGTTTTAACCTAGAAAGCCCTGTCACCCCAGGTTCGTTGTTTTGTCTTGGGTACATCCAGGAGACCTTGTGACACCCCCCTGTCACAAGGTCTTATCTACCTACACTGACCTCTCTGGAATAAAAATGCCCTAAACAAATCCCCTTCCCTCCCTCTCATAGGAGTGTGGCCTGATGGGGCGGACGGGACAGACGTCAACGCTGTGTGCAGGTCACATGACGGCTCCCTGCTGGCCTCCGCTGATGACTTTGGCAAAGTGCACTTGTTCTCCTACCCCTGTTCTCTACCAAGGGTAAGTCCCTTTTAGTCGGTGACTAGTTAGAATACTATATGTATTAACCACTTGAGCCTTAGCATCCCTCTTCTACAGGCAGCATAACAGTAAGAACAGAATACAATTCAAGATTACGTGTTTTTACGGGGCCAGGCTGCCAGCATGGCTCCGTTTTGATATTGGCATTATTCTGTTTCTTCTCCTTCTTCTTCTTCTGCCACTTTTTGAAGTCCTGGCTGAACCGTGCATACGCTTTTTACGAAACTCGGCCATATGATAGATGGTCATGAAAAACTATCAAGAAATAAATCTCACAATCTTTCGTCAAAAGGTGGCGCTATAGCACTCAATTGAAAATGCCAACTTTGAACAGGTACAACTCATGCCCTGTTTGACCTACAGCCATGAAACTTCAATACACATATGCGTCTCCTAGTGATGGGTCCCGCGGGTCAACCCGCGGCGTGGGTGGGTCGAGTCAGAATTTCAGTGGCAATTATGCGGGCTGCGGGTGAGCGGGTCAGCCGCTCTCACACGCAAAAAATCGCGGGTCGCGGGCGGGTTGAGCCATAGATTTATATATGAGGCGGGTTGGGTTCCGGGGCGGGTCATGAAAAAACCCGACCCGCGCATCACTAGTGCCGTCTCCTCATGCTGAACAACTTTCACACTCTGACTTTTGACCTCTTTTTAGATCTCCCACCATTTTGAATTATATGAAAAACAGTTAAAACCTATCTCCTCCTGGGATTTTTGAGTAATCTGCACGAAACGTTTTACACATGAACTTTTGACCTATGCCTTGTCTGTTGGTCCAATGGCTTCTCCCTTAAGCGAGTGCCTCACAACCTCAAGGTCGCCAGTTCAAGTCTCACTTGATGCAGACTTCATTTAAGTTGAATTGCAAACAACATGACGGTATCAATGAATACATGTGCAAATGGTAAAGATAACATGAAATGCTTATTTGAGAGTGTTTTTTCAATGTATGACGTACTTCATTGTGAAAATAGCCGATCTACAATCTCACAACTTTTCAGATAGCAACATTTTGTAAGCTTGTAAATCGGATACTTTGACTAGTTTTCGTTCCGAGGAGACAAAACAATTATTTATTGCTAAATGGTTTGTGAACCAGTTTATCTAGAGTAGTTCGGGACACAGAGGCTTAGTTCATAATGGACGGAAATAATTATAGATGTCAACATATACTGTCAGGGAGGCCATATATCTAGCTCAATGAGAAGAGAGGCAGCCTGTGAGTTCCTAGGTCCTTGGTCCGATCCCTGTCCCCGACAATGTATTGAGGTGATCATGATTTGGCTTTCTTAGGTTTACACATAGTGTTTCTTGAGGATAGGCTTAGGCGTTGTTTTACTGAGATTAGTGTTAGTGAGGGTTTAAAATGCTCATTTGTTAATTGCATGGTCTTCTTTCTCTCAAGGACAGTCTTCTGTGTTTCTATGGCTTATTGTGCATATTACTTATCATTGCTTCTTTCTTTTTTCTTTCTGCATTCACTGGCCCCGTATTATCGCTGCTTGCAGCTATATTTCTTGTTTTACCTCTTTATTACAATCATTGTCCTTAGCAATAATACATGTAGCATGAACATACTTTAAACCCAACCCTGTCACTTCCTGCTCTCTGTCCAACCTGCCCCCCCCCCCACACACACACACACAGGCTCCAGGCCACACATACGGTGGCCACAGCAGTCACGTGACCAACGTTGCCTTCCTGCACGACAACAGTCACCTGATCACCACCGGCGGGAAAGACACCAGCATCCTGCAGTGGGTGGTCGCCTAGGCAACGCCGCCCACCCTCCCTCCCACCCACCTACCTAACCTACCGCCGTATCACCATGGGAACACGCCATCCTCTCTAAAAAGCCTCATGTTCCACTTTTCTTACACTGTACCTTCCTGCCCCCACTAGAGGGCAGCACTACTGTGCCTGTTGAAACAACTCGACCAACCACCGATGTCATACCGTGTGGAGAAAGGTATTATGGAAGTATTGTAACGTCAAAGTATCTAGAAACTAATATCACTGTACTGCATTTTCTAACAGAATGTAGAGGGAGTTTGCCCAGCAACAAGCTCATCCTCACCGTTCCAGTCAATCGCTGAACAATCTAATAGGCCGTATGCACAGCAGCCATTTTGGAGAGAAATTGGGCCTGTTCTTATTTCCTCTACAGGTGTGACCAATGATACTAATGAAGACTCTGTTCCGTTCTGGTCAAACAGAGTCAGGGTGCTGATGTTGTTGCATGTTGGCCCACTGGAAACACCAGTGGGTCTCAAAGTGTGGTCCAGGGACCCTCGTGGTTCCTTGAGGGGGTTCCAAATGGCACCTTAAAAGGTGTGTAACTCTTTTAAGGACCCGTAAGGGTCCATTTGGTTCCATTTGTACATTCTCAGAGTTATGGGGGTCCTTGAAATTAAAAGGTTTGGAAACCACTGTGCTACATGACATGGAACAAAGCCTTCATTAGTATTACTGGTAAAACCTGTGAAGGAAGTAAGGAAGAGGCCCAATTTCGTTCCAATAGGGCTGCTGTGCATAGAGCCTATTCTCTTATTTGCAATACTGGCTCAAAGCCCAACCTCATAAACTATCATACAGCATAGCATAAAAAAAAGCTTTCTCTCTGCATGGCTGCAGCTGGTAGTGACTATGTCGGTTACTCTGGAAAGACAGTGACGTTAGTATTTAGCCCTAACTGTGCCTAACCCATATATACAATCTTACAGTCAATCCCTTGCCTTGTTATCTCAACCTTTTTTCTTATCAGCCGACCTTAATAACTGAACTCATCCCAAACCCTAAGCTAACGATTGTACCCATTAAAGATCGCTGTGGGAGATTTCAGACACTATCAAGTGGTTGTGTTCGTCCCCGAGTTTCTCCAAGAGTGTCTCCTTTAACTACCACTGTAACTGTACTGTGCTGAAGAGGCACTAGATGGCACTATAATGTAAGAAGATTAGCATGAACCAGGGCTGTTCTGCCGTAGATGCTGTTAATGTTGCAAAGGTCTATAGAGTATATATAAAATATATATATATATATATATATATTATGCAGTATATCCAAGTGGCTGTGCTATTTTAATATTTAAATGTAACACTGATGGATGTTATTATTATTGCCCTTGTGGCACTTTTAGTGACGGACAGAGGTTATTAACATGGGCTTCTGTATTGTAGAAGTGAGCTTTAAGCTATGCTTTGCCTTCCTCTGTTTTGTTAATAAAGTTTGTACCCAAATACTACCAAGTGGAGAACTTTGGTTTGTCTGCGTTCTCTTCGACTAGTTTTAACTTTTGAGAATGTTGCATTTTACCTGCCTATTCTTATTACATCATACTAATAGTCAAAGTCAACCTGTTCAGGCCTAGTAGGTACAGTAACATGTTTGACCAAGTAACACTTACACAGACTATATTTTAAAGCTATTGAAAGATTAACACAACAAAATGGATGAGTGTACACTGCACAGTACCAATCCTCACTGTATCACTTGTAACTCTGAGAATGTACTGTACCAATATAACAGTGGTGTAAAGTAATTAAGTAGTGTACCTAAGTACAGTTTTGAGGTGTTTTCAGTACTTTTACTTCTACTCCACTACATCTCAGTGGAATACATTTTACTTTTAATCACTGTACAATTATTTGTAGAATACAACTTTAGTTACTTTATAGATTTGGATTATTATTACAAAACATACATTAACCACTTCAGCCCTATATACATTTTGGCCATTTTAAAATAGCAGATCTACGAGCTCACAATGCGTCACGATGCGACACATTGTGGGCTTGTAGATCTGCTATTTTCAAATTATTATTTTTTCTTTTGAAATGGGACATTCTGCATAATGAGTACTTTTACTTTTGGTACTTTAAGTACATTTTGATGCCAATACTTTTATACTTTTACTCAAGGCAATTTAGAATTCCGGACTTTTACTTGTAACAGAGTATTTCTACATTGAAGTATTGATACTTTTACTCAAGTAAGAAATTTGAGTACTTTTTCCACCACTGCAATATAACCAAATGGACCCAAATTGACACCCAAGGATTTCACTGTGTAGCAATTTGCAACAAATGCCCCCTCTCATAGGCCAGTACTCTGTGACACTGATGTTCTGTGACGCTGTGTGACACTCAGGGGGACGTCATTAAAAGGAGGAGGAGGAGACCTCTGACGATGTTGTGGTGACAGCAACCTGTTGACAGTCAACATGGCATGTGATGCTTAGTCTTTGTGAACGGGGGGGGGGGGGGGGGGGGGTCATTGGTTTAAAATCCCATGACCCGTAATTTGTCCCTAACCCTGGGAGGAAAAGTCGACGACAATAAAGTCATCAGCAGGACGCCCTTGAAACAGGCTCAACCCCACCAAACGCTCCAGCAGAGCTGCTCAGTGTTGATCGAGGCCCACTCATTGTATTTGGTATCCACATTATACCCACTAGTTGTAAAGTTGGCAGTGGTGGTAAAAGTACAAAAAAAATTTACTTGAGTAAAAGTACACAAGTATTTGTATCAAAATGTACTATAAAATGTATACAAATCTTTAGAAAATTGCCCAAATTTCGAAAAATATGTAGTGGAGTGAAAGTATAAAAAGATCTAAATACTCCAGTGAAGTTAAAGTACCTCAAACTTGTACTTAAGTACAGTACTTAAGTAAATGTACTTAGTTACTTTCCACCACTGAAAAAATAGTTTTGGAGCTAAGAATTTCGATTGCGATATCAAATTCACCTCACAGGTTAGGCTTAGTTTTTTTTTCTTTCTTTTTCTTCCTCCGTGTTCTATCATATTTCTCTTTATCTTTGATGTTATCACTTATCGGTGTCTCGTTTCACAGTGCAAATAAACGAAACCACACTTGAGAGGGAGTCATGTGGCATTAATATTATGCTTGGAAACAACGCGTAATATTCACACATGCAGGTCTGGTTCATGTTGTGGTCATGATGGCCTGTTGCCTGTCAACACCTCGTAGTTCAGAGAGCAGGAGGTGACACACGGTATTGTATCCACTCACAATAAACAACAACCTTAAGGACGGGCCATGACCAGGGCTTTGTAAGAGGGAGGAACTAGACTTTAAAATAGGGAATATGGCAATATTATTTGGAGGCTGGGGGGCCATGGTGGAAAGTAATAAAGTACATCTACTTAAGTACTGTAGCCTACTCAAGTACAATGTTGAGGTATTTGTACTTTACTTGATTATTTCCAATTTCCAAGCCTACTTTTACTTCTACTCCACTACATCTCAGAGGCAAATATTGTACTTTTACTCCACTACAATTATTTGAAAACCTTAGTTACTAGTTACTTTGCAGATATAAATCTTTATATTATAAGACATACATTAACCACTTTAGCCCTATTTTATACCTATAGGCTATTTGAAAATAGCCGATCTACAAGCTCACAATGCGTCGCATCGCGACGCTTTGCGAGCTTGTAGATCTGCTATTTTCAAACATTTTAGTGCTTTTACTTTTGGTACTTAAAGTATGTTTTGATGGCAATAGTTTTGCACTTTTACTCAAGTAAAATTTTGAATGCAGGCCTTTTACTTGTGACAGAGTATTATATATATTGCTACTTTTACTTAAGTAAAATATCTGAGTAGTACTTCCACCATTCAATGCGTGTAAAATGTAACAGCAAGTACCATACAGCTGCCGGACTGATTGGAAACGTTTCAGTGAGTAAGACCGTATTAGAGTCAGATATTGAATATTAGGTAGACCATAACCTGCGAGTGCCATCGAGCGTTCATCGCTCAGAGTACAGCTAGTTCATCCAGCATTCTGATTCCACAAGGCCTGCTTCCATACAAATCATGTCTAATACTAACACAAACCCTGGAATGAGTCTGGTGGCAGATTTATTGCAAACAAATGTTTATCCACGCTCCCCTCTGTTATGAAACAAGCTACTGACAAACACTTCAGCCAGTATACTCTTTTAGGACCGAGGCCAGTTGCCATGATTTCTCAGACATTCAAATATAGATTTGATCATTGGAATTATATGGAAACAACATTAGCAGGATTAATGAGCTGCATTCTGTCTTCATTCCCAGGACATTCCCGGGAGAATAAACAGAATTTGAGAGCCATAAAAGCTCCTTTTAGGTGCTGCTGAAACTGAAGATGACAGGTTCTTCTTTTTTTTGCTGCCTCTTCAAAACCAGAGCCCTGTTTCTCGGATCTTTAGCGCCTTCCCTCTTGAGAATAATGTCACCTCAGGTTGGCTTATCAGGGGAGGGGAAGCTGAATAGATTTGACACAAATCAGAGCAGCGGAGACAAGTAGAGTTAGTTTTCACCTATTAAATCCACTTTGAAGCAGAGAAATGCACAGAAATGGGGGGAAAAAGACACACATCCTCCTATAATTTGACAAAGCTCTGTGAGGTAGGGTGGTGAGACGGTACGGTGGTGAGACCAAAATTGTTCTGACCGGTTCTCCTCAGTGGCTGGAGCTATTGATCTGAAATTGCACACAGCTTTTGACCATTACTATGTGCACGGAACACCGAAGCCCGTTTTTTGATTTCCCCAACTGTCAGCTGTTTATTCACGTTTTTATGTAAAAAGAATGTCGACATGGTTACGGCTGCTCAGCTGTGGGGTGGCCCCGCGAGCTATGGGATGAATGTCGGGTTCAGATCGGGTTGCCAGATCATGTGTGCATATCCCCCCACGGATGCGTCGACCGGGTATGGACTAGTGTTATTTAAGACAGTGGTTCTCAAAGTTGGGTCCGGGGGCCTCCAGGGGTCCTTGAGGGGGTTCCAGGGGGTCCCCATGGGGGGTCTGCGGCCAAATATATATCAATTTGGGGGTCCTTGGCACAAAAAAAGTTTGAGAACTACTGATGTAAGAAGGAAGGATGTGTCGGCACACTCCCTTTGCGATTTATTTTTCTCCTAAATGGCAGGAAAATGAAATTGGTGGGGAAATTGGTGGTCCCATTAATTATTATTAATGGGAGTCCTCCGCTGGGATTTCACCCTATAGGCCACTAGGATTACATTTGGGTTCAGAGAGAGGGCTTGTGACCACATCAGGGCACAGAGCTAGATGTTTTAACCACTTAAACTCTTGACTGGAGTCCCCCAGGGGTCTATACTAGGCCCCCCTACCCTTTTCCCGCTACACCATGGGTCTTCAACAGGGGGTCCGGGACCCCTAGGGACTTAGGGAGTCCTCAGTTGTAGATCTGCTATTTTTGGCTGAAGTGGTTAATGTAACAAATAAACACAAAATATGAATTTACAAAACACTGTTGATGCTGTCAAACAAGTCTATGATACTATCTATGACATATGTAGTGGGGGGTCCCTGCTTCGTCTCTCTCTCAGCTAAGGTGGTCTGAAAAACGTTGAAGACCCTTGCTCTAACACCAAATATCTCTGCCAGAAATAGCCGATCTACAAGCTCTTAGATTGGCTAATTTCGCTGACTGTTTGTCCCAGAACAGGGATGCTATAGGGCCCAGTGGTGGAAAAAGTACTCAAAGGTTTTACTTAAGCAAAAGTATCAATACTGCAATGTAGAAGTACTCTGTTAAAAGTAAAAGTCCCGAATTAAAAATTTACTTGAAGTACAAAACTATTGGTATCAAAATGTACTTAAAGTATCAAACGTAAAAGTACTAAAATGTTTGAAAATAGCAGATAGCTCACAAGCTTGTGAGCTTGTAGATCGGCTATTTTCAAATAGCCTATGTATAAAATAGGGCTAAAGTGGTTAATGAATATTTAAAATGTAATCATTTATACCTGCAAAGTAACTAGTAACTAAAGTTTTCAAATAATTGTAGTGGAGTAAAAGTACAATATTTGCCTCCGAGATGTAGTGGAGTAGAAGTAAAAGTGCTGATAATTGGAAATACAAAAGTACCTCAAAATTGTACAGTACTTGAGTAAATGTACTTAGTTACTTTACACCACTGATAGGGCCCATGTGGTTAAAAGCCTTGAGTCAGGTGGGTCACAGGATGGATGGTGCAGCAGCCAGCAGCTTGGTAGTGGAGATGGTCTCATATTAGGGGTGTAACAATACGTTTTAACAACGATTCGATACGTATCACGATACTTGGTTGTCGATACGATACATCAATGATACAGGTTCATTTATAACGATACGATACGTTTCGATTCAGTGACTTAGTCGATATGACACATGAAGAATACAGGATAGGTTCATTTAGAATGATAAGATTCGATTCAATAATTTAAAATCGATACAGTAACTATTTATGTACCAAAAAGATCTGTGTGAAAAATAAATACCTGGATATAAACCCCTCTTTCTCTTTTTTCTTCTTAGAAGTACTTAGTATTGATAAAATTGATTATTTGCATTGCAAAACGATTCGATACGATTATTTGTATTTCAATACGATACAAAGTCAAACGATACGATATTTTGCTGTTTGCATATCGATATAGTAGATCGTTGAAAATGCAAAACGATTTTTCGATGCAGTTACTATATCGTTACACCTCTATCTCATATCATTGTGTACTGTACGGTACACTGTACTGTACACTGTGCTGAAGAGACACAACAAGTGCTTCCTTCTGGCTCTTTGTGTTCATAGAGATGAGGAATGGGAACAGACAACAGAGCTATTTGTTCTCACAGACTGAGCCTTAATCAAACACAGAGAGAGTGGAACACTTTGACTGTCTGGGGTCCCAACCGCAGAATGTACTATCCCAACACACACACACGCACACGCACACGCACACGCACACACATTACTGTACTTACTTCCTGTAGACGAATACACACTCAGTGGTTTTGTTCTGTAGGAAAGTTGGTGCATTAAAGATATGACATTATTATTATTATTATTACTAGGCTACTACTAGACGAGTGCCTGTTGAGGACCGACTTACACGGGAATGATGCAAGCAGGGTTGCCAGATCTGCTTATTATAATTTCCCCGCGAGATTTTATTTGAAAATAGCCGATGTACAAGCTCACAACGCTTCGCATCGCTACGCGTCGTGAGCTTATCCGACCGCTGATCCGACCGGCTTCCCTCTCGCACTTCACCCCCTCGGGCCAAGTGTTATGTTGATTGGTCCCTTACATGGGAATACCCACACAGTACATGTATATGGGAATAGTGGTCGGAAACAGCGGTTCTGGACAACCAGATCTCCATATATGCCTATATACGGGCGTATCGGTCGGATCGGCGGTTCTGGACAACCACCTATGTGACCGACTGGACGCTGGTTCACACGGTTCTCGAGATACGTGAACAGTGTTGATTTTGGCAGTAAATTCCATTTAGTTTTAGTCATATTTTTGTCATCTGAAATGTTTTACTGTTAGTCTAGTTTTAGTCGACTAAACATCATAAGATTATAGTCGACTAAATCTACAGTTGATTTGGTCGACTAAAATGTGTTTTGGCGGTGCCTTGATGGCGTCGTAATGGCTGGTTTTATACTTACGGTTGCATGCTGAAAAAAGCCGATTTACAAGCTCACAACACGTCGCGCTGAGCTTGTAGAGCGGCTATTTTCAGAGCGCAACACCTGAGTTCTACGAACATCTTAGTTCTACTGGATCTCTTCTCCACTCGTCCCTCACTAACATTTTAGTTTCTATTTGTTGACGAAATTGTCAATATATTTAGTCTTAGTTTTAGTCATCATAGCTTAGTTTTTATTTAGTTTTCGGCAGTGAAAAAAGGTAGTCGACAAACATTTCTCGTCATAGTTTTAGTTGACGAAATCAACACTGAGACACACGCACAGATGGATGGAGAGATTTCATGCATTTATAGTATAGGATTATTATTATTGCTCCCAGTATGAATGGACTATTACGTTTGGCTCAGAAACTCTCAGGTTGGAGCCATTCACATTTTTGTCAAAAGGGAACATTAAATATGGTCATAAAAGAACAGGGTTTAGCGTTATGGTTTTTCAGTTTTAAAACATGGACTTCTGTGTCCCAGCATGAATCTACCTCAACATACAGTAGTGAGTAGCCCCACATGCACAAGCGTGCGCGCGCGCGCAAACACACACACACACACACACACACACACACACACACACACACACACACACACACACACACACACACACACACACACACACACACACACACACACACACACACACACACACACACACACACACACACTTTTTTATGACCCTGAGAGAGGAACACATAAAGTTGAACCCTGCTGAGAGTGTTTGTTATTATGTTGTCAATTGGTTTTATGGATTCTACTAAGTAGAACCCTAATCTGCTTTTGGCATTGACCATACACACGCAAACAGTGCACACACACACACACACACACACACACACACACACACACACACACACACACACACACATACACGCACACACCACACATACACACACACACACACACACCGCACACACCGCACACACACACACGCACGCACGCACGCACGCACGCACATTACACATTGATTACACATACCCATTAGATATCTGGACATATGCACAAAGACATACAAAACATACACATTACTCTTATTCAACATTCAATGACACTTAATAATCCCTTCCTCTTAGTCACTATATGACCCCTTCATGCAATTCGCCCACACTATCCATGTCTCTGTCTCTAGAGACCTGTCTGTCTGTCTGTCTGTCTGTTCTCTCTGTCTGTCTGTTCTCTCTGTCCGGGCTCAATATGCTGAACATGTGAGGTCAGTACAATGGTCTTTTTTGCCACGTCTGGCCTTTCAGATGAACCACATGTGCTTAGCATGACTGCTCGCTCCCTGCTTCCTGAATGTTATGCATTCCTCTAGCTCTGATATCTCTCTCTCTCTCTCTCTCTCTCTCTCTCTCTCTCTCTCTCTCTCTCTCTCTCTCTCTCTCTATGGGAAAGTGTTACGTCAAACTTTGCAGCATGCTTAAATCCAGCAGTTTAATGGTTTGAGATCAGAGCTGAGATAAGAGCTCTGATCTCAAACCATAACTCTTATCTCTTTAACCCATTCAATCTGTGTAACCACTCGCCCAGAAGCAAAGATTTGAGTTACAAATGTTTGCTTTGAAAACATTTTCAAAGCAAATTGATTCTTTCCCCGGCAAATTATTCTTCCCCCGGTCTCAATGGGTTAAATAGTCCATATTCACACGGCGGCCATTTTGGAATTTAACATTGGTTTGCTGTGGCAACTGTGGTGGTATTTCATTGACTTAATGGCAATATGGCCGCCGTGTGAATATGGTCTATTGACCACAGCCTGATGACAGAAAGGTAGGCTATGAGACCTATATAGACAATATATGGTTGGCCGGAGTCCCTCAGTCTTTTCTGTCTTCTGTTATTGTGAAAATAGCCGATCGATTATTGTGAAAACGATTGTAAAAATAGCCGATCAACAAGCTCGCAACGCGACACCGTAGTGAGCTTGTCGATCTGCTATTTTATGTGAACGTTTTCCCCACAGTACGGATGCCGGGGTTCAAGTGGTTAAAGGGGAATACTACTCATTTTCAACATTGAACTATGTCTTTAATACACCTTAGAGCTGTTGTGCACCGTCCCCTCAGCCAAAAGTACACCCTGCGTATGTCACTGATCACATGACCTCAATCAATTCTCCAGTTCTAGGCAACATAGAAGGGGGGGACACGTTTTTTCTTATTTCCACACAACAGTGCTAACGTGTATTAAAGACAGTTTGATGTTGAAAATGAGTGGTATTCAACTTTAAGCGCATTTGCATCTACAAATATTGTAGGCTACTTAAGTACAATTTCAAGGTACTTGTACTTTCCACTTCTTGATACTTTATACTTATACTCCACTACATGTCAGAGGTAAATGTTGTACTTTTGACTCCACTACATTTATTTGACAGCTTTAGTTAATTGTTACTTTGCAGATCTGGTAACAAGTAACTGCAGGGGAGCTCCTGATTGAGGAGTTGGTAATGGCATCATGGTTTTGATTACTCAAAGACTATATAAACAACTTAGTAAGACATCTCACCCTATATGTAATCTTGAAATCATTCTCTAAAACAGGGGTTCTCAAACTTTTTTGACTCAGGGCACCCCTGCAACGTTTTCATCCACGGCACCCCTGAAATTACACAAAATAAAAAAAAATATTACGCTACGTAAATATGCAAATCCCTACGATACAGTATGTCACACAGAGGAATATCCGTTTCCATTAGAACAGACTGAAAATAACTTTATACTTGACGTTTAACCACTTAAACACCAGCATCCCTAGTCTGGGGGGAACGTTCACCAAAAATAGCCGATCTACAAGCTCACAACGCGTCACGTTGTGGCGCGTTGTGAGCTTGTAGATCGGCTATTTTTGGTGGAGAGAGTTGGGTTAGATGAAAAAATAACTCATCAAGTACTGTGTAACTCAGGTCTGTTTTACTAGGCATAGAGGGTCTAAGTGGTTTAACTGAAGTGATATTGATGAATTCCAAATATTATCAGTAAGTATTCTGCGGCACCCCTGGACTGACGTCCCACTTTGAGAAACCCTGCTCTAAAATGTTGGAGCACATTTATCTGCATATTCTATTTGTTTTTTTAGGAGGTGTCATCCAAAAGTAACCTACTATTCAAATCACATTACCAAATGCAATGACATTGTCAGTATGTAATTTGATCGCTAATTTACGTGAAATGTGATTAGCAATACATTATTGCTGATCACATTTTACACAGACAAGCAGTTGTCCGGGTTCAGTTTTTGAAAGAAACCTTTCTCAACACGCTCACTGTCCTGTGAGCTGTAGCCTTGTCCTGCCTGCTTCTCTAAACTTATTCTTGGACTTTATCCCGCATTCCATTGTAGGATCATTTAAAGAACAGGGGTTAAAATGATTGAACATCATCTATCTACAAATAGCCTTCATGTCTTGGATAATGACGTGAATTGGTTTAACCTTTTGATACGAGACAGAAGATCACAGACAGACTGAACGACCCAATGACCTTGGCATCGAGATCAATCATCTTTGGCTCAGATTTTGCCCTTATTGTTCCAAGTCAGCGGATGCACAGCGAATGCTTCTCGTCATAGAACTGGCAAGCGATACATCCTCTTTGCTATGGTTATTTTAGTGTCTCTGCACACATTCATCCAACCCTGCGCAGTCAGTGCACAGTTAAGTATATGAATACGACACATCCAGTTACACACCACAGAGGCTGCCAAGATGGCAGGTTTTGGGATACTGCAAACATCAATTAATAACACCCTACTGTACATGCTTTCATAACGAGAGAGAGAGAGAGAGAGAGAGAGAGAGAGAGAGAGAGAGAGAGAGAGAGAGAGAGAGATGGTGGGAAAAGTACTCCGGAAGTTTCCGGAATTCAAAATTTTACTTGAGTAAAAGTACAAAAGTATTGGCATCAAAATATATTTTTAAAGTACCATTATATTTAAAGTAAAAGTACTAAAAAGTAGCAATACCACAATACAAACGTACTCTCTCTCTGTTACAAGTAAAAGGCCTATGTTAAAAATGTTACTTGAGTAAAAGTACAAAAGCATCGGCATCAAGTACTAAAATGTTTGAAAATAGCCGATCGACAAGCTCACAACGAGTCGTGATGCGACACGTTGTGAGCTTGTAGATCGGCTATTTTCAAATAGCCCATGTATGAAATAGGGCTAGAGTGGTTAATGTATGTTTTATAACGTAATAATTTATATCTGCAAAGCAACTAGTAACTAAAAAGTACAATATTTGCCTCTGAGATGTAGTGGAGTAGAAGTACAAGTATTGAAAACTGGAAATACTCCAGTAAAGTAAAACATACCTCAACATTTTGCTTAAGCACTTTGACTAAATGTACTTAGTTACTTTACACCACTGAGAGATGGTATATAGAAGATGGATGGAGAGAAAAGGTAGACAGGAGAGAAAAAGACAAACAGAAATAGACACCTTTAGAGAAAATGGAGAGAGCCTGTAAAAATACACAAATGGGAGAGAGAGAGAGAGAGAGAGAGAGAGAGAGAGAGAGAGAGAGAGAGAGACGGTAAGAGGCAAAAAGAAAGCAAAGACATGACGAAACAGAAAACAAAAGGTGGGAAGATGGAGCTCGAGGAAGATTCAAAGAGAGTGGAATAGCACTGGGAGAACTTAAGAATGCGGTTACAATCAACAGCCTATTCTCTGGCTCACTAGGGGCTCTGTGTTGCTGCCGACGGGCCCATAGAGCTGCTGTTGATGTATGGGGTGGTGCTGAATAACAGGGGACTGCATGTAGGGTTTGTCTGGCATGCATCCTGAAGACCTGTAATGAATCCACCACAGTGTGCTACTGTGCAATCTGTATTCAAAACGTATCACTATTCAGCAGTGTTGTAAAGTTGTAAAGTAAGTAAGTACATGTACTCAAGTACTGTACTTAAGTACAATTTAGAGTTTTACTTTACCGATCTACAAGCTCACAACGCGTCGCGTGAGCTTGTAGATCGGCTATTTTCACAATAGCCTATGGATGAAATAGGGCTGAAGTGGTTAATGTATGTTTTATAATATAATAATTTATATCTGCAAAGTAACTAGTTACTAAAGTTTCTGCAACAGTCTGCAAAGAACATGCAAACATACTCAGGGACAATAGTAGATCTACAGTACGTCATTGTGAGCTTGTAGATCGGCAATTTTTGGAGAAGAGATTTGTTTGTGGAGTGGGGGAAAAAAGGAGGGGTGTAAAGTGGACAAGAAGAAAGACCATGCTTTTTCTCCACACGCCATCATCTCTATTGATTCCGGACACAAATTCAGGCCACGTGCTTGCCTTTAAAATATATCATCTTACAATCGATCGGAGCTGTTTCAAGCCTTTAGAGGAAAGATGCCAGATCAGATCTATGACGCAACATCCTAAACCAATCACCTGTCCTCTTGTATGTCATCTGAAACACCTTAGTGGTGTAGTGTGCCTGCGTACTGTACTGTATTTGTGTTGTGATGCTCAACACAGTCCCATGGGCCAATATGGGCACTCTGTCAACCCTAGAGATGGTTGTGCGGGGAAATCCCACTTGACCAGATGTTTTGAAATACTCTATTATGGAAAAATATTAATATCCAGTCAGGTTGAAGTATTGTCCGTCGGGCAGAAAGCCTCCTGAGCACTAATCTCAGACAGGTCTTATAGTGTTCACTTTAACAGAGAAGCTGGTCTTGAATGGTCATATTCAGGCATGTTAACACTTGTGGACAACATCAATGGTGTCGCTGAATCAGCCAAAAGGGAAATAGTGGAGGTGCTAAGCAACATTTGACTTCAAGTCATGATACAAAGGTCCCCTTTGGTATGGAAGTACCTTAGGGCCATAGAAAAAGAATTATCCAAAGAGACGAGTTAGATCACCCTTCTTTTTTTTTTTATAGGCGTTTTTAAAAATGGCCGCCGACAATTAACCACTATTACACCAGACCCCATATCTTTGCTTCTGTTAGAGCTATAATAATAATATTGGTGTCAAAGTGTACATTTTTGGGGTCAAGGAATTCAATTAAATAGGTTTCAATGCAAAAAAACGAATACTTCATTAATTGCCATGACAGCGGGGGGTAAAATATGCAAACTTCATTAAAAAAAATCGTTTTAACAGGGTAACTTAACCCCACCCCCTCTAAAACTTGTATTTACTTTTCCCTTTGTCATGGAAGTACCATAGGGCCATAGGAAAAAAAATATCCAAAGAGACAAGTTTGATCACCCTTCATTTTCTTTATATAGGCGTTTTTAAAAAAAGGCTGACGACAATTAACCACTATTATATCAGACCCCATATCTTTGCTTCTGTTAGAGCTATAGTAATAATATTGGTGTCAAATTGTAAATTTTTGGGGTTGAGGAATTCAATTAAATAGGTTTCAATGTAAAATACCCAATGCTTTACTAATTGCCATGACAGCGGGGGGTAAAATATGTAAATTTCATTTGAAGAATACGTTTTAACAGGGTAACTTACCCCCCCCTCCTCTAAAACTTTGATTTACTTTTCCCTTTGGTATAGAAGTACCTTAGAGCACTAAGAAAGAAATGATCCAAAGAGACAAATAAGATCACTCTTCATTTCTGAAATATATATGCGTTTTTAAAAATGGCCACCACCATTTGAAGTGATACAGCAGAACCCATATTTACTTCTGTTAAAGCTATAATGGTAAACATTTTTAGGGTCAAGGAATCCAATTAATTAGGTTTCAAGGCAAAACAAATCCCCAATAATTTTCTTACTACCATGACAATGGGGTTGTTGTGGTAATTTGAGTCTTGCACTTGCAAATAACCAGTTCTGGCAAGTCCCTTGAAATAATTTAAATTGAAGCCATTCATCAAAGGGCAAAAGGAAGAGGGGGCTCGACTCATCATTTACAGCCTTTTCCAAATATCGCTCATAAGCCTTCATCACAAGTACAGAGCAGCTACAGACACCTGATGCATGTACCAGGTTCTGCAGATGTGGTCAACACCAATGAAAGACTGAGCTTTGCCACTAGTTGAATTACCACTATTGGTGAGAGCTGTAGTCCATCCACTGCCATTCATCCAGCCAGTCTCCAGACTGTGTTTTTACTGGGCTCACAGACTCTTCATGTCTTCTTCTTGCTCTGTCGACTCTGTCCAATAATGGCACAGTTAACATAAAAAAACATTCTGTATTAAATGAGAAAGTAATACAAACCTCAAATTGAACCTCAAAGTGTCTCAGATTTTCTGTCACCTCTGATTTAATCAAATTGTCGCAGTCCCTTGTGCAGAATTTATGTTTTGTGGCAGCAACAGGTGTAACTCTCAGGTGATAGCAGTCAGACATATACACTTACAGTCAGACAGACACTAATCTCTCAAGACAGATTCAGAGCTCTGCAGCTGAATCTGTCGGGAGCTCCTGATACAACGTGTATAGTTAGGAATGTTAGGAATGTAAACAAAGACACATAGACCGGAAGTGGAGGGCTGAGGGCGGACCTAATGGCCACCATCCTGTTTTCCACATTCTATTGGGAGGTCCCCCCCAGAGTCAAATCTTAAGGAAAAAAATAGCAGAGGGTGCTGTTTTTTCCTTTTTTTGACTGGGTTCCTAGATTGGACAGACACACATAAAGCATATATGGCATGTGCATAAGAGGTTGTACTTCTTAAAGTTTTTTTAATAGGGGGAACATTTTAATGTCACTTATTTTGTTGATGAAATGTGCATATTTTACCCCCATTGTGAGGGCAATGAGAAAACTATTGGTTTTTTTAGTCTTGGAACCTATGTAATTGTATTCCTTGGCTCCAGAAATGTACACTTTGACACCAATATTATCATCATAGCCCTAACAGAAGCAAAGATATGGGCTATGCTGTATTGCTGTAAATGGTGGCGGCCATTTTTTAAAACACAAATACTTTAGAAATGACGTCTTATCTAGTTTGTGTCTTTGGATAATTTATTTCCTATTCCCCTAAGGTACTTCCATGCCAAAGGGAAAACTAAATTAAAGTTTTAGAGGGGAAATAAATGGAAAGTTACCCGTTATTTACGTATTTTTCTAATAAAATGTGCATATTTTACCCCTGTTTTCAATGGCAATAAGAAAATGATTGGGTTTTTTGCCTGGAAACCTATTGAATTGGATTATTTGACCCCAAAAATGTACACTTTGACACCAATAATATTATTATAGCTTTAACAGAAGCAAAGATATTGGTTCTGCTGTATTGCTGTAAATGGTGGCGGCCATTTTTTTAAACGTGTATATTTCAGAAATGAAGGGTGATCTAACTCGTCTCTTTGGATAAATGTTTTCCTATGGTCCTAAGGTACTTCCATGCCAAAGGGGAAACTAAATTAAGGTTTTAGAGTGGGGAAAAATGGAAAGTTACCCTGTTAAAACAACATTTTCCAATTAAATTAGCATATTTTAGCCCTGTTTTCATGGCATTGAGAAAATGTTTTTTTTTTTTTTGCCTTGAAACCTATTGAATTGGATTACTTGACCCCAAAAATGTACACTTTGACACCAATATTATTGTTATAGCTTTAACAGAAGCAAAGATATTGTTTTTGCTGTATTGCTGTAAATGGTGGCAGCCATTTTTTAAAACATGTATATTTCAGAAATGAAGGGTGATCTAACTCGTCTCTTTGGATACATGTTTTCCTATGGCCCTAAGGTACTTCCATACCAAAGGGGACCTTTGTATCATGACTTGAAGTCAACGGCATATTTTTGGGTCCTAACACCTCCACTAGTGGAAATAGACCTTGGAACAGTTGTTGAATGACAGGAACAGGAAAAAAATCCCGGAATTATTCAAGTAAGTTCACTAATAACATTTTCATGGCAATGAAGAGAATATAAACAAACACAAAATCTAAAAACCAAGCAATGAATGGTAAAGTATTCTATGTTTATGTATGATATATGGCCAAAGCTGTGAATAGACAATGACATATTGATGGCGGTATGGTCCTTTAATTGGAGTTAATTTAAAACTCAGGATTTTGCGGTGCTATATATATTTTTTGCTCCGGGGTTGAAGTGCTTTGAGCTTCATTTCATGTGTGAAATGTCGATCAAAAGAAAAAAGAAAAGCTGTTAATATAGGCTACAGTAAGACTTATGCGTTTTAATTTCAATATTTCTTTATACACAGCAGGAATTCATAAAGCCATTAGGGTACTTGTTAGAAAGTGAGTCAAATTTGTAACTGAAAACAGCTGAACTGGCAATGTTCATTCTGCAGTGCCATAAGATAGTGTTTCTTCCTCCACAGCTGGAAGGCTTTTTTCACACAGAACCAATAAGACGTGATATTAAATATTTTTAAAGAAACACTGACTATATATTTTTAAAGAAACACTGTCACTGGAGTTAGCTGGCTGCATTTATTTTTTACCATAGTCAGATGGAGGAAGCAAAGTGAGAGACTTCAATTAACCACGTGAACCCTACATCCATATTCTGGGGGGAACATTCGCCAAAAAAAGCTCTCTTTGTGAGCTCTCTTTGTTGTGAGCTCGAAGATATTTGGTGTACTAGATGGAAAAAAGCTGTCCAAGTACAAAGCCAACTCAGGTACAGCTTACTAAATCTATGGGTTTAAGGTTAAAAAGGCAAGTTCAGGATTGTGTTTGCTGCCTGCAGAGAACTGTGGGGTTCCCCAAGGAAGCCGTTATTGTTCCTTCTATATATTAAAGACATGAAAGCAGCCTGTAACTGCAATTTGTTCTTGTTTGCTGATGACTCAGCACTCCTGGTTTCATTCGAGGACCAAATGTAAGTTGAGGAAACCCTCAATTCTGAACTCAGCAAAATCCGCACAAACGGTCATTATACACATAATTAAGTAAAACATAATCCATTCTTTTTGGGTCCAAACATACCCTCAGTATTAGCAATGCAAATGATTTCAAGGTCAGAGTTGACGATGTAGTCATCTCAAGCAAAGGAGAGGTTTGGGCTGTATTCTTGACAAAAAACTGACAGAAATGGCATCAAAAGTGATCAAGAAAGTCAAGCAAAGAACAAGATTTTTGGGCAGGATTTCCTCTTTGGTCTAGAAAATTATCTTTATTGGCTTTTTCATAGGCATTTAGGGACAATGGACAGTTTTAAATTCAGTCGCATCTACAGTCCACGATTTCCTCTTTTGTCAACAGAAGAGCTCTCAAGACTCTAGCCGGAGCCCTCCTTCAATGCCATTTTGATTATGCTTGCACCTCTTGGTTCTACAAGATCTCAATGTCACTAAAAACTAAGCTTCAGACCTCCCAAAACAAACTGATAGGATTACTTCTAAGCCCATGACCCACCTAATTCCAACACACTTGCTAGTTTAGGATGGCTCAGAGTAGAAGACAGGGTTAAGCAAATATGGGATAGGTATTTAAGATAGTCAAAGGGACAGTGCCCTCACTATCCTCATGCCTGTCTAACTACTTCTCCAAATTGAGTTTATTTCCAAATTGGCCTGAAAAAACATCTATCAGTAGACTAGCTCTGGTCCATAGCCTTAGAAGGAGTTCTTCTTACTCCTTCTAAGGCTATGGACCAGAGCTATCAGTAGACCACAAGGGGAGGTGAATGCGATGTCTCATCTCCCATCTTGTAGAACTGTTGTTTTCGCAGAATGTTCACCCCAGAGTGACACTTAAACCCTCTAGTCTTAAGTTTGATTGATTGAATACTTTATTAGTAGTTTGCAAAAAAAAACACGAGAAGGTACAGTTCAATACGAGGTAGTGAAACAGACTTGAATTACAATGTAGTCGGACCGCTGTTTTTCTGTCTACACGGAATCTCTTTGCCAAAATAGCCGATCTACAAGCTCTAAACTCATCGCAATTTGGCGGATCTGCTATTTTTGCCGAATGTTCGCCCCTAGAATAGGCATGCTGGGGTTCAAGTGGTCAACGGCCCAAATGGAGAGTCCATAACAGTTCACAGTGTACAGTGGAGAAGTGTCTTTATTTATGGTAGCCTTTCATCTCTTTGTGGTGCTTATTCTGTCTCCGTTTGTACAGTATAGGCCTATCAGGTTGAGCTGACATTCCATCTCACTTCAACACAGTGAGGTTAGGGGGCACAGGCTACCGTAGTGCAAGTATGCGCGCGCGCGCACACACACACACACACACACACACACACACACACACACACACACACACACACACACACACACACACACACACACACACACACACACACACACACACACACACACACACTCACACAACCTTCCCGCTTCATTGCATAAGTGCCAGTGGGGTGGGTTTATTTTTGAGGAGCCCTGCTGTTGAGGTGTAGCTGGGTTTTCTCCTCTAAGCTAACCTTGAAAGTCCGACCACCTCATGAGGAGACTCTGAAGGGAGTGTGAAGGACTATTTCCATTACAAACAACAGCTGAGGGGCCCACTTTCACGTACCTTAGAGATACATCAATAACAGCAGCACCTTGTCACGTATATCCTTCAGTGAAAACTGAAAAAACAGGATTTTTGGTGATAGTGTTGAAGAGACATACATAGCCTTTGCATAAAGCCAAACTGCAGTATATGCAAACAATCAAACTGATAAAAATATGTTATATTTCAATTGACCAGACAAATGTGTTATCAATATACAAGTGATATTGCACCTATTTTCTCCGCCAGGCAGTGGCGTAGCCAGAAAGCTGGCAGCAGCTGGGCATGGGGATTTGTGGGTGGGCACTCATGCACGCGCGCGCAGCGCGCGTGCATGAGTGCCATGTGCGCGCGCGCAAAGCGCGCGCGCGCGATTTGTTTTCGGTTATTATCGGTTAAAATCTTACTTTTTTGCGCAATTTGCGGGTCTTTTGCGGGTTTATTATGTTATTTAATTGTTATTTTTGCCTTAATTTTCATGAAAACATTGACAGGTCGCAAATAATGCCCCGTTGTCCGCCTCCTCCGCACGTCCGCAGTCCGCGGCTGTCCGCCTCCACTCACAGAGCACAGGCACAGTTCACAAGCAGAAAAAATGTTTTCTTCTTTTTTTTTTGGGGTGGGCACAACAGCCAGGTGGGTGGGCCCAGGCCTACCTATGCCCACCCGTGGCTACGCCCCTGCCGCCAGGCCAGACGGCCAAAGGCCAGAGGCTATGTTTTCGCTCCTGTCCGTCCGTCAGTCAGTCATCTGTGAACAGATAATCTCTGGCACCGTTGAACTAATCGGTGTGAAACTTTGCCAAGATGGAAAAAAACTTTTAGCATTGCTTGCTTAATTGTACTACTGTAAAGTTTACAAACTGTTAATAAAGTATTCAATCAATCAATCAAAGCACACTCCCAGTAGGCCAATGAAGAACCTCTGCCCCAACTTTTTCAAATCGGCCTAATGCATGCGCTACAACAAGGCGCTTCAGGTTTCGGCCTATATGAATCTTGAACTGTATGTCGTACAGTCAAAATCTTTTCGCCCTGGAGTGCTTGGTTCTTGCTCCACATGTTGGCCATGCCCATTTCCGCCTTTTTGCTTCTACTCCTAGAGATTTTGTCACGCAAATCTGTACTTATCTCTGTGATCAAGATGTGTCTGTCAGATTATTTCATTCCATTCTGAATGGCTATAGGCAACCCAGCCTAGTAGTAGCCTAATAGGAGTGACATGTCTCTTTACAAACAGTTTCAGGCAGCAGTATAGGGTACCATGAAGCCTATACAACCTATTCCTTGAATAAAAGAAATTATGGGATTTATTTTATTATTACATGTTTTGGCCAATATTGGTTTCAATATCAATAATCAAAAGGTTGAACCTCTGCAGCATTGTTACCAAATGTAGAGGCATGGCAAATTCAGAAAAACGAAAAACAGTTGACACGAGAGATTTCTAAAGAACAAACAACAAGAAATGACCAAAGTCATAATAAAGCCGCATGCGGCAGGCTTTTTTTGCCCCGATCTTTTCATAGACCTGATTACTTGTTTTTTGGATTGCTTGTTTTCGCCAAACCTGGCAACACAGAATCTGCAATGCTAAACGCTCTAATGTTTTTTATATAAGTGGTGGCAACATTTTGTGACACCACACGGGTCTTCCCAACAATAGCTAAGATAGAAGTCAGTGTGAACATGGCCAAATAATAACTTAATAGCCAAACTAGGTCTAATGAAGCACGCTAGCATTTAGGCTAACCCTCCTGCCTGAGGCTCTCTCCCTCTCTCTCTCTCTGCTGCAAAGAAGGAGAGGCGGGTGCTGCAAAGGGCCGTCTCCCCATTGGCTTAAATGGGGGGAAGTGTGAAGGACAGCCAGGACAGCCAATGACAAATAGGTGTCAAAGGAGGAGAGGCGGGTGCTGCAAAGAGCCGTCTCCCCATTGGCGGGAAGTGTGAAGGACAGCCAGGACAGCCAATGACACTTAGGTGTCACTCGGGTGTCGGACTAGGACTAGTGCTGTCTGTAGAGCCGCCAGCTTTCAGCATGCGACTAAAAAAAACCTTTTAGCAGCATGTTTTTCTGCACTTGACTGACACTATTAGCCTACGGGATATCCTTTAAATCAGTGTTGATTAGACCATGGACCCCTATCTGAAAATTGTTTGGGGACCCCCACACAAGATTTGTGTTGTTAAAATGTTTTTAAAATATTCCATGTTTTTCCAAATGTCTTCATAATTTGGGGGAAATAGCAGATGTTTTTGATCAGCTGTTTTCAAATATCTGATCTATGAGTTAGTGGTTAAACGTTTGCCTGGGACCCCCTATAGCTGGTACCCCCTCAAGAACCCCCATGGGGCGGGTCCTCGCCGGGACCCCACTTTGAGAACTAATTTTGTAGAAGTTCAGTCATCCGTGAGAGACTGGGAGTAGGAACGCTGCTCCTTCACTTGGAAAGGAGCCAGTTTAGGTGGTTCGGGCATCTAGTACGGATGCCTCCCGAGCGTCTCCCTAGGGAGATCCTCGCTGCACGTCCCACTGGGAAGAGACCCCCCTGGCAGACCAAGGACCAGATGGGGGGATTATATCTCCACACTGGCGTTGGAGTGCCTCGGGATCCCCCAGGAGGAAGTGGCTAATGTTGCTCTGGAAAGGGAAGTCTGGAAATCTCTGTTGGAAGTGGAACTGTTACCCCCGCGACCAGTGGCGTGCACAGACATTTTGAGGGGCAGGTGCTCAAGTAAATTATTCCTTTTTTTTGTTTACTTGGTCTGCTCTTTTTTCCCTCTACACCTATACCTCTTTGCCAAAAATAGCCGATCTACAAGCCCACTGCGAGGCGTTGTCCCCTGTAGTAACTCTGAGGACCCCCTAGGGGTCCCGGACCCCCTGTAGAAGACCCTTGCTGAAGTGCCCTTTTTTTCAAAAGGGCATCCCTGCCCGCGACCCGTTCTGGATAAGCGGTTGAAGATGGATGGATGGATGGATGGATGTTATATTCCCCCATTACGGGGTCCATCTGTCTGGCAGGCAGCTATATGTTGTCTGGATACATCAACTCATCAATCTCCATGAAACGCGGGGCAGAGCTGAGAGCGGCAGGCTGGCCGTTAACTGAGCTCCATGGTGTTCTAATGGTTGGTAATGAGTTTACTGCATGGGAGACCTTTTACGAGGGAGATGATCTGATGGGGATTCGTGATGTTTGAATGTCACTTAAGAGACAAACTGCCATTTCTGTAGCGAACAGACTCCGGCCCTGACACAACACACACATGCATGCTCTCTCTCGTACGCTCTCTCTCACGCGCACACAGGCATACATACATACATGCACACCAGGGCTTTATTTATCCAGCTGCCCATGGGCCTATGTCCCATTTCACAAGTTTTCAAATGTATAAATTGGATAAAATCTTTTGAAAATAGCAGAGCAGATCTACAAGCTCACAATGCATCTCAAAGCATTGTGAGCTTGTAGATCTGCTATTTTCAAATGTAATAATAATCATAATGTAATGTAATGAAATTGTAGTGGAGTGAAAAGTACAACATTTGCCTCTGAGATGTAGTAGAAGTAAAAGTATTGGAAAATGGAAATACTCCAGTAAATTAAAGAATTCCTCAAATTTGTACTTTAATAAGTAGCCTAGTTACTTAACACCACTAGCTGTCTGTATCGAACAGATTCCGGTTCTGACACACGTGCATGCTCTCTTACGTATACGCTCTCTCACGCGCACGGGCATACAAACAACGCATACGCGCACACCATGTCTGTATTTATCCAGCTGCCCATAGATAGGCCTATCATATGAATATTTTGGCAACGGACATTTCTGGTCTAGAAATGTAACAAATTCATTGCGTTGAGCTTTTGACACAGGCTATTATCCCCACTGTCCCACAGCTATTACACAATCCACATGATGTACTGTACACCTGCGGGTTTTCTGTCCCCATGATCATTATGCTATGTACCTGCGCCCTCCGTCGGTCCTCAGGGCGCCATCTGCTTACAGCATATGAGAGAGAGAGAGAGAGAGAGAGAGAGAGAGAGAGAGAGAGAGAGAGAGAGAGAGAGAGAGAGAGAGAGAGAGTTGGGGGGAGGAAGACAGAGTATGAGAGAGAGGGAGGGAGGGAGTGAGAGAGGGGGGAGAGAGAAGGAGGTAGTGAGAGAGGGGGGAGAGAGAGGGAGGGAGTGAGAGAGGGGGGAGAGGGGGGAGAGAGAGAGAAAGAAAGAGGGGGAGAGGGAGGGAGAGGGGGAGATAGTGAGAGTATGAGAAAGAGGGGGAGGGAGAGAGAGAGAGAGAGAGAGAGAGAGAGAGAGAGAGAGAGAGAGAGACAGAGACAGACATACGAGAGAGAGGAAGGGACGAGAGAGAGAGAGAGAGAGGGAGAGAGGGAGGGAGGGAGAGAGAGTGAGAGACGATCGAGACAGACAGAGAGAGAGAGCGAGCGAGAGAGACGCGACAATCGGCTACTCGTCTTGACTTTAACTGCAACACACCTCTCTCTGTGTCTGAGGCAGACAGACAGACAGGCAGACAGACAGACAGACAGACAGACAGACAGACAGACTGACTGACTAGCGGGGATTTTACCACCATTTATAATCTGATGATGAGGCTCATTCTATGAAAACAATGCTGTTTGGAGGAGATCTGAGATCAAAGCTACGGACTTGAATGTAAGTGCAGTTAAACTTGTAACTTCTCACCTCGTCCTGTTCGGTTCTCCCTGCCTGAGTCTGCCAGGATATACAGCCTGTACATACAGTGGATGTTATATTGCGTTTGGTCTGGTGTCTCACGACTCTCAGCTCACCTGCGGATGAGCTGCTCAGTCGGTAACAGGATAGGTGGGCACTATGGGACATCTGGGCACCGGTGTAAAATTGGCTATTTTGTCTAAAATGTAAACATTCGACAATTAAGGTCTAATAATATTGCTATAATTGCTACAAAACCTGTATATCCAGTCATGTTGGGGCATAAACAATAAGATGAAGGATAGAATTAAGTCTGATCGTGATGTACAGTGCATGTTCACATATAGCCTACTTTACATTATTTAAGACCATTTAAATAAAAAAAACATTGTTTAACATTTTGGACAAACTAGACAATTTTACATCGAGGTGCCCAGATATCCCTAGTGCCCACCTATCCTGTATACACTGCAGCAAACAATGTGCTTTTTCATCTATTCCTTTTTTCTGTTTTATTACATTTAATCTCTTTTAAAATATAAATAATCCGTTATGGCATAGAGTTGAAAATATTAAAGTTAGGGTATATCTACCTCAAAATGCCTTAAAATCTGCCTATTTTATTGTTAGGGTTCATTTTCTAGTTGCTCATATGGGTCGTGACAGCTTATTTTTTTGATGTGGAACTTGAAGACTCATATGAGTCTCATATAGTCTTATGCTATGTATTAAGATACATTTCCCATTTCCTCTGCCTCTGTATTTTAAATATTATACCAGTTAATATTATATAAAGTTAATATTAATAACCTACTGCCAGTATAGATTTGTCAATGAAAATGCTGAAACAACACTGCAGCTTTCTGTCAAATACAGTTGAGATTTTGCCATAGAGAAGCAATTATAAGTGATATTAAATTACATAAAGTTGTGTCACTTCACAATCTACTCTCTGTGCCCTTTGGCGGATAGACGAGAAAGCAAGTGAGAGAGAGAGAGGGAGAGGGAGAGGGAGAGAGAGAGAAGAGAGAGAGAGAGACAGACAGACAGACAGACAGACAGACAGACAGTACATTATTATTATAGTAAATTATTATTATAGTAATACTTGATAATAAATGGTGAAGTGACGTTAAAGGTTGGTAGGCTACTATAATTCCTTCCCTCTGTAGTGGATTGACTCTCTTCTCTGAATACAGTGCTGCGTCTCTGCCTGGCTCTCATTACTCTGATCTCTTTCATCTGTTCCTCTTTCAGTTTGACTTATTTATTTATTTAGTCTTTCCTGACTTTCTCTGACCCCCCCCCCCCCCCGTTCTTCACCCACTCTTTCTGTCTATCTCCCAATATTCTCTGAATTATATCTATCTATCTGTCTATCTGTCTGTCTGTCTGTCTGTCTGTCTGTCTGTCTGTCTGCCTGCCTGTCTGTCTGTCTGTCTGTCTGTCTGCCTGTCTGCCTGTCTGTCTGTTGAACTGAATTTAAAATCGTTTATTTCTGTCCGTCTCCTTTCCTCTTCACATCACTTCCTTTCTGTCTTAAATAAATACACCCCCCCCCCCCCCCCCACCCCACCCCCTCCATCCCCATCTCTTCTCTGCCATCCCCATGATGACATAACAATAGATATCTAATGCCCTGCTCTGGGATAGCAGTGAAAATCCCTGTGAAACGGAGCTCTTATTCCATCATGGAGTTGTGTCTGTCAGTGTGTGTGTGTGTGTGTGTGTGTGTGTGTGTGTGTGTGTGTGTGTGTGTGTGTGTGTGTGTGTGTGTGTGTGTGTGTGTGTGTGTGTGTGTGTGTGTGTGTGTGTGTGTGTGTGTGTGTACAGTATTGGGTTGCCTACTGCCACTGAAACTCCCCCATCCTTCATGCTGGCTGGAACTGTACTATGGCTCTGAATAAGAAAAGTGACCCAAGAACGCCTCGTTGATGGTGTTTTTATCCTATCATTTCATATTAAGTCCACTTGTAGGCACACACACACACACACACACACACACACACACACACACACACACACACACACACACACACACACACACACACACACACACAAATGTACACGTCCACACAATGCACAACACGTGCATAGAGGCAGAAAGAAACAAATGTGCATAGCATACTCACTGTCACACTCACACACATACAAGGAGAGAGAGAGAGAGAGAGAGAGAGAGAGAGAGAGAGCACATATATGTATACAGTACTGTATACAGTAAGAGAGAGAGTGAGGTACGCTTCGTGCGCATGCTTGCGCTCGCACGCACACCAGTGGTGTAAGTAACTAAGTGCAGTACTGTACTTCAGTACAATTTTGGGGTACTTTTACTTTACTGGAGTATTTCCAATTGTCTATACTTTTACTTCTATTCCAATACATCTCGGAGGCAAATATTGTACTTTTACTCCACTACAATTATTTGAAATCTTTAGTTTCTAGTTACTTTGCAGATATAAATTATTACATTATAAAACATAACACATAACATTAACCACTTTGGCCTAATTTTATATAGGCTTTTTGAAAATAGCCGATCTACAAGCTCACATTGTGAGCTTG
The DNA here is from genome assembly GCF_963454915.1 of Gymnoscopelus microlampas. Classification (NCBI taxonomy): domain Eukaryota; kingdom Metazoa; phylum Chordata; class Actinopteri; order Myctophiformes; family Myctophidae; genus Gymnoscopelus; species Gymnoscopelus microlampas. The sequence continues at coordinate 21,333,871 of NC_139945.1, read as the reverse complement.
TAGATCTGCTATTTTCAAACATTTTAGTACTTTCACTTTTGATACTTTAAGTACATTTTGATACCAATACTTTCGTACTTTTACTCAAGTAAATTTGAAATTCCGGACTTCTACTTCTACATTGCAGTATTGATACTTTTACTTAAGTAAAACATTTGAGTACTTTTGTGACGCACGCACGCACGCACGCACACACACACGTACACACACGTGCACACACACAGACAGTGGATCTACTCTTGTGCCTAACTTACATTGGTGTCTGTTGACGTGGAGGCCGGGTGCTACAGTGTTCAGTTTCTTCTTTGTTTTGGTCTGTAAATATGATGTAATCAAGGTTCCTGGAATACAAGAGAGGAGAGATGAATAGAGCATTGGTTCTCAAAGTGGGGTCCGGGGACCCCCAGGGGTACTTGAGGGGGTTCCAGGGGGTACCCAGCAAAATGTGTAAATATAGCATCAGAATAATTTTAACTTTTTATACTTTGGCTATTCAAAAATAGCAGATCTACAAGCTCATAGCGCGGCACCGAGTGCCGCGCTATGAGCTTGTATATCTGCTATTTTTTTTTAATCTTGAAAATTTGTGCAAATCTTTGAATATATGTTTTTTTAAAGCAAACATTTGTAACTCAAATCTTTGCTTCTGGGGGTCCCTGGAACAACATATTTTTAGATGGGGGTCCGCTGCCAAATACATATCATTTTGGGGGTCCTTGACATGAAAAAGTTTGAGAACCACTGGAATAGAGGAGTGGTAGAGGGTGATATATGGAGAGCTGAGAGGAGAGGAGAGGAGAGGAGAGGAGAGGAGAGGAGAGGAGAAAGTGCATAATCATCTAATCACAATTATTTTCGTCATAATCGTTTCCATGTTGAAAAAACAAAAATAGCAGAAATAGCTGATCTACAAGCTTACAACACGTCACATATGTCACATATATATATATATATATATATATATATATATATATATATATATATATATATATATATATATATATATATATATGTGTGACATATAATATATATATATATATATATATATATATATATATATATATATATATATATATATATATATATATATATATATATATATATATATATATATATATATATATATATGTCACATATATGTCACATATATATCCGAAAACACAAAAATCGTCAATCGCAATTATTTGTGTGACAATTAATCGTCAACTTAACCCATTCAATCCGGGAACGCATCTGTGTCATTTTAGATTTCTTTGGCTACTCAAAAATAGCAGATATACAAGCTCATAGCGTGGCATAGATGTGCTATTTTTGGAAAAAATGTGAAAAGTTTTGCAAATCTTTGTTGTGCGAACATTTCAAACTCTAATCTTTGCTTCTGGGGGGGTCCCTTAGACAAGTAAGACGCGCGAGCGCTGGAAGCGAACGCAGCTCGAAAATATTGTGTATTTACAGACTTGTGTGTGTGTGTGTGTGTGTGTTTTGACTGTAGCTGCACTCTGGCGCACTCTGGCGGCTGCATACAGGGCAGTGCAGGCAGTGCTCACAGGCAGTGCAACACAGAGGCACACACGGACAGAGACACAAGCCCAGCAGGATTTCATAGTAAGCTGCACTTGGGCGGAGGCGCCTCCTTCCGCGTTCGCAAAGACAACTGTAGAGATATGTATTCCTCTATTCAAGATTTGCGCACATTTTCACGATTTCTCTAAAATAGCAGATCTACAAGCTCATAGCGCGGCACTCGGTGCCGCGCTATGAGCTTGTAGAGCTGCTATTTTTGAACAGCCAAAAGAATAGCCAAGAATGACAGAGATGCAGCCCTACAGCAGAGAGGTCACAGGAGAGGGGAGAGAGAGAGAGAGAGAAAGGCAGGCGATGGTGGGATAGCGCGGAAGAGTGAAAGGAGATTGTGATGGGAGAGAGAGAGAGAGAGAGAGAGAGAGAGAGAGAGCGGCGGAGCGGAGGCCGTCAGCCCGGTCTTATATCTCAGAGCGCTCTCTGACAGTGTAATTGCCCTCCAGAGGAGGCCTGATAAGCAGCACTTAAGAGACTCTGTGGTTTAGGTAATCACAGTGATTAAAGGGCATGGCTGGCTCAAGTGGTAGAGCATGGCACCCAAAGCCCGGGGTTCCACACTTGAGTCGCGCGCCGGTGTGGCTCGCGCCGCAAAAATAGCCGATCTACAAGCTCACGGCGCGGTAGCGGCGCAACGCGTCCGTGACCTTGTAGATTGCCTGTTGTTTTGCGCGCGACACACAGCGCGCGACAAAGTGTATACCAAGCCCTTAACGACCACTGTGTGAGCGGGAGTTCAGCTCTGACCGGAGTGTGTACATTTTTTGTCGTTTCAACACACTCTGGGTGGTGAATGACATTCGTGCTGCGACAGCACAACTTAAACCTTCCTTAAAGGGATAGTGCACCCCATGATGACTTGAATTCATGGATATATATTCTTTTGTTTTTGTCGCATTCCTAAGCCAATAATTTGATGACAAGAGGACCGGTAGGCAGCAGTTCCGGTAGGAGAGTCAAAGGAGACTCTTTGTGTCTCCTACGCTGCCGGGCATCAAATTATTGGCTTAGGAATTCGACAAAAACGAAAAGATATCCATGAATTTAAGTCTCCATGGGGTGACTAATCGATAGGAAAAAAAGTAATTTTGGGGGTGAACTATCCCTTTAACTGCGGTCTGATGTTCCGTATTACATTTACATGCAAGGTATTTAGCTGATGTTTTTGACACAGAGTGACTTTGACAGTGGGTATTATGCCTAATTTATACTCCGCATTGAAGCATAAATTGAGCTACGTTCAATTTATTTTAATTACGTGACTTGGGATTCTTTGAAAGGTGCAAATACTTACTTACTTACTTATTTACTTACTCTGCCATACAATTGTTAATTTAACCAACCTGTATGGTATATGTGTGTTAATACAGTATAACTGACCCATCTGAAGTGGTTGGAGGTGGTCTCCCACACTCTTCCATTGAGAAATGTAGACCTTGGCCGTCGGGTAGGACACCTTACTGGTTGACAAGTAGTCCTGCCTGAAGCTCATATAGGCCCTCTTGCCAAGTGGGGATTTGCCTCTTGGATTGAGCGGTATAAATTGGGACTCTCATTGCGGGAGGCTCTCATGCAAGAGACCGGGGATCGAAGATCCATAAAAGTATAAGACATAAAAGTTACGGATGGCAGCTTTACATCTTTAGTTGCTTGGGTCAGGATAAGGTCACTGGGATACTGTAAGTTGCTGTTGCTAGGGCAGCAGTGGAAGAAAAAGTACTCAAATGTTTTACTTAAGTAAAAGTACCAATACTGCAATGTAGAAATACTCTGCGTTGTGAGCTTGTAGATCTGCTATTTTCAAATAGCATATGTATAAAATAGGGCTAAAGTGGTTAATGTATGTTTTATAATGTAATCATGTATATATGCAAAGTAACCAGTAACTAAAGTTTTCAAATAATTGTAGTGGAGTAAAAGTACAATATTTGGATCTGAGATGTAGTGGAGTAGAAGTTAAAGTAAGTAAATGTACTTAAGTAAATGTACTTAGTTACTTTCCACAACTGTAGTGCAGTGTCTGCTACAGTAAATCTGTATATAGCACAGTGCAGTGCCTACATTATAGGCAAGACGCTGAAAACCAGCTACATGTATACGCTTTGACAAGGACACGCGGCTATTGTGGGGATTGAAGCGGTGATGCGTATGTTATTGAATAATCCCACTGTGCCACCAAGGGACATTTGAGGAGTGGGTGGTGCACTGCACAGTGACTAGCAGGGAAGGGAAGGAATGCCACTGTGCTCTGACGACCTGGTATAATACGTTCCCCTATAGGTGTCTGTAACCATTTTGTGAAGAAAGTTTCTCACACTCTGAAATAATCTATTCTTCTGATTTGATCGCTCATCTGTCACAGAACGTCATCCAGCCTTCACACACTGACGAAGGCCCTGAACATTCTGTGACTGATGGACATTATCATCATTATTTCTGAGTGTGACACAAAGTGACTAATACATCAAAATGGGTGCATTTTCTCTGTGCGACTGTTATAAGGCAAGGCAGTGAAATCCTTTTTATATGGCAGTCCAAGATTGGAACCTTCACCGTGACCGTGAATTGTGCCATCCACATACTCACAAAGGTAACACACAGAACCCCTTAATGGCTATAGGCGAGGAGATTGTTTTTTTGTCCAATAATGATCGGGACATCTCAGCCCCATAGACGGAATTGTCACCTTCCTGCTGGTTAATTGGATGTTTGAGTCATGATCCAGTCTAGCTATGGCTTGCCAGCCCCCCCGCCCCCATGTCAAGTGTAACAAGACTGGGTCGAAAACCCAGTCTTGTTACACTTGACATGTTAGGAGGAAAGTCAGTGTGGGACTGTCTATTGTATGAATTCCTGGATATGAAATGTTCTTGTGCAACTTTCTGTAGCGGTAATATTTCATGTTAAAATGTACTGAAGTAACTTCACATGACCTGCTCTTTCATTTATTTCTATCTGCGGATGTATGTTGTTTTTCCAAGACTCGTTTGTATTGAGTGTTTTGTCAGATTGATTGTTATTTGGGGCGCTTCTTGTCAATACGAGGATAGACTACATCCCATAGCCTGGATGAGTGATTGCTCTGTAATTGGCTCACTAGTACCCTGTAGCCTGGAGGGACAATTGATCTGTGATTGGCTAGTTGTTAGGCCGACTGAGGAATTACTACATCCAATAGCCTGGAAGAACGATTGGTCTGACTGCGATTAGCTAATATGTTTTGTTCAGCCGACCAATGCTGTAATTTCATCGGTTAGTCAGCCAGCCAGTCAGTGAGTCGGTCTATCAGTCAATCAGTCAATCAGTCAATCAGTCAGTCAATCAGTCGAGCCTCATTCACACATGCACTGTAACCTTGAAGTTATGGCTGTACTGTATGTGTGAACGCAAATGTCCGACTTAGTAAGATCTGACATGCAACAGACTTTGCGCTGCCTGCCAGCTCCCTTGAGTTAAGTCTGTGTAATGGCCGATTGAACCCAGATGGCTCAATGACAATGTGTGACCGGATGAGGTGATAGTCCGGTCGAATTTACATTGGGCGAGTGGGCGTGTTGATAGAGCTTCTGTTGTCGAGGAGAGAGGAGCCCTCCTCCCGAGGTGTTTGAAGAGAGAGATACGATCACTCAGTCAGTCAAAGACAAGTGAGTCTATTAGGAAGGCTTCCTGACTTCCTGGTTGTATTGTTGACCAAGCTGCACTGGTTTTCTCTGTCAAGACAGAGCACATTTCATACCTAAGCAAACAATGCACTTTTGACCCGCCTACTCATTTGTTGTCATACCCAAATATGTTGCATTCCAGCATTCTATTCTATTCTATTCTATAAGGCAGTGGTTTTCAACCTTTTTCATGCCAAGGACCCCTAAATTGATATACATTTGGCCGCGGACCCCCATCTGAAAATGTTTTGTGCCAGGGACCCCCAAAAGCAAAGATTTGAGTTAAAAATGTTCGCTTTAAAATATATATATAATCAAAGATATGCACACATTTTCAAGATTTTTCAAAAATAGCAGATCTACGCTTGTATATCTGCTATTTTTGAATAGCCAAAGCTAAGTGGTTAAAATGATTTTGACGCTATGTTAACTAATTTAGCTGGGGACCCCCTGGTACCCCCCCCCCAAGGACCACTGGTGGTCCCCGGACCACTGGTTGAGAACCACTGCTATAAGGGAGTTCCCTATACTCTCACATATCTTGCTAGTGACCCTGCAATGACCCACACTAGCTTTAGCCGTTGCTAACTAACAGTGGCATCACATGACCTCAGTACTCACAAGTTGCCATCACATTCATTTAATTGCCTTTCTGGTAGAAAAATAATGATCTGTTTCATTTGCATTACCGTAAAGGTGGCAAAGCATTAGAAAGCAGAAGACACTGGAGCAAAGAAACAGACCCTACAGTATCATCAGATATTCACTGTGACTGGCTGCCCCCTGGTATCACGTTTCAGGCCCATGCCAGACCAGCGTGTCGGTATCAGTGAATCCTTCCGATACTAAAATCTGACACCGACACGGAGGCTCACCACTCGAGAGAAGTCAAAGTTTTCTGTCTTTTCTTTGAAAGAGGAGACCGGCTTGTCTGATCCCCATTGTCCTTTCTTTATCGCGACAGACAGTTGTAAGTGTTGAGAGGGAGGGAGACAGCGTCGCGGAGTCACCGGGCAGGATAGGTTTTCCAGGTCAACTGGGGATAAATTTGGGGGACAAATGCCGGTCCAGGGAGTAGAGCAAATGCACACCATCGTCAGGTTCACAAGTGGCCTTTTTGTCATACACAGGACAATGTTACATTTCAAACTAGAGTTGGGCGATGTTGTCACAATTATTTGAGATAATCGCAATTATTTTTGCATAATCGTTTCCATGTTGAAAAAAATAGCAGAAATAGCTGATCTACAAGCTTACAACGCGTGTGACGCGTTGTAAGCTTGTAGATCAGCTATTTCTTCTATTTTATTAAATATGTCAATCATTTCTTTTTATATTTAATTATTTGTCAGATCTGCCCTGCGCAATGTATTGGTTACGAAGCCTAAAAGGCAAACTGATTTTTTTTTCATATGTTCTGATGTTCAACGCCAAACACAATTAAATCGTTAATCGCAATTATTTGAGTGACAATTAATTGTCAACTTAAATATGTAATTGTGACAGCCCTATGTTAAAGGCATTGTAGGGAGTTCAGACATAATCAAAGAAAAAAACTGTTGTCAAACACCGCCCCTCCAGCAGTTCTTTTCCCCGACCACCAGGGGGTGACGCAGGGGGGACTTTTTAAATGAGTCATGCCCAAAATAGGTTGCCTTATGCGGATACAATTCACGGAAATGCCCGACCCTACGGTTCTCTGAATTTATATTTTTAAATAGGCTCTTTCATGATAAATTGACCACATATATGAAGCTAAACAACTAAATTCTATCCAAACGATTTTTTAAAAGTAAATGATGTGCCTCAAAAAAGAAGTTTGAGAGCGTTTTAAAACCGAAAGTAAAAAGTTGATACGGGCACGGACGCGCACGGACACGCACATGCGTGCGTTAATTTACGACCCGGACATAAACAACATGAACATAAACAGAAGGGAAAATACGGATTTCAGACTGAGGACTGTGTTTCAATGAAGGAAAACACCCCAGCATCATTATATAGTGGCTGATAGAGGGGAGAAAATGCAAAAAATATATATATACATATTTTTTAAATTTAGGCTTAATGTTCCCTACAATGCCTTTAAACATACTCAGATCGTTCTATCGGCACCCTGTGAGATCCCCATGTCCGTGTGCCGTGCACCATGGCAGAACTTGTACGGTGTGGCTAACATGGTGGCTACGTTCCACTTTGTCCTGGACTGATAGACGTTTGCAAGAGTTTCATTATTGGTCAGTCAACCCGTCGGCTTGGCAACCATCGACTGATCGGCAACGGATGTGGTCATTGGATGGAGTTAAGAAGACATTTCAAACTTGTGATCATCGGTCAGTCCCTCCAGACGATGCATGGTATTTAGAGAGAGAGTCTGTGTGTTGTGGGTGAAGCACGCGCTCCAGGCTATGGGATCCTTCGGCTGCGGTCTTCTCGATATCAGCAGACACAGACGTGGAATCGCTATTTTTTATATGCTTTGATACAAATAGCACACCTGAAAATATAACATTGTCGTTGCCCACTTGGCTGAGAATTAGCGGGGACTGTGGAATGACAAGGCTGTGTATTATTTAAAGGGGGGCGTGGCATTAACAGGAAAATTCATTCTAAAACAGGCGCATTCCCGCAACATCGGCGTTAGGAAGAGTGTGTGTTCTTATTCCTGACAAGAGGGGAATTTAGTTAGAGTTATCGTCAAGGGGAAGGAGATTCCCTTAGAATCGGATATGGACCAGTCAACAATACGAAAAAAAATGGTATGACTGGAGAAACCCTGCAGTCACATCTCATGCCTGTCATCTTCAGGAGACATACTGTAGGCACAAGGCAGGATGTCTAGGGATTTGTCTGGCACTTTTCTATCCTCCATCAACATGCTGTCAGAGTCTCAGACTCTGACAGCATGTTGATGGAGGATAGTATTCTGTATTTTGAAAAACGTATGTTTCTATATCAGTGGTGCTCAAACCTTTTCATGTCAAGGACCCCCAAAATGTTATGTATTTGGCCGCCGACGCCCATCTCAAAATATGATGTTCCAGGGACCCCCCAGAAGCAAAGATTTGAGTTTTAAAAAATCGCTTTAAAAGAATATATATATTCAAAGATTTTTGTTATATTCAATCTATCATTTTCACGATTAGCCAATAGCCAAAGTGTAAAATAATGCTTTTTAGCTCAAATCCAAAAAATGACACAGATGCGTTCCAGGTCTTAATGGGTTAAGTGGGAGTCTTGTTTTGTTTTAGTTTTAGTTTTAGTTTAGTTTTGTTTTATGACCAACAATGCATCCGGTTTTTCAACTTACAGTACCTTTGTGTAAAGAGTAGAGAGTGAATTTGTATGCATATCACAATGGGTTTACCCTCACTTGTACTGTCTAATCACATGCAAAATACCAAGTCGTATAAAAAAATATTTTAAAAATATGCTTTGGTTTAGGAGGCATTAAGCTGGCGGGCTTGTGTGTATCGGGTAATCATAACATCTGGAGTCTGGGATGGGAGTCCTGTTCCCAATACACAAATCCACGGAGCGCTGCCCTGTAGGTGGCGCCGCCATTGCTGCGGTGTCAAACTTAGTCAGCTGCTGCTGCGATTCTGTCCGTCTGTTGACGTTACTCTTTACCTGCTTGGCTGTTGGAGCAGCCATAAACTACACAGGTTCATCCCGATTTTCTGTACATCTTTGTAAAGTTAGTGTTAGTAAAAGTTAGCAAAAAGCAGGTAAAAGAGTAACCTGAGCAGTCAGTGACTGCAGCTGACTGACACCGCGCAGCAGCAGCTGATCGAGTCTGACACCGCAGCAATGGCGGCGCCACCTACAGGGCAGCGCTCCGTGGATTTGTGTATAGATAGATGCCAGTTTTGATGTCTGCTAGTTCTCTCAGTTTGTTTTCAGCACATACTATCTTGTGTTAGTACTGTAATTCCGTCATTAGTTGACAAAGATTCGTGGTGCCTTTACCTTGCACTTTTTAAGTGGCTCTGGTTTACGCCTGTCTGCTCAATGCCTTAAATTGTTAATGCCTGTGTCACATGCCATATTCTCTCCCTAAATTTACCATTTGATAAACAAAGTCTAAATGTTCTCACAAAGATGATGCAACACAAATGAAAATAAACACTAGATGTGGAGGTGAACCTGCTACCAAGCATCCCAAAACACAGTGGGAATCTTGGCAACGTGTATCCGCTACAATGGAAAATAATCACAGTATTAAGATGCTTGCCCAGAAGCTTGTACTTGTTCTGTATCACACACCATTGGTTTGTATGGCCATCCATACCGATGTAATGATAGCCCTCTGCCTGATGGCCTCCAGAGCAAGACCTGTTCCTCCTAGAGCACACACACTCACACACACCCACACACCCACACACCCATGTAAAATCTAATTGGGGATTTTGTCTCAGGACTCATTTTGTCCTCAATTTTGCAATCATATTTTGTTTTGTTTCGTGTCCAACATTTGACGCACGCACGCACAGGCACTATCTGCCTCACTGTGTCTAGGTCTGTTGTCTCACTTTATTTCTTGCATGTTTGTGCACTTTCACTAAGACGCGCACACACGCGTGCGTGCGTGCGTGCGTGCGTGCGTGCGTGCGTGTGTGTGTGTGTGTGTGTGTGTGCGTTAGTTAAAGTGCTGACAGTCTGACGCCCTGGTCTAAATGCACCAGGAGTGTGATGAGGTCATCGTTGTCTGTCTGTAAACACTGTCAGCCCTGTTATAGAGTCCTGTCCACACACACACACACACACACATGCACACGCACACACACACACACACACACACACACACACACACACACACACACACACACACACACACACACACACACACACACACACACACACACACACACACACACACACACATATTCCCTTAGTGAGATGTCTCTGTCTTGGAGACTGCATCTGCGGCCGGTTTTCCAGCAATTTCAGTGGGTCGATAACACTTTCACCCTACCTTGCTCGCACGCACGCACGCACGCACGCACGCACGCACGCACGCACGCACGCACGCACGCACGCACGCACACACACACACACACACACACACACACACACACACACACACACACACACACACACACACACACACACAGCTCGTCCTCACTCTTCTCATCTTTCTCTCGTCTCTTTCCATCTCCCTCCGTTCCTCTGTTGCTATCTATCTATCTTAAGACCATTACAACCATCACACACACAGCGTTTGGCAGACCCTCTTGTCCAGAGTGACTTACAAAGTGCTAGATCAGAGACCCTAGTCAACAGGGTAAATGGTCATGTAAATAGAGTGGGAAGAAAATGATTAAGTGTTACGAAGTAACTAGGATACCTGGTAAACATCAAACCTAGCATCCGTCTAAGCCAGTGGTGCTCAAACCTTTTCATGTCAAGGGCCCCCCAAATAGATAACGTATTTGGCCGCGGACCGCCATCTCAAAATATTTTGTTCCAGGGACCCCCAGAAGCTAAGATTTGCACAAATCTTTAAGAATAAAAAAAAATAAACAGATCTACAAGCTCATAGCGCGGCACTCGGTGCTGCGCTACGGGCTTGTAGATCTGATGTTTTTTAATAGCCAAAGTATAAAATATGGTTAAAGTGATAAAGTGTTAAAGTGACATGATTGTGGCGCTATATTAACACATTTTGCTGGGTACCCCCCTGGTACCTCCCCAAGGACCCCAGGGGGTCCCTGGACCCCACTTTGAGAACCAATGGTCTAAACAACATGCAAGGAACCGCGAGTGCTAGAGGGTGAGGTATTAGTAGACAAAGTTCGGGGAATGGGGAGTGAGATCTGCTGTCCCTCAGAGCGAGGTCATCCCACGGCTCGGGAGCCAGGAGGGAGAAGAGTCCAGTGTGCGTCCTCATTTCCTACACTTGATATCCTTTCCTTGCATGTTAGTTAGGGATGTTAACAATTAATCTATAATCGATTAACTACCGTTAAGAATTTAGACGATTAAAGTTATCGATTTTCAATGATTCGGGAAAAAAAGTGGGCTAGTGAAAGTTACAGGTATGGTGTGTGTGTGATATCAAATGTGAGTTTCACAGTAATCTTTAATCATATTCCATCATATTCAATGGCTTTTGGAGAGAAATGAGAGACAGACCCCATTGAGCCCTGCAGAGGAGAGGCGTGTGTGTGTCCAGCTGATGATTGTTGATGCTCGTTAATGTTATATACATCAAGGCAATTATGTTTCTGCACTCATTTTCGGGTTTCGGACAAGAATTTTCCTTTTGGTTCTAAAAAACGCTGCTTATCAATTAATCGATAAGGTTATCAATTATCACTTCATGAATTAATTAACCGCTATACGCCAGGACTGGACTGAGGACTCTTGCACCAAACATTCATTTTGTACAGTCTTTTAGTTTTGAGAACTACTGATCTAAGTGTGTAGGGGTGGATCACGTCCTGAAAGTGAGAGGTTGCCATGTATGTTGTAGGTCATGATGACCCAGTGTTTTGAATTGGATGCGGGGCAGGCAGCAGACAGGAGGAAACCGGTGATGGGATCAGGACCACAAAAGAAATGTAGGGGGTTTTCGTTAGCAAGGACAAGGGTTGCAATATAGTCAAGCCCAGGAGGTGACTGAGACTTTGATATCGGTGCTGTCGGGCAGAATCCTCTTATCTCCATATTTGTGTTTTTTTTCTTCCGTAAATTCACGCCCTACTTGATCATACAGTGTCACACAAAAGCATCAAAAGTAGCAGATCTACAAGCTCGAAACGCGTCGCTTCCGCAACACGTTTCGAGCTTGTAGATCTGCTACTTTTGATGCTTTTGAATTTTAATCCCGGGGCAGGGGAGAGGCTCCAGCACCCGAGTGACATGTTTTTGTAACCTGTTTTTTAAGGACCTTTATGGTTTCTAGTTAAGATTTCTTCTTGTTGCCCAGGTAATGCTAATGGCCCATGGGGTTCATTTTTAACCCTTTCTTACACCTATCCTCAACCCAAACCATAAGATGGAGATACTAGAAAATACCATAACTCTTGAAGTAAACAACCTACAGAGACAAATTAACACATTTCTGTCTCAGTAGGTTGTTAACTTCAGGAGTTATGTTATTTTCTCTTATCTCCATCTTATGGTTGGGGTTGGGAATAGGTGTAAGAAAAGGTTAAAAATGAACCCCATGGGGCGTTAGTTGACCAAGAAGAAATCTTAACTAGACACCATTAGGGTGGTTAAAAAGAATACACCTTAAAAGTGTAGTACAAAGGGAACTATAGATGTGATTTGAACATGTTCTGCTAGTTTTTTTTCTGTTATGTCCTGAAATAGAGTCAAGATGTGCTTGAATCTTAATAATAACCACTTCAACAAATTCCTTGGGTCAAAATTATATAGAAAAATAATGGGACATTAG
>NC_139945.1:21280842-21321026 GCF_963454915.1 Gymnoscopelus microlampas | reverse complement strand
ACTTGTATAAACAGCATAAACATAATTTGTACCCCCTGCTCCACCGCAAACAACATGCCATTGAGGTTCTGTTTGTATGCCAGCCCAGTATGTATCCCAGTATGTACCGCGTGACTAAGTAAGTTGCCTGTGCATAGCAGGACAATGAGGCCATTAAAATTTCCAAACACTAAACTATGGTTAAGCAGCTAGCAGCATCCTAGCCTGGTTTGCCCTTTCAGAAAATAGCTCATTACTTGTAGATAGCTTACACTTGAATGAGGAAAACATTTTCACAAATTCTTCTTCACACTTACTTGAGCCTGGCTTTTCTCAGTTTAGTAGGCTATAATGTAATACACCGGAAAAGAGATTTAGGTTACAATAATCTAGGGCCCTTGCCGCAGTGGTGTAAAGTAACTAAGTACATTTACTCAAGTACTGTACTTAAGTACAATTTTGAGGTATTTGTACTTTACTTGAGTATTTCCAATTTCCAATACTTTTACTTCTACTCCACTACATCTCTGAGGCAAATATTGTACTTTTACTCCACTGCAATTATTTGAAAACTCTAGTTAGTAGTTGAAAAATCTTGAAAAGTGTGCAAACTACTGATTTAGAAGTAGGCATTGGTGTAGGTGGAAGGTGGTTAGCCATCATTTCAGCCTGGTTTGTCCCACTGTCACCACATGTCACGAGATTCACCACACCAGAATAGAACGGACCAATCAGACGGGTGCTGATGGAACAGGAAGTGCCACAGGAAGCAGCTACATCCTGGCATGCGGGCAAACACCAAACACACAGACACACATAGGCCTGTCACGTTTATTGCATAATAGTCTGATCGCAATTATTATTATTATTAATTAATCTGAATTATGTTTGCATAATTGTCAGAACGTTTCCATTCATCTGTCGAAACATTTTGAAAATATATTGATTATCGTTGCCGGTCATATCTTTGTTTATATTTATTTTTAAAAGTACAGGCAGTAAGTTAAAAACACGCCAAATGGTTGACACGAAAAGGCTTGTTTCCATTGTGGTCCATTAAACATTTAACACTCAAACAACTAGACAAAACAACAGTGCAACAAAAACAACTACACACAAATATACAGTATGTGTACAGGTGGAGGAACTATAAAAACTTTGATTTCAGATGCTTTATACACCAAGTACAAATGTACGAAGAATTTCTCTTGGTACGCGTGTCAATGTAAAGTTACAATAGATTAAATATCCTAAATACACAATAAAAACGGTACAAGAGCAATACAATAGCTGTACAAAGTGCAATAATACAAATTACAACTACAGTGTTCTAACAGCATAAAACATTACTTTTAAATGAGATATATTAGATTAGGTATCTTTTATAACATTATAGTCGCCTCTTGTTATTGTATTTACTTTGGTGTCTTTTATCTGCAGTTTATTTACCTATTGTCTTGTCTGTATTGATCCGAGCAAAAGGATTTCCCCTTGTGGATAATAAAGGACATCTAATCTAATCTAGCAGCCATTGCTACTGTAGGTTACAGGCACAGGTAAACAAGGTGGACGTGCTACAGTATAACATGACACATTCACACTCATAAAATACCTCTCAGCCAATCACAATGCAAGGTCAGAACATTGTAACGGAAATACAATTTATATTCCCTTTAGGCTATTGATTTATCGATTATTGATTATGCATTTAGTATTCATCTTGCTTCAGTTATATTAACTAGACCATACCCGGTCGACGCATCCGTGGGGGGATATGCGCACATGATCTGGCAACCCGGGAGGCGACATTGTTTGAGACATAAACGCTAATAAGAAGCTGAGATTTGATGAAATTGAAAAACGGGCTTCACAGTTAAGTTCAGATGGTAATGGTCAATGGCTGTGTGCAAAATCAGAGCAGTTGGTCCAGCCACTGAGGAGAACCGGGTAGCTTCACCTACTCACCTACTCCCACTACAGACGGATTCACCCTTACTAGAATTATAGTAGGATATATGTATGTATATACATATATATATATATATATATATATATATATATATATATATATATATATGTATGTATGCTGAACAGAACTGGCAGAACAACATATAATTGATATTGATACGTACGGTACGGTACATCTCTCTCTCTCTCTCTCTCTCTCTCTCTCTCTCTCTCTCTCTCTCCCTCTCTCTCTCTCTCTGCTCTCTCTATAAAACTGATACTTTTTGTCTGGAGGCTGAATAATTCAGCCCTAAGCATGATGGCCATTACAATTGTATGTAATGTGTATTTTGTTCTCCTTCCTGCTTCTTTCTCTCAGTTCTCATGTGTTGTTGTTTTCATGCTAGGTTTACATCCGGAGACAACAGCCTGTTAGTAGCACTGTGAGTTTTCCTCCGGCCTATGTGATGAGACACATTAACGGTACCTAGGGTAAGTGATATTCCTTTGTTACAATAAGTGTTAAATATATATATTCTGATAGTACTCATTGCTATAGAGTGTCTGTTCAGTAACAAGTGTCCTCCCGTCTCTCCAGCTCTTTAATAAAGAGAAAAAGCATTCAGGAGGGATACCAATTGTATCCAATTAGGAGAGAGAACCCATACAGTATACAGAATAAACAAGTGGAATTCGAAGTGATGACAAAGAAATGAGCAGACACAATTGGAACTGGTACAATATCAAATTTAAGTTGATAATGGGTATTCTCTCCTGATTGGTTCAAAATGTGCAACCCACCTAAAAAAAGATGCTCTGTTTATTAAAGAGCTGGAGAGACGAGGGGACCGCTGTTATTGAACAAACACTCTATAGCTGAATACTATCAGAATATAGTGCTTTAACAAAAACAAAATCAAAATATCACTTATACCCTACCTTTAGTCCTGATTTGACAGTAACTGGATCAAACTAGAACCTGAATTGGATGGCATGACACTCATAGTAGGTTACTGATGAAAGGTCCTGTTCACTTTCGAGGATCACAGTGTGTGAGTTCTGCCTGGCAACCATCTCAGTCGCGCCTCTCTGTCAACATGCAATCTGTCATTACACCTATGTAATGCACGCACACGCACGCGCACACACACACACAGACACACACACAGACACACACACACACACACACACACACACACACACACACACACACACACACACACATGCACCGTAACCCAGTAGGATTAGCATGGCAGGCTCTACCTCACAAATGAGTGGAGGTTTTCTGCTGCCATCACCTAGTCTGTTATTAAAAGTGCTGACACCTCCAGAACCAACCCTCCCCTGGAATATCATTTATCCATGCCACAGTCAACACACAAACTGACACCATGTCTCTCAAACTTACTTGCTTGTCTTTACCTCTTTGTATATTTTTTAGCCAGGCTTGGGCTGTTTTTATAATCCATGTTTCTTGTGTTACAGTTTTGAATTAATGAACTATGGCTCTGTTGTCTGTTCAGCACAGTGTAATGCTGCTTTGAAATGTAATACAATAACAATGTATTCAACACAAATAGTTGTTATTGTTAGTAGTAGTAGAATAAAATATGTATTATTATTGTCTCCGCCAGGCGAGGGCGAGGCTGCCCTCTGCCCTCTGTCCGTCCGTGTGTCCGTGTGTGTCTGTGTGTGTGTGTGTGTGTGTGTGTGTGTGTGTGTGTGTGTGTGTGTGTGTGTGTGTGTGTGTGTGTGTGTGTCCGTGTGTCCGTCTGTCCGTTCGTCCATCTGTGAACAGCTAATCTCCGGCATCGTTTGCCCCATCGACGTGGAACTGTGCACACACACTCCCTGTCTGGATTCCAGAACAGAACCCCTGCCCCATATTTTTCACATCGGCCTGTTATAGCGCCACCAGGAGTCCGATATTAGTTCAAACATCACGCAAATCGGTACACAGTATCTCTATAGTCATGTGATCAAGACGAATCTGTCCTATTTTTCATGTTCCATCCTGATTGGCTAAGATTGGCATCTAAAGTTTACAGGAGAGGCTTGTTTTGAACAAAATGCCTCAAATCATGAACAAAAAGTATCAATATCAAAATTGGTTGTATTTATTTGTTATCCATGGTGTTTTAAAAAGTTTTAAAAAGCGGTATAATGCACAGAAGACGATGATACTGGGGCTCAAAGAAATAAAAAGAACAAGATCGACTGTAAAAGGAACTATAGCCGCAAACAGGCCTGGAATTTCGTCATTTTAGGGGCAAGGCCACACTTGATCCATTCAGACTGAAACAGGAACATTTTTTTAGGGCACAAAGGCCAAATGCCAGGGCAGGAAGGCCATCAAATAAAACAAGATTTTAGTCCATTGCAAAGAATTAATTGCATGTAAGGGTTAAGGATGATTTTAAAATGTAATATGTAGACTATCTGCATTGAAATAAATAAATGATGGTATTTACAATCTGATCCATGCTCAGCCCTGCAGCCAATCAAAGTCACTGGACTGGTTTAAAGACGAAGTGAAGTGAGTGAATTCTTCACTCAGGGAAGTGAAGAATTCACTGGAAATAAGAGACACTGGTGTCTACATATTGACAAGAAAAAGACAGGAGAAAGTGATTCAGTGAGTCAGCTGGGGCATTAAGGCCACTGTGGCCTCAGGGCATGTCATTTCTTTGTGGGGTACAAGGCCAAACTGTGGGGCAACGACGGCCATGGCCTTCGTGGCCTCCCTGAAATTCCTGCCCTGGCCGCAAATAAACTTTGCAGCGGTGGGGGATGTGCAATATCCCCCACCGCTGCGTGTGTGCCCCCCCAAAATGTGCAAAGTAAGAGACTGTATGATCTCGTTTGACTAATATATTTTACTCCCTTTCATTTATCAAACAAAATATAGTATAGATAATTATGGATAATGTCGTCCTTTGTCAGTCAAAAGCTACTGTACAATAAAATCCAAGGGTCTACTTGGTTTTTCACATTTTACTGTGTGCATGTCACTATGTTATGAGCCCACACTGTTAAAAGAGTGTGCACGCATTGCTATGCGAAGTGTTTCGGATAAAAGTGAGCATTAAATGGCATATTCAACAGAATAAAAAAAAAACGTAGTGCACTAAATGTAAAACAATAAGTGATTCAAACTGCGATTTCTGGGACTAACACCAGCTAGTGTCTTTAAAGGGCATCAGCCATCAATGCATTATGTACAAGCATGCAAACGCGTACGCCCCCCAACACACACTTTGATATTAAATGACCCTCCCCATTAATTCTGGACATTTCCCCATTGTTTATCCCCCATTTCTCTTATTTTTTTCCCGCAAATTGATGATGCTAAATGATGATGCTGAATTACAGCCCCATTCTAAACTCTCCGTATTGCACATCCCCCACCGCTGCAAAGTTTATTTGCGGCTGTAGTTCCTTTTACAGTCGATCTTGTTCTTTTTATTTCTTTGAGGCCCAGTATCATCGTCTTCTGCGCATTATACCGCTGCCGTGGACAAGAAGCAACCGACATTTCCATCCTTAGTTAGACGTACCTGCGTGAGTGACAAATACAACCTCCTCGATTCAGTAAAACTCCCCTCCAGACAGTAACAAGCTCCTGTGATCCGATCGGAGCCAAATTTTCAGATGTTTGGGCCAATAAAGCGCTCGGCGGGGTAACAAGCGCTGGAAAATGTGGCACTTTTTATTGAAGTCATTAATTTCCCCTGCAGGACGCCGATGCTGTGCTGGCTCCTTCAGGAGCACAAAAAGGCGGCGGAGCCAACCGAGCATGAAATGAACAGGCAGGATTAACCCGTTGAGACCGGGAACGCATCTGTGTCATTTTTAGATTTCTTTGGGCTATTCAAAAACAGCAGATCTACAAGCTCATAGCGCGGCACCGAGTGCCGCGCTATGAGCTTGTAGAGCTGCTATTTTTTGAAAGATCTCGAAGATGTGTGCAAATCTTTGAATATATATATACTTTTAAGAAAAAATAACTCAAATATTTGCTTCTCGGGGGTCCCTAGAACAATCTATTTTGAGATGGGGGAGCTTGTAGATCTTCTATTTTTGAATAGCCGAAGAAATCTAAAAATGACACAGATGCGTTCCCGGTCTTAAAAGGGTTAACTACCCACTCCTTGACATCTGAGCATTTTGGCCTTGTCTTTGCAACGGGGGGTTTGATAGACTACGGCCTGATTTGCTCTGTTCCGTTACATTTTGTTCAGTGGCGCTCTGCTCTGTTCTATTACATTATGACATTGCGTGGCATGCTACTGTATGCGTGTGTAGTCCCTGTCACTGAGCGTAGACGTCCACATGTCTACTCAGATACACACAGAGTCTCTCGTCGCTTCTTGTCACCTGACAGCGAGGACTTCCACTATCTCTGCCGGTTCTACTCCCTGACAGCCTGCAGGAGTCACCATGTGCAGTGACAGAGTACATACCCTCCCGTTTTGAAGATTAGCCCATCAATCTGCAAGCTCGCTATGCGTCGCATCTCGGCACGTTTTATGAGCTTGTTGATCGGCTTGTATAGATCGGCTTATAAATGGGCCATTTTCAAACATTTTTGGACATTAATTGTCACAAAGTGAGAGTGAAACCGTGCCATAAATATGGCAGCCTGAAGACTGAAAGGGTCCAGGTTTGATTTTACCATAATTATGTGCTTTAATTGATTTACTGAATTTCGATCTTTCTTTCTATCTATCAGGCAAGCAACTGCACAGATAAAGCCCCGTTCAGACTTAAAATAGATGTTTTTTGAGCTTAGAGGTGCGTTTGTAAGGAGAGGTTAGCGTTTGTGTGGGAGGGAGGGTGACACATCCATTATTTTGAAAACAACAGCAGGAAAAAAAAGCACCATCTCCCTCGCCCACCCACAGGTTAAGTCACCCACGTGCACAGTGCACACAACAAACACAGTATTTGCAAACAGCTAACAGTGTGCCTGCCAGCAGGAAGGAGGAGAGAGAATGGAGAGAAGCACAGCGACAGCGTAGGATACATGCTCATTAGTTCCACACAATCTCTTGTATGAGGAAGTGGCTAAAAGCCAAATATATACCATTTTGTGGTATTTTTTGCTTTACTGGAGTATTTCCAATTTTCAGTGCTTTTACTTGTACTTTTACTCCACTACAATTATTTGAAAACTTGAGTTACTAGTTACTTTGTCGATATAAATCATTATATTATAAAACATACATTAACCGCTTTAGCCCTATTTTATACCTAGGCTATTTTAAAATAGCCGATCTACAATCTACTGCAGATCTGCTATTTTCAAACATTTTAGTACTTTTGGTACTTTAATATATTTTGATGCCAATAGTACTTTTACCCAAGTAACATTTTGAGCACAGGCTTTTTACTTGTAACAGAGTATTTTTATATTGCGGTATTGATACTTTTACTTAAGTAAAATTTCCGAGTACTTCTTCCACCACTGCTTTTATCCCCGTCTTACAGAGCCTTATTAGATACGACATCACAGCTTGGTTTGATAACCTCTCTGTACAAACTAAAGTCCAATCTGGTCAGATTGAATGCAGACCTGCAGGGGAGATCAGAGGGCTGAGACAGCTCCCACAGTGTCAGTCTACAGTTGCAGTCTACTTAGCAGCAAGCTATACCCTAAGGCAAGCCAAAAAGAATGGTTACCATGACCCATCCCATGTTCTAAATGGGACCGATGGGAGTATCAGCTACGGTTGCGGATTAAACAGATTTAAAAATGAGCTCATGCCTGTGTCAATAAAACGTTTGAATAGCAGCAGATAAGGCCATGACACTGGAGGATATGTGTCTCTAATTGATGTGATTTGTGTGTAGATCTTTGCTTTTATTGGTGTTTGTTTTTCTGATCGTTAAGTGTTACGGCAAATAGCTCTATATTCCCATAGTCATCAGTGTTTGTTTATGACAGGGTCTAACCCCTCTCTCCAGCTGTTTAGCGAAGAGAAAACTCATTTTCAGGTCAGGATACCAATTAAATCCAATCAGGAAAGAGAACTCATGCAGGATACAGGATAATCAAGTGAAATTAGATGTGATGAAACAACAAAGCAAAATGAGCAGACACAATTTGAACAGGAACACAATAGAATTGAAGCTCATTGGTTATCTCTCCTGCATGAAGTTGGCGTCCAACATGAACATTTATTTTCTGTTTACTAGCTGTAGAGATGTGATGACCCCTGTGACTGAACAAACACTATAGCAATGATCGGAATATAGAGCCTTAAGTTTTAAAGAAAAAACGTTTTGTTTCAAACAAACAATATCACTTCTTTGTATGTTTTTTTGTTTTGTTTTTTTTGTAGGGGGAATGTTTATCTTTTAGTGTTGCAGAATGGGTGAAAGCCTGAATTTCCCACTTTGTGGGACAATACATTTCACCTTGACCTTGACCTGCACAGTGGATGATTTTTTTTTTTTTCTCCAGGAGTCAAACTTGCTGGAGTGACTGTACACTGCATTCCCACCAGCACACAGTGGCGACTTCTATTGCTCTGTTCTCCGTTCTATTGCGTCAGTTTCTGTCAATCTGAAGTGGTGGAGTGTGTACAACCTACTTCAGAGCACAGTTCTCTTCTGGTTGCCTGTCGCTCAGTGGCAGCAGCAAAGTTGAAATTCTCTCAACTTAGCTGGTCCGCTTATTTCTGGCTTCGACTCCCTCTGTCTGTGGAGGGGGAAGTGGTGGTCGCTCCTCGTCATAGACATTGCAGTGAACCTCGCCGCTTCATTAGAAAACTGTGAATTCAGTTAGGAAGAGAGACAACTGGCCTTTCTCTCTCTCTCTCTCTCTCTCTCTCTCTCTCTCTCTCTCTCTCTTAGTAGTACACTAGTACAACTTACTACATTTTAAGGATAACCTACAAAGTAATCAGCTTGATAGAAATATCCTACATATACTGTAACTGATCATCAACGCATCGAACACATTGTGAGCTTGTAGATCGTCTATTTGAACTATTTGAAAATAGTAAAGCACTGGCGAAAATAGGGCCCTTGGTGTAGAGGGAAAAAGGAGGGGACGAAGTAGCCCCTGGGAGGCCCTGCTATAAGCATAGAGTTTTTAACCACTTAAACCCCATATGGCTGACCGGAGTCCCTCAGGGCTCTACGCTAGTGTATTTTCTGTTTTCTGTTATTGTGGGGAAGGCTTTCGCTGAAATTAGCCGATCGACGAGCTCACAGCGCGTGGCAGAATAAGGATGCTGGGGTTTAAGTGGTTCTGTGTTTTTTAAGCCCATTCAATCCGGGAACGCATCTGTGTCACTTTCAATTTCTTTGGCTATTCAAAAATAGCCGATCTACAAGCTCATAGTATGAGCTTGTAGATCTGCTTTTTTTTTTAAAGAATTTGTGAAAATGTGTGCAAATCTTTGAATATATGTACTGTATACTGTACATTTTTAACTCAAATCTTTCCTTCTGGGGGTCCCTGGAACAACATATTTTGGGTGGTCCTTGACAAGAAAAAAGTTTGAGAACCACTCATATTATCGCAAGATCATAGTTTTTTTTCTTTCAAAAAGAACTGTTAGGATTTAGAAGACATTTGTAGAATCCCCAGAAGCAAAAAAAGAAATGCTTTAAAAACATATATATTCAAAGATTTGCACAAATGCTCACGTTTTTTCCAAAAAAATAGCAGATCTACAAGCTATGAGCTTGTAGATCTGCTATTTTTGAATAGCCCAAAGTATAAAAGAATGATTCTTATGCGTTCCAGGATTGAATGGGTGAACAATCTAATTATTTCCGTAATCCCATGCATTCATCAAATCCAACGCTGTCCAACTGTGTCTGTTTGTTACACAAACGGAGGCCTGGTGATGCTGGCGAACATGATGACTATGATTAGAGGAGGAGAGGAAGTGTTTGCAACATTCTGTATAGAAACCACAGCTATACTGTATATACCGTTTCGCCCGATCCATCTCTCCCTCCCACGCTCCATCTCTCCATCTCCTGCTCCTCACCTCCTCCATCTATCACTCTGGCACGCTCTCTCTCTCTCTCTCTCTCTCTCTCTCTCTCTCTCCATTTCTCACTTTCAATCTCCGTCACCCTCCATCTCTCTCTCTCTCTCTCTGTTTTTCTGCTGCAGATGAAATTAAGACTTCCCCCACGCTATTTCCTCTTTGGCCTTTCAGCATCCATCTCATGTTGCAAGTGATGACAGAGAACTGTGGAGTGGAGCAAATTATTCTCTCTCTCTCTCTATCTCACCCTCTCTGTCTGTCTCCCTCTCTTTTTTTTTTACTTCTACATGCTGCTACTGATATTGAATTGTTGAGTGTGTTCTGTTTGTGTGTGGGCGGCGCACATGTGCGTTTTGTATAAAAGAGTTTGTGGTTATTTCTTGTTCTATGTCACTCCCTCTCTCTCCCCCCTTCCTACCCAAACGTAAAGGGATATTTCACTTTCAGATAAAATAAACATTAAAAACAAATATTATAATTAAATGAAAAGAGTAATGTAAAAATCACAGCCCCCTCACGCATTAGAAGGACATTCTAATGCGTGAGGGGGCAATGATTTTTCCATTACTCTTTTCAATTTTTTTAAATATATTTTTTTTATTTGAAAGTGAAATACCCCTATACTGTAAGTCTATCTCACACACACACACACACACACACACACACACACACACACACACACACACACACACACACACACACACACACACACACACACACACACACACACACACACACACACACACACACACACACACTTGCTCACTCACGTTACACACGCAAACATACAAGGTACACATTACTACACACAGTGAAATCAGCAGTGTTCATTTCATTCTGAGAGAGTTATAAACAGTGGTGGGAAAGGAACTCAATTGTTTTACTTAAGTAAAAGCATCAATACTGCAATGTAGAAATACTCTGGGACAAGGAAAAGTGCAGAATTCAAAATTGACCTGAGTAAAGGTACAAAAGTATTGGCATCAAAATGTACTTAAAGTACCAAATGTAGAAAGTACTCATTATTGCAGAATGTCCCATTTCACAAGTTTTCAAATGTGTATTTTTTTTTTTAAATACCAGATCTACAAGCTCACAATGCGTCACATCGCAACACATTGTGAGCTTGTAGATCTGCTATTTTCAAATGGCCGAAATGTATATAGGGCTGAAGTGGTTAATGTATGTTTTGTAATAATAATAATAAAAATCTACAAAGTAACTAATGTTTTCAAATAATTGTAGTGGAGTACAATAGTGGAATACAATATAAGTACAATATTCGCCTCTGAGGTGTAGTGGAGTAGAAGTGAAAGTACTGAAAATTGGAAATACTCCGGTAAAGTAAAAATACCTCTTAATATACTTAAGTACAGGCCTCTTCCACCACTGACAACCTGGCTCTTTGGGCTTCGATCCCATGACCTCATAGTTAGAGAGAATCTCATCACCTGAGAGCAGTATGATTATTAGGTGAAAGCTATATGATTACATGGTTGCCGTTATTGTTGCCACTGTGCTATTCCTAGTACAGTAAAGTGTTACACTAGTGTAATATTGTCCTGCAAGTACTGCGGGCCATACAGCCT
The DNA here is from genome assembly GCF_963454915.1 of Gymnoscopelus microlampas. Classification (NCBI taxonomy): domain Eukaryota; kingdom Metazoa; phylum Chordata; class Actinopteri; order Myctophiformes; family Myctophidae; genus Gymnoscopelus; species Gymnoscopelus microlampas. Next base: position 21,309,499 of record NC_139945.1, on the reverse strand, counting down.
CTATGGTGTACACACAATGACAACAAAATATCACATTCTATTTGGCAGGTGCTGTGGTTACCAGTGTGATGTGCACATTATACATATCTGTACATGGTAAAGTAACCTTTACTCAAGTACTGTACTTAAGTACGCTTTTGATTTGACTTTACTGGAGTATTTCCCATTTTCAATACTTTTACTTCTACTCCATGACATCTCAGAGGAAAATATTGGCAAATATTTTACTCCACTTCAATTATTTGACAGCTTTAGTTACTTTGCAGATTTAGATTATTATTACAAAACATGCATGAACCACTTCAGCCCTATATACATTTTGTCCATTAGAAAATAGCCGATCTACAAGCTCACAATGTGTTGCGATGCGACGCATTGTGAGCTTGTAGATCTGCTATTTTCAAATATTTTGTTTTGTTAAAATGGTTAAAGTACTATATTCTGATAGTAATCGTTGCTACAGAGCGTTTGTTCTGTCACAGGGGTCTCTCCAGCTCTTTAGTAAAGAGAATATAGTACATTTTCAGGTAGGTGACACATTTTAAGCCAATCAGGAGAGAGCACTGAAAATGCATTTTCTGTTTAATAAAGAGCTGGAGAGACAAGGAGACTCCTTTTACTGAACAAACACTCTATAGCAATGAGTACTATCAGAATATAGAGATATTCAACACTTATTTTAACCAAAGTAAATCACTTACCCTACCTTTAAGTATATTTTGATGCCAATACTTTTGTACTTTTACTCAAGTAAATTTCGATTACCGGACTTTTATTTGTAACAGAGTATTTCTACACTGCAGCATTGATACTTTTACTTAAGTAAAACATTTGAGTACTTGTTCAACACTCTTTTCAAGTTTAACCACGTAAAACCTATGCTTTGTTCATTGACCGGAGTTCCCCAGGCGTCTAATAGGCCCCTCCTTTTGTGCCTCTACACCAAATCTCTTAGTCCCAGAATAGGGACACTAGGGTCAATTGCGGTCCAAAAGTGACCGACTGAAACCCCCTGAAGATGGCCAGCTAAATCAACGGTTTAGGCTCAGCAATGCATTGTGGGAATATTTCCAATCAGATTCCCACGGCTGACCCAGTCCTAGCTAATATGATGTTATTTTCCCAGTGACATTCCCTCACTCACTCATTGACTTCACTCCACAGTGTATTTACATGTTTTAATCCAATCCAACTTTGTTTATAAAGCACATTTTGACCTAGCCTGGTAAACCCCCCCTCCGGAAATGTCCTCATTTGTATTTGATTTCAGTTGTGAGTCTGGCATGGAGGTCTGTTTGGCTTTTTGGCTGTGGGCGGGAGCTGGGCGGGAGCTGGGCGGGAGCTGGGCGGGAGTAGTACCGTTGACTGACAACCCCTTCAGCCAATCAGCAGTTCCACCACCACAGAGCAACGTGATTTAAGGGGACCTTTGAAAGGGCCATGCCGAAAATAGGTTGCTTCATGCGGATACATGAGTATTGATTGATTGATTGAAATTTTTATTAGGCAAAAAAATGTAAAACAACACAGTTACATTTATAATACTTTTGTCTAAAAGGTCCGGCCAAAAAAGTCCTTGCGGACTTGTTTCCGTTGGGGTCCTTGAATTAATTTCATAGACATATAAAGTAGCAACCAAACAGTTCCAAAATCAACATAAAAATACAGAGGAGAAAAAAAAATACCACTATGTACAAAAAAAGCATGAAAAAATAAAAAATATATACAAAAAAAGGGGAGGTGGGGGTCGTCTGTCTACAGGGAAACTGGTGCTAGCTCCTCTTTTGGCCTCCAGAAAGATGAGTTTTTAGGGCTGTTTTGAATGAGCCCAGCGAACTGCATTTTTTGAGGGATGTGGTTAGACTATTCCATTGGTGGCTGTGCTGTAGAAGGAGAATTTCCCCATGTTTGTTTTATGGGTGGGTGGTACCAGATTGTTGTTTACGCTCCCTCTAGTTTCGTGACTGTGGGTGTCACTAACTTTTTCGAGGTATTTATACAGATATGCGGGTATAGGGGGCATTTCGGGCAAATCTGCATTTACAATTTTGAAGACCAGTCCCATTTTTTGTTGTTTAACCCTGTCTTCCACCGGGCAGTATCACAGCCCGCCCCTGCCGGTTCTCAGATATTTTTATTTTTAAATAGGCTCTGTCATGATTAATTGACGACATTTATGAAGTTAAACAACTAAATGCTCCACTTGGCTCCACTTGGCTCCACTTGGCTCCACTCGGCTTCACTCGGCTTCCACCTGATTGGCCAATGTGCGCTGTCAATCACAGAACAATGAGCGACGACGCTGATAGGCTAGTTCAAGTTGTGAACTCCGCGGAAACGCCCAGACAAGCTCTCAGGCCAGGCTCACTACTGAAATCAAATAGAAATGAGATTTCCTGAGGGGGGGTTTACCAGGCTAATTTTGACCATATTCAATTCACCAACGATTATTAATGATACAGTACTTCTACCCGCGCTGTAAATAAGTAGCTATATAATCATCCTTAAAGCCAGTGTTAATTTTGTTGACTAAGACTAAAAGACTAAAAGACTAAGATTTTGATATTTAGTCGACTAAGACTAAACCATTTCAGAAGACTAAAATAGGACTAAAACTAAATTGCGTGTTATTCAAAAGACTAAATCGGAATTTACTGTCAAAATGAACACTCCAACAAGCTATGAATAAAAGTCTAATTAATGTATGAAATGCTTCATAAGAAACCATGCACGACATGCTTACAGAAGTGTTCAATTATTTTGGCAATTTTGTTTTCATTATTTATTACTTTTTAACCCTATTATTATGACCACTACTATTTTAACTTATTAAGTGATTTAAATGTACAGTAAATGTTGTTATTACATTTTGTTAGGAAGCTTGAAGTACAACAATGTCACTTCCTATAATGCTGCTATACCAGCTGCATTGTATGAGTGTGTGTCACATCTTGTACCACACAATTACAGGATGTGATTTATACCTAAACTGCCATTTATCAGCAAAAACAGTGAATGTTTTTCAAAACAATCACATGTCATGTCATGTTTCTGCAAAAAATGCAACCTTGGGCAAGTCAAATGTTTTTTTCCCCTCACCATTCAATCATGAAAACACATTAATCTTCCTGACTTGCCTGTCTCTGTCTTTCTTTCTCCGTTGATTCACTCTCCATTGCCTTATTTCAATTTGACAGATTATTTCCTTTTTTGGTGTTTCTTTCTCTCTGGAGGTATTTCTCTGGGTCATATGTGATTCTGTCTCTAGTGTATGACTTTGATCTTTGCGGAGCCATGATCCCAAAACAACAGACAAGAAATGCATGGCAGAATGTTCACCTTACGTTATTCACTGTAGTATGTTAACAATTACTAAGCAGACACTAACATCATTTTTTAATGAAAATATGAAAGCTCTCTAACATTGCAAAAACATCGTAATTCACTCGTTTTTACAGAAAAATGTACCCCCAAATGCCTCAAATTTAAGAATTCCTCATGTACTAACCAACTAAATGAATTTGCTTTGTACAGTATGGCTGGAACCACATGAACCATTGCGTTTAGCCGATCTAAGTGTAGCTTACAATAACTCACTTTGTCATGCATTGTGAGCTACAGTAGTACAATGGCATTTTTGGCAATGTGATTTGTTGTAGAGCAGTGGTTCTCAAACTTTTTCATGTCAAGGACCCCCAAATTGACACTTATTAGCCCGCGGACCCCCATTTGAAAAGATAAGCCAGGGACCCCAATAAGAGAAGGCTTTCTAGCAGTGATTCTCAACCATTTTAATGTCAAGGACCCCCAGTTTGACATGTATTAGGCTACGGACCCCCATTTAATGGCATTTCTATCTCTGGGACCCCAATTTATATTGTAAAATCAATGTTAATTTAACTCTGAGAGTGTACAAATGGAACCAAATGGACCCTAACGGGTCCATTTGGTTCCATTTGTACACTCTCAGAGTTACAGAACCATAAGGGTCCATTTGGTTCCTATCCATCATTTAGCTGGGGACCCCCTGGAACCGCCTCAAGTACCCCTGGGGGTCCCCGTACCCCACTTTGAGAACCAATGTTGTAGAGGGAAGAAAGGAACAGAACAAGTATAGAACCAGTGGTGAAGAAGTACTCAGGTATATATATATCTTCAGTAAAAGTAGCAATACCACAATGTAGGAATAGTTACGCTGTTACAAGTTAAAGGCCTGTGTGTTCAAAAGGTTACTTGAGTAAAAGTACAAAAGTGTTGGCATTAAAATATACTTAAAGTACCAAAAGTAAAAGTACTGAAATGTTTGAAAATAGCCGTTCTACAAGCTCACAACGCGTAGCATCGCGACGCGTTGTGAGCTTGTAGATCGGGGCTACAAAATAAAATAGGGCTAAAGTGGTTAATGTATGTTTTATGATATAATAATTGATATTTGCAAAGTAACAAGTAACTAAAGTTATCAAATAATTGTAGTGGAGTAAAAGTACAATATTCGCCTCTGAGATGTAGGGGAGTGGAAGTCAAAGTATTGAAAATTGTACGTACTCCACTAAAGTAAAAAATACCTCAAAATTGTACTTAAGTACAGTACTGGAGTACAAGTACTTACTTTCCGCCACTGTATAGAACCCTGGGGGACCTCGAACAAAGACGATTTTAACGGCACAGGCTGTTTGCTCCTCTGCTCAATGATTGCATCATCAGTAGTCCAGTCCACCATGTGGCTCATGACTGGCCTGGGAAAAGGATTATATCTTTAATCGATCAACATAATTCCTTCTGCCTCTTTTCCTAGCCCTTATTTATTTGTGCTGGCACTTTAATGTGATGATTATAGGATCACAGCAATATTGTCTGGCCACTATCTCTCTCTTGTCATTGTACATTTATTTTTTTGTTTATTCTATTATTGCTCTTCTTTTTACACAGTTGACTGTTTGCATCGCTGGTTGCACTCGTTGTTCACGTTCAGTTCCTCTAGATAAGATCTTCCACAGAGGTTTTAAATGTGGTGTTTGATGAATTATTATGACTTTAAAATACAGTACATGTATAATTATTATTATTTGATGCAATTTAGCTTAAACCATACACGTGACAGTAGTGCCCTCTGCCCTGGGGCTCTATACTAGACCCTGTCCTGTTTTCACTAAATATCTTCGTCAAAAATACAAGCGCACAAACACGTCATTTTAGCTTTTAGATCACCTATTTTATCTTTTAGATCACCTATTTTAGCTTTTAGATCACCTATTTTATCTTTTAGATCATCTATTTTATCTTTTAGATCATCTATTTTAGCTTTTAGATCATCTATTTTAGCTTTTAGATCATCTATTTTAGCTTTTAGATCACCTATTTTAGCTTTTAGATCATCTATTTTAGCTTTTAGATCATCTATTTTAGCTTTTAGATCACCTATTTTAGCTTTTAGATCACCTATTTTAGCTTTTAGATCACCTATTTTAGCCTTTAGATCACCTATTTTAGCTTTTAGATCATATATTTTAGCTTTTAGATCACCTATTTTAGCTTTTAGATCATCTATTTTAGCTTTTAGATCATCTATTTTAGCTTTTAGATCACCTATTTTAGCTTTTAGATCACCTATTTTAGCTTTTAGATCACCTATTTTAGCCTTTAGATCACCTATTTTAGCTTTTAGATCACCTATTTTAGCTTTTAGATCACCTATTTTAGCTTTTAGATCATATATTTTAGCTTTTAGATCACCTATTTTAGCCAAACGTCCCCCAGAATAGGGACCGGGGTCACCATAGCGAGCAGGGGAAGATGGAGCCATCCTAATAACACACAGGCTTACTGCTTAGTCCCATTATACAGTATATTCAGCCATATCCCCACGGTAATCCAATCTGAACTCACCGTTGCTCATGAGTCACCTGTAACGAGATTAGAGGCCTTTTGATGGATCGCCATAGTAACCCTGACCCTGGGTGGTATAGAGAGACGAGTGGTGGCAATTACCTGTCAGCACTTCCTGTGTATAGCAGGTGAAGAAGAGCTGCATGGTACAGAGGACGGTCAATGTAAACAAGGGACCGCATAGCGATTATGTTACCACTTATGTAATGCACATGCAATTTACTCTGCATCATGCCTGGAGCAATAATGACTAGTTAACTCTGTTTTCTTTTTAAACCTTTAAGACCAGTAACGCATCTCTGTCATTTTAAGATTTCTTTGGGCTATTCAAAAATAGCAGATGTACAAGCTCACGGCGCGGCACCGAGTGCCGCGCTGTGAGCTTGTAGATCTAGTATTCTACAAATGTCTTCTAAATGCTAACAGTTGCTATATCAGTGGTGCTCCAACTTTTCCATGTCAAGGACCCCCAAAAATGATATGTATTTGGCCACGGACCCCCATCTCAAAATATGTTGTTCCAGGGACTGCCAGAAGCACAGAAAAGTTCGCTTTAAAACATATATATATATATATATATTATTCAAAGATTTGCACACATTTTGAAGACAAAAAAAAAGCAGATCTACAAGCTCATCGCGCGGCACTCGGTGCCGCGCTATGAGCTTGTATATCTGCTATTTTTGAATAGCCAAAGAAATCTAAAATGACACAGACGCGTTCCCGGTCTTAAAGGGTTAAGACAGAACTGAAAACTCATGTTTAGGATGTTACGTTTATCTGTTTGTCTAGTATGACCTGTTGTTCCTGTCATCATGGCGATAGCAGTATAATTGGTATGTTTGTTTGCTTTGAAACTAATGATGCTTTCTGACTAGTTAAGAGGAGCTGCCCTGCTTCCATGATGTTAGCAGTGTTAAAGGGATAGTTCACCCCCAAAGTGACTTTTTTTCCATATCGATTAGTCACCCCATGGAGACTTGAATTCATGGATATTTTTTTGTTTTTGTCCCATTCCTAAGACAATAATTTGATGACCAGCGGACCGGTAGGCAGCGGTTCCGGCAGGAGACACAAAGGAGACTTTTTGTGTCTCGTACCGGAACCGGCGCCGGTCATCAAATTATTGCCTTAGGAATGCGACAAAAAAACACAATCGTTTTGAGGGTGAACTATCCCTTTAATGTACAGTAGGCTATGTTTTGTTTAGATCATTTTTCAGCACTTTGTAAGGACTTCTTCTTCTTCTTCTTCTTCTTCTTCTTCTTCTTCTTCTTCTTCTTCTTCTTCTTCTTCTGCTTCTGCTTCTTCTTCTTCTTCTTCTTCTTCTTCTTCTTCTTCTTCTTCCACTTAGCTGTTAGAGGTCTACATCTACAGTTGGCTCACTTACACATACAGTATGTGTGCTGTTATCAATGTAGTGCTGGTGCTGATCTCCTGTGCAGGGAGGGACCTCAGTATTCCAATTGCTAGGTGCACATTCCATATGCCAGGGCAATCCAAAGTGCTTCACAGAACACAAACACAGTATAGTAACAATTCACAATCAAAGAGTGCTACAGTAAAGACCAGAGAAAAAATAATAAGCAAAATGGATGCAACAAATAAATGAACAAATAGCTATTAAAAGCTCTACTATAGACATGCTTTTTTTTTTTAGGCCAAGCTACAGATGTGCCACTTCAAAACTTCGCACTTTTCCTGAAAGTGCCCTGAAAAGGCATGTTTTCCTCCCTGTTCTGCCCTTAAAATTGCACTGTTTTGCCCCTGAAAAGAAGTTGTCACTACACACCCCCGTTTTTCCCTTCAACAGAGACCCATATACATGAGAACAAAAGAATGTGTGTTGAATAAGGTGTCAGATTCATTATGAGGCGAAAGGTGATTTGAAGAGGTCCTTGACCAGTTGCTCAAATTAATTAGCATCATAAAAGCAGTGATCATCAAAATAATTCATCATTTTAAATGCCCTTCTTTGTCCCTCTTATTGCCCTGGGAATCCCCTGAAAATGTACTGTCTTGGCGATGGCAGGACATGTGAAGTTTTGAAATGGCACATCTGTAGTTCTAAATGTTTTTGCCATTAATGGGTAGACGAGGCAGTGCTTTTGATTGATCGATTGAATACTTTATTAGACTTATTTATGTAAACAGCACGAGGTACTGTACAGTCACAAAACACAAAAAGTCCTGAATACCTGTGTAAAAAATAAACTATAATTAACTCTGACCTAAAAGTGGCCAGAGTTCGTCCTTGTTTAACCCATTAAGACCGGCGGGAACGCATCTGTTTCACTTTAGATTTCTTGGGCTATTCAAAAATAGCAGATATACAAGCTCATAGCGCGGCACCGAGTGCTATGAGCTTGTAGAGGGGTCAAAATATTTTCAGATGGGGGTCCGTGGCCAAATACATGTCATTTTGGGGGTCCTTGACATGAAAGAAATTGAGAACCACTGATATACAGTATATAGCAACATACGTTTTTTCAAAAATAAACAGTCGGGATTTGGAAGACGTGTAGAATCCCCCAGAAGCAAAGATTTGAGTAACAAAATGTTCGCCTTTAAAAAATATCCATTCAAAGATTTGCGCAAGATTTTCAAGATTTTTCAAAAATAGCAGATCTACGAGCTTGTAGATCTGCTATTTTTGAATAGCCCAAAGAAATCTTAAAAATGACACCGATGCGTTCCCCCGGTCTCAACGGGTTAAACACCACCTGCGGGAGGTTATTCCAGGTCAGTGGTCACGTGGTGTTTTGTTCTAAACTCTTGGGACGACCAGTAGGTCAGCACCAGATGTCCTAAGGGTCCTCGAAGGGTTCATGTGGCACGAGCATTTCTGACATGGTATTTGTGCACAGAACCACATTTATGGGGTTGCCAGGTTGCATTACAACCACAGCTATGTTGGCAACGACATCTAACCCGTGTGTCTCCTTGGAAACAGATGGCCGGCTTAATTTATAATCACCGCGTGTAGTCAAGTACCGGACTGAATTATTTTGGGATCGTTTGCCAGGTGTTCACTTTTGGGAAGGAATGAAATCAGAGACGAGCCTAAATAATCCATTAAGACCGGGAACGTGGCTGTGTGTCATTCCAAGATTTCTTTGGGCTATGACAAAAATAGCAGATCTACAAGCTCATAGCGAGTCCCTATTTTGGGCATGTCAAGTGAAAGCTCTCAAAGATGAAATATGAAGATACGAGGCCTCTACTACTCGACACAGTGATGGCAGTGGCGTGCACAGACATTTTGAGGGGCAGGTGCTCAAGTAAATTAGACTTTTTTTGTATTACTTGGTCTGCTCTTTTTTCCCTGTACACCTATACCTCTTTGCCAAAAGTAGCCGATCTACAAGCCCACAACGCCTCGCAGCGTGAGGCGTTGTGGGCTTGTAGATCTGCTATTTTTGGCTAAAGTTCTCCTCAGAAAAGGGATGCTAGGTTTCGAGTGGTTATGGTAAAAAGAAAAATCATATCACACAAAGATTTGGCGGACCCCCTGTAGTAACTCTGAGGACCCCCTAGGGGTCCCGGACCCCCTGTTGAAGACCCCTGGTGGTAAACTGTTTTTTCTTCTTTTTTTCAAAAGGGCACTTCTGGTCAAGAGGGCAAAGGGCAGTTGCTCTAGCACCACCTAGAGTCTATCTGTGCACGTCCCTGAGTGATGGTGTGTACTAGCAAACACGCTCGTAAACGCTCTGTTTGTCACAGGGATGAGTCATTATCAGGCCTGAAGTGAGCCGTCTTTGAAGGGCTTAGAAACAGAGTTCACGGTGGGCACTCACTGCGCTCACAGCATCTGTGTGTGACGTGCAAAGTGCTTCATTTTGACAGCAGGTTCCAGCATTAAAGGACGACTTCACCCATTTTCAACCTGTCTTCATATAATTGGTCCTCACTAATGCTCATGATAAAATGGTTAAAAACGTGCCAAGAATAGAAAACCTGCAGTTTCTATTAGCTTGGATTCCCCATCGATGATGTCACTGGTAGGCGGGTTTCTGAACTGTTCACAGCCCTCCTCTGAGACACAGACCGGGTAGACAAAAACGAAACCATCCTATGATCCTGTCACCAAAACCTGTCACTTCTGCCCGCTTCTCCTCAGTAGCTGGAGCAATTGATCTGCATTTGCACACGGGCATTGACCATTAGCATGTGCACGGAACAGCGGGGCCCATTTTTCACTTTCTCAAAATGTAAGCTATTTACTAGCGTTTTTATTAGGGTTGTCCGATATTGGCTTTTTTACCGATAACCGATATACCGATATTGTCCAACTCTTAATTACCGATACCGATATCAACCGATACCGATATATGCGGGGATTATTGTGATTAGGGTAAGCTCAAATTTCATATCACACACACCATATACAGTAAGAACTCCTGTAACTTATTTATAAAGCAAAAAAAAAAAAACATTTTTTTTTTTTTTTTTTCAAAAACCGATACCGATATTTTCCCGATATCAATTTTTATGCTAATATCGGCCGATAATATCGGGAGGCCGATAATATCGGACATCCCTAGTTTTTATTTAACGGAAGTCAGGCTATGGGAGCTATCGTCGCAAGCGTTACAGCTTAAAGCTTGGATTATCAATTATCAAGTTGTGCCATGCATTGCTGAAATCGCCCTTTAAGCTTTTAAGAAGCCACAGAATCAATCACTTGCCTGATTGACAGTTGTTGTGGCAGTGGGAGGCTTGGCAGGATTCCCCCTCATACATAGAACAGCAGAACATGTTGTACTTTAGGTATGGTATATAGCTTAGGTATGGTATATAGCTCAACTCTCACCTATATACAGTCGATAGATAGCATCCATGACCCAGGCACAGATTCATACTGGAAGTCACGCTTGTGTCAGTTGTGCATAGAATGTGCAATACCTTCAGGCTTTGAACTAAGATGAGCAGATTCTCTGCTCGTATATCTTCTCTCTCATCTACTTGACAGATTAGTACTGTTAAAAGATAACAGCCTTGCTGCTATTTTGAATTACGCAATATTAAGATATTATACTTGGCAAAATTATCACACTTTAATCGAAAAAAACCAAATAAATTCATAAATAAACAAATAAATACATTATACTGTACATATATAGTACATAATGCTTTACACGCTGAAGAAGGCCTCTGGGCCGAAACGTCCGGTTTTGACGCTGCTGCTGGGGAGCTATGACCTAAATAAATAAGAGCGTAAAAGGACTTAAGTGAGTGCTGGTATTCCTTTCTATGAACTTTATCCTCCTGAACCGTGCACCCTGTACATTAGTACTTCCAAAACTCGTCTCATGAGTGCTTGCTTCCTTCCTTTTCAACATATATACATAAAAACATACCGTACATACAGTACCATACATACATACCGTACATACCGTACGTATGTACGCACGCACACACGCACGCACGCACGCACGCACGCACTATAAAAAATGAAGCTGAAAAAAACCTTACTCTCTCCTGATTGGCTGAAATGTTGTCACCTACCTGAAATTGTTTTTTGTTTATCAAAGAGCTGAAGAGATGGGGAGACCCCTGTTACTGAACAAACACTCTATACTCTATATATATATATAATTCTGTCTTCGTACATACTATTAGTATGTACCATAGTGTGTGCGTGTGTGTGCGTGGGTGTGAGCGTGCGTGCGTGCGTGCAGTGCCTCTCCCTGTGCGTTGTGTGACCCTTGTAAGATGAATAAACCAGAGATGAGTCTGGTGGCTGTTGGATGTGACAGAGCAGTGGCCATGAGACCAAAGGAGTAACTCACCCTCCACCATCTGCCCTCCCCTCTCCTCCCCTCCCATTGCAACGTCTTGGTGATAGCATTTTAGCAAAAGTACTGAACCATTTTGTTCAGTACTTTTACTTTTGGTTCTTTAAGTACATTTAGATACCAATACTTTTTTACTTTTACTCTAGTACATTTAGATTATTTATTAAAACATTTGAGTACTTTTTCCACCACTGCAAGCAAATCACCCAAGTATGCACATGCGGCGATAGTGATATGCTGCATTCCAGAAATGGTGGTGATTTGGTGAGGACTTCTTTCCAAAAAGTGATGTAGTGGAGGACAAAGTAGTAGTAGGGATATACTAAGTGTGGAGTGTGTGCATTTATCTGACTCATTGAGTCCCATGATGTGTATCTCGCGCTCTGTGATTGACCTCGTATTGGAGGGACTGTATGTTAGTGTAGGGAGCGACAGAGAGACAACTTTATTGTCCCTGAGGGGAGATTTGTCTTGGGCCCAGAGCTATACAATCTGTTAGGCAGTTGGCATTGTTTGTATCATTCCCTTTCCCATGTATCGATTGGAAGTGATATGTAGAGTCATTGGAGGGAAGGACTTTGTGAAATGTCCTGTTTTGTTGATATTTACTGCTAGTGGGGTGGGGTGGGTAGGATTCATTGTCTTTTTTTTGCTTTAACTGTATTCTTTTACAGCGTGGCTCTGCAAGTGTATCTGTCGATGACAATGTGGCCTGTGTGCGTGTGCATGCGTGCGTGTGTGTGTGGCTGCATGCGTCTGTCTGTCTGTCTGTCGGTCTTGTCTATCTGTGTGTCTGTCTGTCTGTCGGAGCTAATGTCACAAACCGCCGGACCGATCAGCGCCAAATGTCCACATTTCTAGCCCACAGAAGTACCTCCACTAAAAGTTTTTTTATATTCCATTTTTTTTATAATGGAAGTCAGAGGATCTGTGATCACCCTGAAACCTACAAACATATAGACAATTGATGTCATTATAGAAGACTGATGTCACTGGCTGGTCAACCGTTTGCATCCCGAGATCTGCATCATTGTACTGTAGTTATTTTACTGTAACACAGGGGTTTCAACCAGTGGTCCGGGGACCACCAGTGGTCCTTGAGGGGGTTCCAGGGGGTCCCCAGCCAAATGAATAGTTAGCGACCAAATTGACTCTTATATGTCTGTAACTCTGAGAGTGTACAAATTTGTACACTCTCAGAGTTAAATGAACACTGATGATGGTGATACAGTGCAGATATTTGTCAATTTGGGGGTCCTTGACACGAAAAAGGTTGAAAACCACTGCTGTAATAGACTACACATATTGCAGGTAGCACATTTATGGACCTGTTATTTTCATAGAGGTGGTGCAGGTGTGTGTGTGTGTGAGGCCCCGTTCCTTTCCATTTTGTTCCTCTCATTAGTGATTCATTCATTACAAAGTCTGGAATGTGCCGTGGTGTCAAAGCCCAGTTTGTGATTTTATTGACTTTCCACCAGGCTGTCAGAGTTGTGGCAACTGCAGTGTTTTCAACCCAGCCGTGTTCTCGATAGATACTTTGAGGAAGGTTATTATACCTTATAACTGCGTTAAAACCAAGGGCCCAGCATTGGCCTTTGAAATTGAGTATATACTGTAGGAAGTGAGTTCAAGTGACAGTTCATATGAATGGCCTGTAGTTTTGCTGTTTTACCCCTGCTGGTGTCAGAAAGAATTTCTCTCAATGCAAGTGGGTGGGTTTTTGACGAACTTTAGACTTGATTTTCTTACCTTAAGAAACATTGTCATAAATACTATATGCTTCCTGTTGCTAGTTTAAAGTCTTCTATCAATCATCATGATATGCGTTTTGGTAAATTATGGTCCCATTTATTTTGAAATTGACGCTAAAGTAGGGTATGCTCTAGGAGGGGCGGGATGATTTGATTGACAAGCTACACAACCAATAGCATTCATTCCCCGCCCCCGCTCTTCATTGACAAGCTACCCTACCAATACTGGTCTGGTTGCATTCTGCAGGATATGACACGATATGACTCGACATGGCGGATTTGAAATTCCTGAACAATCGGCTTCATTTACGGTCTGTAGAAACCAATGGCGTAGCTTTGTCCATTCTTTTTTACAGTCTATGGTGAAAACCCTAAGGATATACCTATAGTATTATACCTTGATGGACATTTCTTATTTTATTCTATGAACGTTTGCTTCTAATTGTGACCCTCTTTCTTCAAGCTATGTAGTACATTGGTTCTCAAAGTGGGGTCCGGGGACCCTCAGGGGTCCTTGGGAGGGTTCCAGGGGGTCCCCCAGCAAAATGTGTTAATATCGCATCTCAATCATTTTAACCACTTTTATACTTTGGGCTATTTTTGAAAAATCGTGAACATTTTTGCAAACCTTTGAAATACTTTTAAGCGAACATTTGTAACTCAAATCTTTGCTTCTGGGGGGTCCCCTGGAACAAAATATTTGAGATCCGCGGCCAAAAACATATCGTTTTGGGGGTCCTTGACATGAAAAAGGTTTGAGAACCACTGATGTAGTATGCAGAGTATGCAGATGAGAAGATGTGTGAGGACAGTATGTGAAATCTACTATACCAACCAGTCATTAAAAATGATAAAACAATATTGAAAATGGGCAGTGCTTCTACCTAAAAAGCTTCTCTTATAGGTTTTATTTGTGGAAATACTTTTTAGTTTTCGTTTTATGTAGACCAGTTAAAATTACAATGGTAACACTCGTTCAATAACTGTGTATATTAATAGATGTCCTGGGCCCAGGGGCTCACAACTATCAACTATCTTCCCAATGTCACTCACGTCTCACAACAAGACTTTTCCAAACAAAGCCTCTCATTTTAAAGCGACCAAACAGAAACATTCGCCCCTCGTCTCCCTCTCGAAAGACATTGTTTGTCCATTTTCTTTATTCTTTTCCAAAACCCCTTCTCCTGCGGTGGCAATGTGAACCTTTGAGCATGCAGGACGTCCTCAGTGTACAGTGTCACCAACAGAAGCACACCAGGCCATGTCCATAAAAGAGCATCCAGACCCATATCAAATAACAAGGGTAGAACATAATCTTCCTTTGGTCTTTTCCTTTCTTTCTCTCTTTTTTTTTTTTGTGACAATTTTATCCAGGGCTTCTTTTTTCCATCAAATATTTAGTTGTGAGGGTATCTAATGTATTGAAACAGATTGTACTGTACAGTATGTATGAATAGTTTTGAACGGGTAGATTTTTGGCATAACTCAGTGAATGGAAAAACGGTGAATATCACATTGACATGGTCTCGCATATACATGCACGCACGCATGCACGCCCCACACACACACACACACACAACACACACACACACACACACACACACACACACACACACACACACACACACACACACACACACACACACACACACACACACACACACACACACACACACACACACACACACACACACACACACACACACACACACAAATGGTGATGGTCAGTTCAACCTGCCCCAGTAGTTGATAAGCCAATATGGTGTCTTAATTTAAAACCAGATTCCCCTCCCCTCCCCTCCCCTCCTCTCCTCTGTCCCTCCCACTGTGTTTATTGTGGTGGGGGTCCAACAGGATGATCCAGGGTCTTTTTTTTTCCCCCACCAGACTTGAGGGAGCTGACACTGAAGGTCCCCTCTGGCTGTTTACAGCTCGTTATGAACCCCGCCCCCTTAAAGGCTGTCCTCGGGGACACCTCCTTCACGGTCTGTGTCTGTGATAAGTCACAAAACGTTGTCGCTGCTGTGACACAACACCATACTTGGGCATTCACACCGAACGAGCGCTGACTGAGATGCACACAGCATCCTAACAGTGTGCGTGTCTATAAGCTGTGTAGTATTTTACATAATTTGAAAATTCCTATATAGATTAACGGAGTTTTGTGACTGTGTCCATGGAAACAGAAGCAATACTTAACCCATTTAAGACCGGGAATGCATGTATGTGTCATTTTTAGATTTTTTTTGCTATAACCATTATACTTTGGCCTATTCAAAAAATTGCAGATATACAAGCTCGTAGCGCGGCACCAAGTGCCGCGCTACGAGCTTGTAGATCTGCTATTTTTGAAAAATCTTGAACATTTCGTGCAAATCTTTGAATATATATATATACTTTTGAAACAACATTTTTACTCAAATCTTTCCTTCTGGAGGTCCCTGGAACAAAATTTAACAAATGCTTAAAAAAAGAAATATTCAAAGATTTGCACAATTTTCCACGATAAAAAAAACCCAACAGATCTACAAGCTCATAGCGCGGCACTCGGTGCCGCGCTATGAGCTTGTATATCTGCTATTTTTTCAATAGCCAAAGAAATCTAAAAATGACACAGATGCGTTCCCGGTCTAAAAGGGTTAAATAAAGTTTGCTTCACATTAACCCTCCCCATTTGGGGTGAAATTCATCCACCGTCTTTGCTGCCTAAAATGACTGTGGTGGCGGAATTTATAGATTGCCAAATGTATTATCGTGTATTTGTATGCCTTCCATTCAATCTCATTGATTGTCTAGTCAGCCACTTTTCACACCAATGTAACTCATTCATTCTAACTTGACTGCAGCTGTCAATCTAATAGCTGACGAGGGTCGCTGGGGGCGTGTTCTCTCCTCCGCGTCATCAGTGCCCATACCCTAGGTGGGGTTGGTGAAAGGGCCTACTCTGTGTGGAGTTTGCATGTTCTCCCCGTGTCTCCTAGGGTAGTTAATACCCTCACAAAAACATGCAGTAATCCTGGGCTCTACACTGGCTCCCCCTGGTCAGCCGGGGTGCCTGATGGAGGCGAAAGGAACTGGATGGAATAACGTGTTCCATCCACGCCCTACGTCCTACCGGGGAAACTCTCCCCTGTCAGTGGTTAAGAAGCGGCTCGCTTGCTCTCATGCATTGAAGGAGGCATGAGCTCGGCTCTAGGCTCTCCCTAGGCTGGTAGAGGGAGTGTAGAGCCCAGGATTACTTAAAAAATTGGCACTGGGTGAACAAATAGGTTACAAAAATCATGGGATAAAGAAATATTAAAAAAAAAGTTGACTCCCCCATGCTTACTCTTACACTCTGTCAGCAAAATGTACTTCTTTAACTATTTGTGTGCTGGCCTTATCTTTAGCACATATTTAGAATAGCATCTCAGTTAGAGTGGACACTATAAGAACTGTCTGAGGCTTCTCCCCCAGGCTCAGGGACGTGCACAGATAGACTCTAGGTGGTGCTAGAGCACCTGCCCTTTGCCCTCTTGACCAGAAGTGCCCTTTGGAAAAAAAGCTTCTTTTTTTTTAGTTTACAGCAGGGGTCTTCAACAGGGTCCGGGACCCCTAGGGGGTCCTCAGAGTTACTACAGGGGGTCCGCCAAATCTTTATGTGATATGATTTTTCTTTTTACCATAACCACTCGAAACCTAGCATCTCTTTTCTGAGGAGAACTTTAGCCAAAAATAGCAGATCTATAAGCTCACAACGCCTCGCGCTATAGGTATAGGTGTAGAGGGAAAAAAGAGCAGACCAAGTAAACATAAAAAAGTATAATTTACTTGAGCACCTGCCCCTCAAAATGTCTGTGCACGCCACTGCCCAGGCTAGGTGATCTGGGGCTGCTGTAAATGTTGTTTCTCTGCCCGAATATTCTTCAAATACATTTTCAACACTTCACCCTGACAGGATATTATTATGTATTCTGTAGATAAACATGAGTTTCTTCGCTGCAAAGTAAAACATTCGGTAGGTTTGGTATAGGCCTATATTGTACAATTACAGTACTTGACAAAGACGCTCATAAAATGGACAGACTGTCCACTGCCAGACTTCCAGTATTTGTTTGGTGACTGGTGTTGCAGTCTTGTTTAAGCTAAACAAATAGAAACATTAGGGGAAAAAACATAAGGGGGGAAAAGAAAGAAAACATTTCCTTTGAAGTATCCTCTTTTATTATGACAGGGAGTGAGTTAACGATGCAAGGTTGGGGGGTTGGACCTTATTTATTTGCACTTTGAGACAGACCTCTGAATAAATGAGTCACCAGTCGCAGTTTTATTGACTAAATGTGTCTGCTCTAGAGGCCAGTTGTCCCGAGCATCTGAAATACATGCTTGCTGTCCCATAAAAACAGATGTTGAACTTGTAGTTTGGTTATAGGTGGAAGAACTATGGCTCCCCAGGCTGAATTGCCAGGTTGCATTGTGTTACAACTTTCTTACACCGCCATGAACTACGAAACTATTGACTCTATGCTGTTTACTTCCTATTTGAGTCGTCAGCATTATTGTTATGCATTAACCCATTAAGACCGGGAACGCGTCTGTGTGTCATTCTTAGATTTCTTTAGCTATTCAAAAATAGCAGATCTACAAGCATCGAGTGCCGCGCTATGAGCTTGTATATCTGCTATTTTTTACATTACATTTTTAACTCAAATCTTTGCTTCTGGGGGATTCTACAATCCTAACAGTTAAACTTATGTTGCTTTATATATCAGTGGTCTCAAACTTTCTCATGTCAAGGACCCCCCGAAATTTGTTCCAGGGACCCCCCAGAATCAAAGATATGAGTTAAAAGTGTATATTCAAAAATGTGCACATATTTTCACTGCTTTAAAAAAAAAAGAAATAGCTCAGAAATAGATCTACAAGCTCATAGAGCGGCACTCAGTGCCGCTCTATGAGCTTGTAGATCTATTTAAGAGCTATTTTTTTTTTTTTGCTATTTTTGAATAGCCAAATAAATCTTAAGATGACACAGATGCGTTCCCGGATTGAATGGGTTAATACAATATCAGACTAAACAAAGGTGCGTGCAGCATGTTGTTTGGGAGTGGTTTCTATATGGCTTCCTGCTTCTTTCTATCAAGCTTTAACTTCTGGATTAAATCGGTGTTTCTCAACCTGTGGGTTAGGGTCCACTGGTGGGCCATTAGGATACAGCAAGTGGCCCCCCAAATAATTGGCAAAACACTTAGATTTTATTGATAATATAACTTTAATACACTTTTTTTTTTTTTTTTAAACATAGTATGTTTTATTTAAAGACTTGAAAAATGAGTTTTAATTGTGATAAATAGGTACGTAAACGTGTTATTGTGCCAAGCTTGAACACAATCCATTGATTGATCATTAAAATAAACATGCTCTGAAAATGCACGCGGCCCACCGATCTGGCCACTTAACACGGCAGCCGTTCGGCTGCCGTGTTAAGTGGCCAGATGGGTGGGCCGCTTTTGAGATTTTCAAGTGGGCCCTGATCCAGAAAAAGGTTGAGAACCACTAGAGTGAATGGCTTCAACTATTCTGTTAAGACCGGGAAATTTTAGATTTCAACCACTGTAACCATTATTTTATACTTTGGCTAATCGAAAATAGCAGATATACAAGCTCTAGTGAGTTGTTAGATCTGCTATTTTTTTTAAATCATGAAAATTGGTACAAATCTTTGAATATATATATATTTTTTTTAAAGCGAGCATTTTTAACTCAAATCTTTCCTTCTGGGGGGTCCCTGGCACAAAACATTTTCAGATGGGGGTCCGCGGCCAAATGTATATCAATTTAGGGGCCCATGGCATGAAAAAGGTTGAAAACCACTGCTATAGACCATGCGGAGTAGCTCAGTGCAACAGTAGGAAGACTTGTCGACTATCACTGCAGGTATGAATGTGCATAATACTATGGTAAGCCAGCAGTGCAGGCTTCAAAGGATCATCCAATAGAAAACAAGCAAATGGAGTGAAACTTGTGTGTATTTGGGCTGTATGCTCTCTGTAAGTATATAGCCTGGAGTAAAGAGCTGAAGCTTTATTAATCTAACCCATGTCATAGGTTGAATTACCAAAAGCATGAATCAACACACATTTATCCTATACTTAATAATAATAATAATCTCTGTTTTCCTATTTTAGCAGCCAAACAAAGCTGACAAAATACACTGTAAATCCCTCAGTCAAACTCGATTAAGTTCAAGAGGCAGAGCGCTGTAATTCTCAGAGGAAGTTTGCATTGGCGGTTTCGTAACAGATACTTCACTCTTTCTTTATAGGGGCAGAAGTGTGCTGAATGTGGGAACTGAGCGCTTTCTGAGTCTCTGGTGGACATTAGGGTCGGGGCATCAGTGCACTTTCAATTTATTCAATTCTGGGTATGGAATTTCCGCTTTAAAAAGCAGGAAATTGTGATTGTCATGTTACAAAAATGTCCAATAAAAAGAGTATTAAAAAAAGAAAAAAGAAAAAAGCAGGAAATATGTTCTCATCAAAACATGAATTAATATGTTAATTTCAATCTATAATCATAATAATAATAATACATCTGTTGAAGGCCTTACTATTATCGATTCAATTAGAGTTTTGGTAGACAAAAATATTTGTTCATTCTTTACGCACAGCTTTAGCTTTAAAGCAGTTTAAAACATGAACCTTTAATCATGTTTATTAAACTTAAACATTCAATGTTAAGCTTTGGTAGAACCTTGTACCGTTGTACAGTATAGTTACCTGGCCATGATAATTAGTCAAAACATTGCTGATCATCTTTATCTGTGCTCTGTGATCAAGACATTGGATATAGTGATTCTATTCACTCTCAATGTATGGTACAGGTGTCAAAATCAAACTTTTAGCACTAAAACAAATGCAAGCAAAGCTGATTCTACCAATATTAGATGAAAAGGGGGGGAAAGGAATCATGGATGGATCTCCAGATCCACATGTGGCTCCAATGTGAATCTCTGACTTCCATGTGGCCAGCCTGTGATGTCAGTCATCTATGAAAGCTATTTATATCCATAAATTCCATAAACCTGTATGTCAGTGTGTGTGTGTGTGTGTGTGTGTGTGTGTGTGTGTGTGTGTGTGTGTGTGTGTGTGTGTGTGTGTGTGTGTGTGTGTGTGTGTGTGTGTGTGTGTGTGTGTGTGTGTGTGTGTGTGTGTGTGTGTGTGTGTGTGTGTGTGTGAGCGGACGTCTGTGCGTATGTATCTGTGTGCGTGCAAGCGTGTCCGTGTCTGTCAGTGCGTGTGTGTGTGTGTGTGTGTGTGTGTGTGTGTGTGTGTGTGTGTGTGTGTGTGTGTCTGTGTGTGTGTCCGTGCGTGCGTGCGTGCGTGCGTGTGTGTTTGTCTCGGGCATAACTTAGTCACCGTCCGACTAATTGACTTTGATACACACACACACACACACACACACACACACACACACACACAGTATGTGAAATATGACTCCAAATTGTGGGCAAGGTTTCAGCCCAATGCGAGCCCCTTTGACTTCCCTTAAAAAATGTCATATTTCAAAATGTGAAAAGAATTAATGGAGGTACTTCTGTCTTGCTTGTCTGTGAGATTATCTCCCGACACACAGGCACACTTAAGACACACAGACCTTCTTCTATCTAAATAAACAAATACAGCCATTTGACATTCCAAAATGAAGTACCAAGACATGTTTTTTATAAGCTTGGTGGAATCTGCGTTGGTTGTATTCAGTTATGAGCCGTATAAAAACACTTTAAGCCATCAAGACCTGAAGCCGATTCTACAAATGTCTTCTAAATACCAACAGTATTCTGAAAAAATGCATGTTTCTATATCAGTGGTGCTCAAACTTTTTCATGTCAAGGACCCCCAAAATGATATGTATTTGGCCGCGGACCCCCATCTCAAAATATTTTGTTCCAACCAAAGAATAGAGTTCAAATGTTTGCTTTAAACAATATATATATTCAAAGATTTGCACACTTTTTCACGATTTTTCAAAAATAGCAGATCTACAAGCTCATGGCGCGGCACTCGGTATGAGCTTGTATATCTGCTATTTTTGAATAGCCAAAGTGTAAAATAATGCTTTTTAGCTCAAATCAAAAAGTGACACAGATTAAACACACAGATTAAAATACAACATACTGTATGCAACAATAGTCAAAAAAAGAGTCAGAAAAACTGCTATTCAATCATAGTGGCCTCTCAGGGGAAACAATTAGCCATCACCACATCCTTTATCAGGCCCTTATATGCATCAGTGGATATAAATATGTCTTTTTTTTTGTTGATTATTCCATAGCCCAAAGTGCATATAGTAGGAAAATGCCGTTTTCCCCAGATCCGTCAAAACCCAGCAGGGTGCATTCAAAAGTAACTACTTGGAGGAGTATGGCGGGTACTGCACTGTAACTACCAGAGCTGGGACAGAGAAGGGTACAGATGAGGTGTAAGCTGAAGTAAAGATGATCAACAACATTTTGTACAACCTAACCTAGCAATCTGCAACAATGTCATTTTAACACCACAATACGCTTTGGTTATAGGTTTAGAGTTGGGTTTTTGGGTTGGGGCCCAAAATGGGCAACTGTTCTGCTGCTGCTGTGTCCTTATATAACCAAAGTAATGATACTTTGTAAAAAAAAAAAAAAAAAAGAGAGATAGAGTTATTAATCATTTATTGGGGGAACAAGAATTCAAAATCTGACACAAACGGATGGTCGCCAACAATGGCAGCTGTGGCAATGAGAAAACAGCTATTAAAGTGTCATGTATCGTTCCTTCATTCTCTAGTGACTTTATTAACAATCTTATAAATTCTAACACGCCTTGCGAATAGATAAAGTACCTGGCTTGCCAGGCTAAAGGAGGAATCAAGAATTCCTACACAGTAAAATCCTGAGTGTTAATTTAAGGCCTATTTTGTTGCTGTCAGGTGGAAACCTGTCTGTGTTCCAATGGATCCGGTGTAGTAATTATGTAGTCACAGGCTCTATAGTTAATATTTGTGTCAGTGGTTAAATGTGTTATAAAACCCACATGCAGACTTAACCACGTTCAACCTCATCTCTAACGTTGGGCACGTTAATTAGGTATAGGCGAAGGTTTCAAAATTGTTCAAATATGTTCGTTCAAGAATAGCGAAAGTAGCCAATCTACCTGGTGGCTGCCACTGGCTTGAGCACAAAAGGCTAAATCACACCAATGCAACACATAAACATCCAGCTGTATTATAATGTCTTTGAATACAAACATTGACTTACACATACAGTACATGTTTTGCTGTGCCAGTGGGTGTCTCATCTAGATTTAAATCCCTAACCCCCGTACCCCGACACCGCTATTTTTGCTACTTTTACGTGACACCGTCATATACGATCAAATATAAAACAGGGAATTCATTTATGGGAAAAAAACGTTAAAATATTAAACATGGAGATACAAGTTTACTGCCAGACAGCGACGATGTGTTCTCTCTCTGAGGCACAGTATCATCTGAGTTAGTGATTGGTGTAGATAGAGCGTGTGCCTTTTGTACGCAAAGACAAAGTATATACCCGAGTAAATACTCAAGTATTCAAAAGTACAAATTACGAAGGGCATTGTCTTTTTCATATCAATGCATTGCTGCATTTAAATTTAGAACATAAAAAAAACACAAAATGAACATGTAAATCTGCTAGTTTCACTAATTTTGAAATAGGTCGTACTGTAAGTTAGCCTAATTCATAATATATTTGTGTACGTTTGGGTCCCAAGAGTGACCATTTAAAGGTGTTATATTGCTTTTTAGTCCCTCCCTAGTAGTGTAGTCAAAAGTACAATATTTCTATTTGAAATGTATCGGAGTAAGAGTCATGAGCTTGCAAAGAAATAATCCAAAATGTCTCAAAATTAGTATTAAGCCTTTAAGACCTGGAACGCATCTGTGTCACTTTAGATTTCTTTGGCTATTCAAAAATAGCAGATCTACAAGCTCATAGCGCGGCACCGAGTGCCGCGCTATGAGCTTGTAGATCTGCTATTTTTGAAAAAATCGTAAAAAAAATATTTTTTATATTTTTTTCAGAAATCCGTTTTTAGGATCCGGATTTAGAAAACATTTAAAGAATCGGACTCAGGCCTTAATGGGTTAAAGTGCAGTACTCAAGTAAATGTACTTATAGCTACTGTCCACCCCCCACTGCTCTGGAAAGTGTGTGTGAGGTTTAAGAAGCATAATGTTGACGTGCAGAGCAGTGTAGCGTTAGCCGTCTTCCTGTCCCCACTGTTTGACTGTCAACAGGATCTGTTTGGCAAACAGCCACTCAGTGCACTTCTCTCCCAGGACACCACACACATCTCACACTATTATCCTCAGGCAGAAACCTTGTATCTCCTTATTTCAGACGTTTAAAAAAAAAATTGGCCTTCCATAAATTAGTGCCCGACATCGTTGTGCAAGAAAGAGTGTTGTGCAAAAAAGTAGCAAAAGTGTTCATTGTTTTAGAAAGAATATTGAGCCAATGAAAAGTATTAATAACAAGATCTTGTGACTAAATAATAACTACACTGGATCCATTGATTAAAGTTTCTGTACTTTTACTTCTACTCCACTACATATCAGAGGCAAATATTGTACTTTTACTCCACTAGAATTATTTGAAGACTTTAGTTACTAGTTACTTTGCAGATATATATGATTACGTTATAAAACATACATTAAGCATATTTTGATGCCAATACGTTTGGACTTTTTCTCAAGTAACATTTTGAACACAGGCCTTTTACTTGTGACAGAGTATTTTTATATTGTGGTATTGCTACTTTTACTTCAGTAAAATATCTGAGTACTTTTTCCACCACTGCCATTTCCTGGAAAGTAACGGTTGTGGACATACAAGTTTTCTGACCGACAGTGACCATATACAGTACACACACACTCGGCCTTAAAGCCTCGTTTATGAGGTGTTTCGCTCGCCAAAAATAACAGATTCATACGCGAAAGACGTGTTTTATTTCGTTAATCAGTTATTTTTGGCGAGCGAAACACCGTCAGCGTGTAATGGTGTTTAAATCAGGCTTATTTCTCTCTCAAACACACACACTATAAAGTCTGTTGACCCAGACTGGTCTCATGGATTTTCTTTCTTTTGCAGATAAAATCGTGCCGGTCGAAAAATACTTTTTAGGTTTTTAGGTTGTTATGGATGAAATAAATAATAATGATACGTTTTGAAAGTAATTTGAATCAAAAACAAGCCTCAATCTAACATAATGGCCAAAGCAGTGAATAGATAACATCTGTTGATGTTGGTATATGGTCCTTTAACAACTTAAACCCTATATACGTTGTTCCCCGGTGTCCCCCAGAGGCCTAAACTAGGCCCCCTCCTTTTTTCCCTCTATTCCCAAATCCCTTTGCCAAAAATAACCGATCTGACATAAGCTCACAACACGTCTCCTTGACCTTGTGACATATTGTGAGCTTGTAGATCTGCTATTTTTGCCAAACGCTTGCCCGAGAATGGGGGCAAGGAATATCTGGAATATCAATCTTGTTGTCAGGCAAAGATGACACTTTACAATGCAAACATGTAATGCTAATTTCAGTTAACCCATTAAGACCGGGAAAGCATCTGTCATTTTCGCTATTCAAAAATAGCAGATATACAAGCTCATAGCGCCAATATATATTTTTCAAAGCCAACATTTGTAACTCAAATCTTTGCTTCTGGGGATTCTACAAATGTCTTCTAAATCCTATTAGTTTTTTGGAAAAATGTATGTTGCTATAATCCGTGTCAAGGACCCCCAAAATTATATGTATTTGGCCGCGGACCCCCATCTCAAAATATGTTGTTCCAGGGACCCCCCAGAAGCAAAGATTTGAGTAAAAAAAAAAAACGCTTCAAAATATATATATATATTCAAAGATTTGCAAAAAAAATCTCTGCGCCGCGCTATGAGCTTGTATATCTGCTATTTTTGAATAGCCAAAGTATAAAATAATGGTTAAAGTGGTCTTAATGGGTTAGTATTAATGAAACTTTAGTGAAGAGCAGTCTGTAATACCAAATACCTGACAGACCAGAGCCTGTGCTTTCACAAGTAGGCTGGCTTTGCAGATGGCCAGGCCTTGAAATGGCTGAACTTGGGATCCCGCCAAGCGTCTGCAAAGTCAATCCCTCCTGTTGTTTCAAAAAGTGGCCCTGAGATGACGTCTCAGATTAGCGTATCAACTTTAATTGCAAAAAAAAAGTGACTCGAGATGACATCCCAGATTAGAGTCTCAGCTTTATTGGCTAAAGGCTCAGTTTTGACTGAACAGCCCAAGGTCATACACATAACTTGGAGAGTGTATTAGCATAAGTTTACACCACAGTTGTATGCTTTCTGTTAGTGATGTGTGACAGGAACACAACATCAGGGAGGCACAAGAAAGAAAACTTGTAGATGGTGACTCGTAGATTTTGACTGCTACACCATCACTGGACACTCATTACTGATGGTCACTACTAGGCTCCGGGGAGACATTCACTTTTAACTTTTATGTTCATTCTCAGGATTTTGACTGCGTAACATAATCACAGTTTAACTCGTGGAAGTGTCAGTCAGTATAGAGCTCTCGCCTTTGGACCACAAGGTCATGGGTTCGATCCCGGGCACCGCCAACTCAGCGTATGAGTGGCATGGCTTGGATGCCGGCAAGTACTGGGAGCTGACGGTAGGTGTGGCGCTCCACATCAGCAATCCATCTCCCACGGGTCTGGAGCTTTGGTTCTCAAAGTGGGGTCCGGGGACCCCCGGGGGTCCTTGGGGGGATACCAGGAGGTCCCCAGCAAAATTAGTTAATAAAGCGCCACAATCATTTGAACCCCTTTATCCATATTTTATGCTTTGGCTATTCAAAAATATCAGATCTACTAACTCGTAGCGCGGCACCGAGTGCCACCAGCCCTGCTGGTATAACACTGAGGTTATCAGAACCCTGTGGGGTCAGCAGCATCCACCGTGTTTGATTTCCCTCTATGTTGACCCCTGACCCGGTTTGTTTGTCGCTCTCGCCCCCCCTCCCCCACAGACACACAGGAAGTTGAGACGGTTCCCAACCACAGAATGATTTACTGTCGCTGTAAGTGGCCCCTCTCAAGACACCCGCTGACGGGAACAGATTAGAACACTTCATGGGGAAATGTCAAGTCTGCACTATTATTAATTCAGGAGCACAGATGAATCTGTACAGTGGTGTGTGCTGACCTTATTGTGAGGGCCTGTGTGGGTTTATTAGACCTATTGTACAGCTTTCTAGTGTCCCAGTTACAGTACACACGAGCACTTTGATTTATGGAGTCGTGTTTGGCGTAGATCCATAGGTACGCGGTAAAATCCTCAATGTTATTTTAAAGTGCGGTATTAAAAGTGCACCGTGTACACATACTGTGCATAAAACTAAACTGAACTTTACGCTCCTGCAGCTGGTGGCTGGAGGAGCTTCTGTTTTAATGCACGTTAAAAAACCCGAAATGAGCTTATAAATAGTTCAGTCAGATGGTCACACATGTATAGAAGGGAAAGCATTGATGTTTTTAACGTAGATAATGGTTGTGAATATTATATTTGATCTTGGTGTTCAGGCTCGGCTACTTCCTGCTCAGCATGCAGTGGTACTGTATGACATTGGTTCTCAAAGTGGGGTCCGGGGACCCCCAGGGGTACTTGAGGGGGTTCCAGGGGGTACCCAGCTAAATGTGTTAATATAGCGTCACAATAATTATGACCTTTTATACTTTGGCTATTCAAAAATAGCAGATATACAAGCTCATAGCGCGGCACCGAGTGCCGCGCTATGAGCTTGTAGATCTGCTATTTTTGAAAAATCGTGAAAATTTGTGCAAACCTTTGAATATATACATATTTTTAAGCGAACATTTGTTGCTCAAATCTTTGCTTCTGGGGGTCCCTGGAACAAAATATTTGAGATGGGGGTCCGCGGCCAAATACATATCATTTTGGGGGTCCTTGACGTGAAAAAGTTTGAGAACCACTGCTGTATGAGACAGCTAGAGGAGAGACAGTGGAATGAGGTGATCTTAAACAAGCCGCCAAATTGGTCAGCGACTTGACACGTACGTCACAGTTAAAGGGCAAGACCACTTTGGTAGAGGTTTGGGTTGTGTAGTTACCTTGCCATGATGTAACTCCAAAGGTGGGCAAGAAATAAAAAATAATTGCTCCATTGATTAGAAATTGATAATTCAAAATATGCTCCTCATTGACTTACATTGTGCGGTAAAACTGCTCTCAAAGTCACTCTTTTAGCACAAAAACGAACCCAAACAAAGTTGATTCAGACAATATAGAACATCACCAAACCCAGTACTGTTTGTTTTTTTTATAAAAATGTCAACTTCCTGTTGATTTTGCCATTTTTAATAAGTAGAAAACCCGGACTGGATCGGCGGATCCGGATCCAGATCTTCAAATAGTAAAATCAACAGAAAGTTGACATTTTTATTAAAAAAACAAACAGTACTGGGTTTGGTGATGCTCTATATTGTCTGAATCAGCTATGTTTGGGTTCATTTATGTGCTAAAAGAGTGACTTTGAGAGCTGTTTTACCGTACAATGTAAGTCAATGAGGAGTATATTTTGAATTATCAATTTCTAATCAATGGAGCAATTATTTTTGATTTCTTGCCCACCTTTGGAGTTACATCATGGCAAGGTAACTACACAACCCAAACCTCTACCAAAGTGGTCTTACCCTTTAAGTCACTTTCACACATGCACTGTATCATGGAGGTTTTCCAGACTTTAAATGGAGGGGCTGTATGTACAGGTATCAGTAGGATCGGACATGCGACTACCTTTTTTCACTGACGGAAACAAAATAAATACAAAATAAAAAACTAAGCTATGGTGACTAAAACTAAGACTAAATATATTGACAATTTCGTCAACAAATAAAAACTAGACTAAAATGTTTGGGTATGTTATACCTAGGCTATTTGAAAATAGCAGATCTACAAGCTCATAACGCGTCGCATCGCGACGCGTTGTGAGCTTGTAGATCTGCTATTTCGGTACTTACTTTTGGTACTTTAAGTACATTTTGATGCCAATACTTTTGTACTTTTACTCAAGTAACATTTTGAACACAGGCCTTTGAACACAGGCCTTTACTTGTAACAGGGTACCTCTACATTGTGCTATTGGTACTTTTAC
>NC_139945.1:21158342-21278342 GCF_963454915.1 Gymnoscopelus microlampas | reverse complement strand
GCATAATGAGTACTTTTGGTACTTTAAGACAAGTACATTTTGATACCAATACTTTTGCACTTTTACTCAAGTACATTTTTAATTCCGGACTTTTACTCGTAACGGAGTATTTCTACATCGCAGCATTGATACTTTTACTTAAGTAAAGAATTTGACTATTTGAGTACTTTTTCCAACACTGCGAATTTCCTTTATTTTTTTGCAGGAACCCTTTGATCAACTTTGTTGACGTTGCATAACGAGAACAGTGGTGAGTTGTGACACCGGCAAGTTTCCCCTCTCCGGCCCATATTAACACGCTACAACGATGCTATTTTTAACATGATATAAATCTTACTTGTACAGTCCATTTAAACAGTCACAATGGACCGAGGCCCTTACCATGCACCGGATAAAACTAAATAAATGGACACACAGAGGGGAACTATACTACCAGGCTACACATTGTTGTCGTTCCTGAATTTACGCAAGGAAGCTTTTGAAAGGAAAGGACATAAATTCCGTCCGTTCTCTAGATATCTCACGGGTGGCAAAACTCGCACCGGAAGTTTGGTGAAATACATTGCAGTGGGAGGAGCCGGCTGGAACAGCTCATGGACAAACATTATTTCTGAATGATTGAGACCATTGTAAAATAAACGCTTCTGGAAAATAAAAGAAAACATATCACACATTTTTTTCTGCTGTCTTTTTTTCTGTCTTCTGCTACTGGGCAGCCATAAACTCTCAGGTGTTGATAGACTGATTGACAGTCACCCCCCCCCCCCTACCAAAAAGAATCGCCTCAGGTCTTAATACCTGTACATATCACGGTTGAACGTGACATACAGTAACTGTAACATCGTTGCTGTGGGGCAGAAACCTTCTGCGTCCATATTTCCACTTGTTATGTTTTATGTTACGCTTTTGTAAATGAATGCTTATAGCTACTTTGTCGTCGCAAAAAATGACCCCTCTACAAGCTCACAACGTGTCGCGACATGAGACGTCGTGAGCTTGTATACCTGCTATTTTTAAACGATTTTGCGACTGAAAGTGAAAGTGGTTAAGTAAATGTCTATGTGTTTTATAGATGTTAAACCAATGAAAAGTATTAACAAAGGGCTGAGATTCACGTTAGAATTCGCTACCTTTTAAGATGTACTTGAGACTAAAGACGCAAGTCGGCGGTTAAGTCGACCCCTGGTTGCAGGACAAGGTTGTACCAAAAATATCCCCCGCCGGCCTGAGTTGACTTGTAGAAGGGAAGTAATTACTGTGTGTCTTGGGGGGATGGGGGGGGGGGGGGGGCTCAAGTAAGAGGGGTGAAGAGGAATGTAGTATTCAGATAATGTGATAGGATAACATGGGACAGGACGGTTCTTCCAGAAGTGTTGTTATATTTTGTTATGAATTAAAAAAGAAAAAACATTATGATGTTACGGATAGAAGGGATGGTGTGTGTGTGTGTGTGTGTGTGTGTGTGTGTGTGTGTGTGTGTGTGTGTGTGTGTGTGTGTGTGTGTGTGTGTGTGTGTGTGTGTGTGTGTGTGTGTGTGTGTGTGTGTGTGTGTGTGTGTGTGTGTGTGTGTGTGGGGGTGGGTGGGTGGGTGGGCGGGCGGGCGGGCGGGCGTGTGTGGGTGGGTGTAAAGTAACTAAGTAAATTTACTCAAGTACTACAGTACTTAAGTACTACTGTATACTTAATAATTTGAGGTATTTCTGGAGTAGTTCCAATTTTCAGTACTTTTACTTCTACTCCACTACATCTCAGAGGCAAATGTTGTACTTTTACTTACTCCACTACAATTATTTGAAAACTCGTTACTTTGCAGTATACATCATTATATTATAAAACATACATTAACCACTTTAGCCCTATTTTATACCATAGGCTATTTGAAAATAGCCGATCTACAAGCTCACAACGTGTCGCATCGCGACGCGTTGTGAGCTTGTAGAACTGCTATTTTCAAACATTCTAGTACTTTTACTTTTGGTACTTTAAGTACATTTTGATACCAATACTTTTGTACTTTTACACAAATAACATTTAGAACTTTTTACTTGTAACAGAGTGTTTTTATATTGTGGTATTGCTACTTTTATTTAAGTAAAATATCTGAGTACCTCTTCCACCACTCTCGTGCGTGTGTAAAAAGGCGTCGGCTCTGTGCCAGATACAACGTCATGTTTGTTATGCTAAAGGCCCTGTGCCAAGTTTAGTGTAAATCTGATAAACAAGAACTGCACACAAATATGTCTTTCAAAGCACACTGACAGCTACAGATGAGGTACGGCTGACATGTTTACTTTCTTTCAGTGTGTGCATGACTGCATGGCCAACACAGATGTTTTCTGCCTTGCACGGACAATTGCAATTGCTATTTTCATTACACAAAAGCACGCAGGCACCACCATGACAGGCAGGCTGTCATGCTTCATGTGTTTACCGTATGCCTTTACACGCGCTTTACTCTAACTCTCTCACACACACACACACACACACACGCACACGCACACGCCAAACGCAAACACTACCCATCGCATGCTAACAGTGTACGATAAGCATCTCTAATTGATGGAGACGAACCACATTCTTGGCTGTTGCAGTCTCTTGAGTGACAATGAAGAGACAGATGAACATGCGTTATGTCACTGTACTAGTAGACTGACAAACAAGGCCATGTCACTCGGTGTGACCTATTTTGTCCTTTTCCATGCTATACGTTTAGGCACTGAGGTCATGGAGTCCATCCTCATTAGGAGGATTTTCCAGCAACAACAATTTTGATGTGGTCAAAGTTCCGTCTTGAATTTGTTTGTTCATGTGTTATGTTTTAAAATGGTTGCATTTTGTTCTTCAGGAATTTCCAGACAATTCGGAGATCTCAGCCTAACGGCATTGTTGACACTTGTTTTGAAGAAAAATCATATTTTGGAATGCATTCCTAGCTACTGCAGATATAATAACTTATGATGGCAGGGTAGAATAATAAAAGGGATGTGTAATGAGTGTTGATTTAACCCTCAAAGTGCAAAAATTGAACCCATAAAGGATTGTATTGTGTGGTAAAAGCAAATTGTTGTTGGTCCTTTAAGCTCACTCATTTCATTTGAGTGCTACTACTTGTGTGTTTTCACACACTGCAAACAGACCTCAGACAGCAACTGTGATCGCATTCAGTGGTCCAACTTACTTTTCAGAAATTAATTCAAATTCAAAAACTACCACGATGAGCTTCGAGCTTGTGGATCTGCAAATGTTGATATTTTTGGGGCATTTACTAAAACTAAAACTAAGACGAGAGAACATATTACTCCAGTTCTAGCTTCACTACACTGGCTCCCGGTTGTCTTTAGGATTGATTTAAAATGTATTTTTATTAGTTTATAAAGCTCTAAATGGTCTGGCACCTTCCTACCTCTATGACTGCCTAGAGAGATATGTTCCAAAACGCCCCCTCAGGTCTTCAAGTGCTGACCTGCTGCTAGAGGTGCCTACAATGACATATAAAAAACACGGTGAAGCAGCATTCTGCTTCTACTGACCGACAGCGTGGAATAAACTCCCATTACACCTAAGACAGGCAGCCTCTGTGGATAGCTTTAAAGCACAGCTCAAGACCTACTTCTTCACTCTTGCTTTTAGCTGATTTTTTGGTTGATCTACAAGCTCATAGCGCGGCACCGAGTGCCACGCTACGAGCTTGTAGATCTGCTATTTTTGAAAAATCTTGAAAAAATATTTTCCAGATTTTTTTCAAAAAAACTGTTGAGATTTAGAATTTTTTAAAGAATCGCCTCAGGTCTTAATGGGTTAATGTTGTTTTATGCTTCTGCTTTTCTTATTTGCTTTATTGTTAAATTATTTGTAACTGTAATTGTATTCTTGCTCTGTAAAGCACGTTGAGCTGCATGTCGTGTCATGAAAGGTGCTATACAAATAAAGTTTATTATTATTATTATTATACAGTAGTAGAGATTGACATGAAACAGGGAGAGAGGCAGTGAGTGACATGCAGCAAAGGCCGCCGGGCAATGGCCTTTACCACATAGGTGGGCAACTTTGATGACGGAGAGGGCCACTATATTTCCACACTCACTCCAGAGGGCCACATTGCATATTGCCATTCTATGTCACACAAAAGTAGCAAAAATAGCCGATCTACAAGCTCAAAACGCGTCGCAGCGCGACGCGTTTTGAGCTTGTAGATCTGCTATTTTTGCTACTTTTCAGTCCAGAATTAATTTTTGCTATTTTTCAATTGGAATCCTGAAAAGTAACATTTTTATTTAATTTCAAATGCATTTAGTTATACTTATGTTCATTGTATTAACTTAAATACAAATATATTGGACATAAAAAAAGACAATAGAATTTTAGTACTAGTCATTAAGCTACTAATATAGACTGAAGTAATGAAAGCGGGTCATGTTTGCATGTTAGGAATTGTAAACAGCTGAAATCAATAATATATCAGTATTCTAATATTAACCTGCGGGCCGCATTAAGTGAAGGCGCATGTGGCCCCCGGGCCGCCAGTTGCCCATGTATGCACTAGGCCATTGGTGCCCCCACTGTAGATGTTTTTTGTTTGTTTTTTTCATTTACGAAAAAACACAAAAAGTTAAAGAAAATATGGAGATAAGAGGTTTCTGCCCGACAACAGCGACATGACTTAGCCTTTACATTTAAGAGGATGGCAGCTGAGATGAGACTATGGAAGAAACAATGGTGGAAAGAATCTAAATACATTTACTCAAGTACTTTACTTAAGTACAATTTTGAGGTACTTTTACTTAATTACTTGAGTAGCCCATGTCCATTTTCAATACTTTGTACTAGCAAATATTACACTTTTTACTCAGTCCCCTACAGTTAATTTAGTTACTAGTTACTTCTTGGATTTTGATTATTTAGATTGGACTTTACCTTTGAGAATTTAATTAATAAAGTTATCAAAATCAAACTCCTTGATCAGCGCAGAGTCGCTCAGTGTTCAGTTTGACCGCATGTCAGTCAATCCCACAACTATTAAGTTAACACGTGTGTGCATGTGGTCCTGTCTTGTGTCATGTCCCGCCCACATCAATGTATAAGCCAACCACTACACTTGCTTTTTAAGTTTGTATTTAGCTGTTATTGGATAGCTGTGACAAGAGTGAGGAGGCTGTTCCGTAGCCTATAGTCTAATGTCTCTGCAGTGAAAAGCTGAACTTTCTTGGCATATTTAATTCATTTTTTTTTCTTTGTGGATACCTTGGCATGCATGCAAAAGCCCCTTGGCAAGCAGGGACCCTAGGAAACATATGGGCATCCATATGTTTCCAGGGTCCTATGTTCCCCAGTTATGACAAACTGCCCCCCTCCCCCATCGCTGTGAGTTTTACATCCCTTGACCAGTGGTTCTGAAAGTGGGGTCTAAACAGGAATTTTTGAGGGGGTTCCAGGGTGTGAGCTTCTTTTGAAAAATCTTGAAAAACAATTTGAAATAATTTAGAAATAATTATGTTAACATAAATCTTCTCTTATGGGGGTCTCTACACAACATCTTTTCACATGGCAGTCTGACAGCGAGGCCTTGAGGCTCTTAAAGACCTGGAACGCATCTGTGTCACTTTTTCATTTGAGCTAAAAAGCATTATTTTACACTTTGGCTATTCAAAAATAGCAGATATACAAGCTTGTAGCGCTACGAGCTTGTAGATCTGCTATTTTTGAAAAATCTTATAGCTCTTAATGGGTTAAGGAACCGCTAGGCAAGCATTTGCTAGAGCCCTAACATTCCGTTCAAAGATGCGTGTGTGTGTGTAGTGAAATAAATGAGCCGGCAAAGAATTCAAAATGTCCATCTCTTTTCATGTGGTTTTACAGAAGTGGTTGGTTGTGTGCTTATACTTAAGAGAGTGTTACAGATTACAGCGGCATTGTGACCCGATGATGGCTCATTCATTATATCAACATTTCAAAGTATTCTTTGAAATGTAGAGTGCACTGCAGAGAAATGACTGAGCCGATCTCTCTCTCTCTCTCTCTCTCTCTCTCTCTCTCTCTCTCTCTCTCTCTCTCTCTCTCTCTCTCTCTCTCTCTCTCTCTCTATGTATATGTGTGTGTGTCTGTATTTACATATACCTTATAGGCTGCTATATAATGGGTCACGCTGTGTGTGTGTGTGTGTCTGTCTGTCTGTCTGTCTGTCTGTGTGTGTGTGTGTGTGTGTGTGTGTGTGTGTGTGTGTGTGTGTGTGTGTGTGTGTGCGTGTGCGTGTGCGTGTGTGTGTGTGTGTGTGTGTGTGTGTGTGTGTGTGTCTCGTAAGTCAGTGCATGTAGGCTACTGTATGCATTCATGCATGCATGAGTACCCACATGCATGTGTGTATGATAATGCACGTGCGGTCAATCCTGCACAGAGTCACTGGTCCACACCAATGGCTGTAACATTATCAGGGACGAAAAGCGTTTCCTTCACAAATCTTCGTCTTTCTAAACAGAGACAGGCAGGCCGCTTCCTGGGCCGGTTTCTGACTAATATATTTAGACGTGTTCTTCTTATTACTCATTTATATTTTGTCACATGTCGGGTGGAAACCTCATTGATGGAGCTGATAATGATAATAAACCCAGTGTAAAAAGGATAAGACGGTATCAAAGACAGACACAGGCTAGTTCTCAAATGAAAAAGCTGACATTGTATTAACCCATTGAGACCTGAAGCCGATTCCACATGTCTCAGAAGCAAAGATTTGAGTTAAAAATGTTCGCTTTAAGAATATATATATTCAAAGATTTGCACACATTTTCACGATTTTTCAAAAATAGCAGATCTACAAGCTCGTAGCGCGGCACTCGGTGCCGCGCTATGAGCTTGTAGATCTGCTATTTTTGAATAGCCCAAAGTGTAAAATAATGCTTTTTTATCTCAAATCTAAAAATGACACAGTTCCAGGTCTTAATGGGTTAAGAGGGAGAATCAATACACGAGGCACCGTACAGCAAAATATCTCTCTGACTAAACAGTCAATGATCACAATAGTTATACACAAAGGAAGTGGTTATCAGCTCTGACGATGACAGCTGGCCATGAGGAGCCTCTCTCGTAGTTTGAGAGAGAAGATGGCAAGCTGATGGTGTGACAGTTCATCTTGGACAAACAGCGTCCAATTGTCTCAAACAACACGTTGACCTCGGCTCTGACCGGCGTCGCGGGAGGTGTTGTGGCTTTGTCATAGAGATGGTCAAGTTAACTCCAATGAGCTGTTATTGTATTCCTCCAGAGATAATCAGTGACCTCGGAGGGCCTGTGCTCTGTACGGCTCAAAACACATGCAGTCTCTAGAGGAAAGGAGAGAACCAATACGAGGATTAGTTCCGTACCACCTTGAACTTAACCCATTAAGACCTGGAACTGTGTCATTTTTAGATTTGAGCTAAAAAGCATTATTTTACACTTTGGGCTATTCAAAAATAGCAGATATACAAGCTCATAGCGCGGCACCGAGTGCCGCGCTACGAGCTTGTAGATCTGCTATTTTTGAAAATGTGTGCAAATCTTTAAATATATATATTTTTAAAGCGAACATTTTTAACTCAAATCTTTGCTTCTGGGGGTCCCTGGAACAAAATATTTTGATGGGGGTCCGCGGCCAAATACATATAATTTTGGGGGTCCTTGACATGAAAAAGATTGAGCACCACTGATATAGAAACATACGTTTTTCAGAAAACTGTTGGGATGTAGGAGACATGTAGAATCGGCTTCAGGTCTCAATGGGTTAATACAATCATAGGATTGGTAAGCAAACTTGAGTTATGGATATGATGGCAGATTTAGACATTTTATATGAACGTGACATTGGGCCAGTTATGACACTAGACAAATGACTATTATAAAAATATCTATCACTCATCAAAACCATAAAGTTGTATTATTATGAAAGTAGTGAAAATAGTAGGGCATTCATTTACGACTTAAACGATTTATCTTCATTATAGCTAAAACACATTTATTAATGTCCGTCATTTAAACAACTGAAATGCCACTGCTATTCCAACATTGTTTGAAAATGCAATGTGTTGGACATTGTTCTTGTACTGTAGGATCATGTTATGTAACATGACATTTAACTGCGTATTACTCCGGCTACTATTTACCTATCGGTGAGCGACATGGACCATGTAATCAACTATTGATTAAAGTAAACTTTTCCACGTCTCACGTTTCATCGCTATGCATGAAAAAGTTGCCTCCGGCTCTTCCACTGTGTGGACACTGAAGAGCCAACGAGTGTGTGTGCCATTGTAGGTTGAGTGTAGAAGCAACCCTCGAAAGACCCGACGCTATCGCTGAAGCTCCGCTGATCCGTTGAAAGAATAATAATCCCTTGGGGAGGAATGAAAACAAGCCGAGCCATATTTGAGAAACAGTTATTAGGAGGGAGATGCGGGGACGTCCAAGGTCGTTATAAACATGTTGAAGAGGAGAACGAAAGTGAGAAGTAACATGAGTAATGTGTGAAAATAACATTTCAGCGAAGGGACTTCACCGTGCAGAGCATGTCAACGGGGGGATGGAAATAGGGCCTGAAAAGTGAAAATACTGGATTAAATTGAGCTCATTTCGCCCAGGCAGGCACACACACACACACACACACACACACACACACACACACACACACACACACACACACACACACACACACACACACACACACACACACACACACGCACACACACACACACACTCATGCACACACACACACACACACACACACACACACACACACACACACACACACACACACACACACACACACACACACACACACACACACACACACACACACACACACACACACACACACACAGGCATACATTTCTCTCTCTTTCTTTTCCCCTTCCACTCTCTCCCTTTGATGTGGAATAAAGTGTTTAGACAATTTTCCATAGTATAACGCAGGGGTCTTCAACAGGGGGTCCGGGACCCCTAGGGGGTCCTCAGAGTTACTACAGGGGGGCCGCCAAATCTTTGAGTGATATGATCATTATTATTTTTACATTAACCACTTGAACCCTATAGCATCCCTTTTCGGAGGAGATCTCTAGCCAAAAATAGCTGATCTACAAGCTCACAACGCCTCGCCACACAATTTTATACAATATGTAGTGGGGGATCCCTGCTTCATCTCTCTCTCAGCTAGGGGGTCCTCGGCCTGAAGAACATTGAAGACCCCTGGTACTGTATAACGTATACACTGACTCTTTCTGTTTCTCCCTCCCACCCCCACTGCCTTTCCTCTTTTATCCCTCCCCCCCTCTCTCTCTCCTCCAGATGTGTATGAGCCCGGGGTTAAGGGACAACGGCCTGAAGGCAGCGTTGAAGGGCTGTGAGCAGAGGTTCGATACCAGTGTGACCCTCTCCAAGCAACTGTGTTTGGCATCAAGACACTGTGGAGCCTAGAGCCGTCTCTCACGCAACAGACAGACAGACACGGACACGCTTGCACGCACACAGATACATACGCACAGACGTCCGCGCGCGCACACACACACACACACACACACACACACACACACACACACACACACACACACACACACACACACACACACACACACACACACACACACACACACAGGCCACACAGAGTGCAGCAGACCTGGCCGAAGCACTAATCTCTAAAAGATTAATGAGGTCCTGTCCAGGGCCAGAAGGCCTGGCTCGCAGTCGATAAGGCAGCTTTCATTTCGCTACCTTTTATCACCCCCTTCCTCCCTTTTTTTTCTCCTCCTCCTCCTCCTCCTCTCTTCCTGCATTTTTGAGGGACACGCGGCAGCCAGCTGGCCTTTTTTCTTTTTCATTCTTTTTTCTTTTTTTCAAACCATGTGAGACAGAGCAGATTGTGACACATGGAACCGGCCAGGTGAAAGAGGGGGGAAAAAAAGGGGCCATGTCCTCTTAAAGGGGGGGGGGAAACGAGACGGAAACAATGAATGGCCCCACCCACTCCCTGCCCAGCAAAAGCCCAGGAAATGCCTGTGCCGTTTTCCGCTGCCGCCGCCGCCGTCGTCATTTTTCCGCCCCCGCGGCGGCCATGTTGGACGGTCGTGTGACTGTGACAGAGAAGGACTGTCCGCTGCCAGAGGCCCCCGTCAGCACGCTTCAGGCAAAGCGCCGGATTTGGAATGTGGTGAAACAAGGAAGGAGAGGGCGGAGCTGAGAGTATAGCTCAGAAGAAACAAAACAAACGCACGTGCGCACGCACGCACGCACACACACACACACACACACACACACACACACACACACACACACACACACACACACACACACACACACACACACACACACACAAATACAAACCCCCTCCCCGAGACAATGTGCAACATCTCGTTCTGTAATGTGGACAGTAAAGTGGACCAGTACTTTCAGCCCACGCTGTATATCATAGTTATGGTCCTGGGCCTGCCCACTAACCTGCTGGCCCTGTGGGCCGCCTACATGCAGGTGAGGACGCTGACGCCACACACACACACACACACACACACACACACACACACACACACACACACACACACACTGTACACATGCACAGCGTTCTCTTTGCACTTTCAGATAACATGTGGACATGTATATGGAAATATGTTGTCGCTGTCAGGCAGAAATCTCTTATCTCCGTATTTTAACTTTTTTTTCTCCGTAAATTAACGCCCGACTTCATCATACTACAGCGTCACACAAAAGTATCCAAAATAGCAAGATCTACAAGCTCGTTTTGAGCTTGACGATCCACCATTTTTGCTATTTTTGAATTTGAATCCTGAAAAGTAACAGTTTGGAACATATGAGGTTTCCACCCGACAGAGACGATTATGATAGTATGTTATTTCACATCGAGGTCTCCCAAATTGAAATGTGATTGGCCCGCAGACCCCCATTTGAAAAGACTTTCTGCCAGGGACCGCCATGAGAGAAGATATGTCGACATTTTGTCAAACGAAAAAAATAGCAGATCTATACAAGGCCACAGCGCATTGCATCACAACATGAGGAATGTGCTGTGTGCTTGTAGATCGTCTATTTTCAAATAGCCCAGAATGATTAAATAGGGCTTAAGTGTTTAAACTGTTACTCATTTTGTTGGGGACCCCCGGAACCCGCCCTAAGGACTGCTGGGGGTCGCCAGACCCCACTTTGAGAGCCAGTGAAATACAGCAGGCCAATGGTTCTCAAAGTTGATACCATGGACTCTCTGGGTTCCTTTAGGAGGGTCTTAATTGACCCTTACAAGTCTGTAACTCTGACAGTGTTCAAATGGAACCAAATGGCATTTGGTTCCATTTGTATACTGTCAGAGTCAAGGGGAAACCTTGAAATGTAAAGAGTTTGAGAACCACTGCAGTATAGGCCATTAGTGTAAAAGGATAATAAATGACCATCTTTCCTCCCCTTTCTCCTCCCTGTCATCCTACTTTCCCCACTCCAAGGTTATAATAGTTTGGGATTTTTCACTTTTAGTTTAGTTTTCGTTTTGAATATCTTCTTTCTAATTCAGTTAGTTTAAAATTCGTTTTTAGAGCGGATTTGCTAGTTTTTATTTGTTTTTATATTTTTGAAAATGATAATAGTTTTAGTTTTAGTGTTAGTTTTAGTTTTTTTTTATACATTGGGTTATTTGTCGGGTGCAGGATTGAAAAGGTAAGTAATGTGTGATAAAAACGTTATTTTTGCTTCCGTTATTATATTATTATTATATTATTATATTGGTTTTCGTTAACTTTAATAACCTTTCCCCAGCACTCTACCACCCTTGGCTCTCCAGCAGTGGTGGAAAGTAACTAAGTACATGTACTCAAGTACTGTACTTAAGTACAATATTTGGGTATTTTTACTTTACTGGAGTGTTTCCAGTTTTCAATACTTTTACTTCTACTCCACTACATCTCAGAGGAAAATATTGTACTTTTACTCTACTAAAATTATTTGAAAACTTTAGCTACTAGTTACTTTGCAGAGATAAATCATTATATTATAAAACATCCATTAACCACTTCAGCCCTATTTTATACCTAGGCTATTTGAAAATAGCCGATCTACAAGCTCACAACGCGTCGCGATGCGACGCGTTTTGAGGTTGTAGATCTGCTATTTTCAAACATTTTAGTACTTTTACTTTTGAGCACATTTTGATACCAATACTTTTGCACTTTTACGTTTTGAATTCCGGACTTTCACTTGTAACAGAGTACTTCGTCATTGCAGTATTGATACTTTTACTAAAGTAAAACGTTTGAGTGCCCTTTCCACCCCTTGGCTCTCCAGGTACGGCAGCACAACGAGCTGGGCATCTACCTTATCAACCTGTCGGTGGCCGACCTCCTCTACATCACCACGCTGCCGCTGTGGATCGACTACTTCCTCCAGCACGACGACTGGAGCCACGGCCAGGAGAGCTGCAAGCTGTTTGGCTTCATCTTCTACACCAACATCTACGTCAGCATCGCATTCCTCTGCTGCATATCTCTGGACAGATACCTCGCCGTGGCTCACCCGCTGCGCTTCGCCAAGGTCCGGAGAGTCAAAACAGGTACGAGATACGGAACGAGATGCATTGCGACGAGATGAGACCAGAGAGATTGTGAATTGTGTAAAGGTTGTTTGTAATTATGTGACATGAAAGCGACACGGAATTCTGTCTCTGTGAGGTTGCCCCACTATACACTGAATAATGACAGTGTTAAAAGGATCCCTGGCTAATAAGCCAAATTTGCCTTAATACATTATAATTGACCTCTATAAATAAAACTTAAAATCAAAAACACACTCTTTCACTGCCAGATTAAATACATTAATGAATCGCCCACTGCCAGTGATTTTTGTTTTTCCTTACGTTTTCAACTAGTCCAACTAGTCACAGTATATTCATATCCAGTATAATCAATCCCCTGACGGTTGCTAAAGGGTTTCACTGTGCTTTCCGTGAGAAAGAAAAAAACGTCATCGCGACGTCACAGCTTGTCTCGTTAAAAATGCAGGGAGAAAATAAGATACAGCCATTTCCCCAAATACGCTAAGCAGCAGGAAGTCAATGGTGGTGGAGATCTTTCGATCACTTGATCTCCTGGATCTGTGTGACTTGAGGATGAAAATGGTCACTTGTGACAGCGCCAGGGACAACTGGGACGACTGGTGGACGACTGGTGGAAAACAAAAAAGTCGTGAAAGTCGTCTTTGGCAATCTGAGCCTTTGGGGAAAAAGTCGTAAAAGTCATCCTTGGCAGTGAAAGAGTTAAATATTTTAGTTATTTTAGAAACAGTGCATCTTTTACTCAAGCGTCCCGCTTGAGTAAAAGATGCACTGTTTCTAAAATAACTCAAATATTTAAAGTGTAAGTTGATGATGTAATTTGTCCATGTGTGGTCCACTCCAGCCCTATGGAATTTATGGAATGCATGTGCAAATAAAACACATTTAAAATATTGATTTGATGCTCATATTAACCTTAGGAAGTATTAAGTTGTTTTTTATTAGCACATGCATTCCATACACTCAATAGGGCTAGACCACACGTGGACAAATGACATCATCAACTTGCGACGGGCATTGTCCCGCTTGAGTAGAAGATGAACTATTTCTAAAATATTTAAGGTGTTTTTAATTTAAAATGTTAGTTATAGAGGACAATTATAATGTATTAGGACATATGGCTTATTAGCCAGGGATCCTTTTAAGAAATATGTATAGGATTCAAAACAATATAAAGGTAAAAGGGTAGTGAATTGAGTTGTGATATAAGTATAGGTAGTGATATAATTCCAAACTGCATATCGTTGCTGTCGGGCTAAAACCTCTTATCGCCATATTCAAACTTTTTGTGTGTTTTTTCGTAAATTAAACGCAGCGCGAAGCAACGTGTTTTGAGCTTGTAGATCTGCTACTTTTGCTATTTGTGAATTTGAACATTCACGACAGAGCATTTTAACAGCCTAAAATAAGGGGGTTGTAATGGATAATTTCTCCAAAGGCAAAGCCAACAACGCATACCAAGAACTGTACGTTAATATTAGGGCTGGGACTCGATAATAAAAATAATCTAATTAATTAGAGGCTTTGTAATTAATTAATCGCAATTAATCGCAATATTTGACCTGAGAACAGAGAAAATCATTTTTTTCGAATGGATTTTGGCATACGTCTATTAGTACATGTACTCAAGAACTGCTAATAAACTATTAATAAAAATCGCGCGCATGTGACCCGCACCGTATCGTGGATCCCTAACCCCCCCCCCCCCCAAGCGCACCGCCGCCCCCTCACCCTAAACGGTACAAACGCGCGCGTAGGGGCGGGGCATCCATTACAGATTCTGATTGGCCCAGCCAACATTATCAAGCAGGCATCATGTT
The DNA here is from genome assembly GCF_963454915.1 of Gymnoscopelus microlampas. Lineage (NCBI taxonomy): Eukaryota > Metazoa > Chordata > Actinopteri > Myctophiformes > Myctophidae > Gymnoscopelus > Gymnoscopelus microlampas. The sequence continues at coordinate 21,263,957 of NC_139945.1, read as the reverse complement.
TTCATGCACTGTGCTGGCTGCAGTTAACTTTGTTGTTGCGCACCGTACATGTATGATCGGTCCGTCTGAAACTCGTCCAGTGAGAAACGTTCCGCGGTGCAAAAATAGGTGCGATAAAAATACGTACATTTTTCTGTAATTCATTGATCGAAATGAACGCGATAAAGTCCCGGCCCTAGTTAATATACATGCATCCCAAATCAAAGCAAACTCATTTTCCTTTTACTCTTTACAACCTTTTATATAAAATAAATACAACTTTTATTATGTTTCGTCAAAGGAGACCAACTAAGAATGTAGGTCAATCCTGTGTCGACGTCTAAAGGCTTGATTTGATGTATGATATTTTATGATATTTCCAGTATAATATTCAGACATGGGACTAACACAAAGTCCTGCAACCCACTCTCACTCTCAAGTCATACTTTATAAGTCAATGGTGGTGGAGATCTTTCGATCACCTGATCTCCTGGATCTGTGTGACTTGAGGATGAAAATGGTCACTTGTGACAGCGCCAGGGACAACTGGGACGACGGGTGGACGACTGGTGGAAAACGAAAAAGTCGTGAAAGTCGTCTTTGGCAATCTGAGCCTTTGGGGAAAAAGTCGTAAAAGTCATCCTTGGCAGTGAAAGAGTTAAATATTTTAGTTATTTTAGAAACAGTGCATCTTTTACTCAAGCGTCCCGCTTGAGTAAAAGATGCACTGTTTCTAAAATAACTCAAATATTTAAAGTGTAAGTTGATGACTAACACAAAGTCCTGCAACCCACTCTCACTCTCAAGTCATACTCTAGTGACGAGTTGGGGACAACATCTGACCATGAGTCACCCGTTTGGCATGATGGATCCCCTGACCCTGTCAGCACATTTTCCTGACCCTGTCACAACATTTTCTTGACCCTGTCAAGTCATTTTTCAATGCTCCCCGTAGTCCCGCCCACACTGGAATGCAGAAGTGCCATTCGTACTCCTGACTCATAATAATATGTTGCCCCTAGAGCCCTGCGTCGAGAGTGGGCTTTTTTTTTTAATACCAGCAGGCGGGAATAGGCGGCCAGAAAAAACTGTTGGTCCCGCAAAATTCCACACTGTCCCACAATGAACTGGATATAGCGCACCTTTTATTGGGAATAACCCCTTGAGATGTACAATCTCAAGACAGTTCAAACAACATCAACAAAACAAGGAAAGGAAAAACAAAATGTAATGGCTGTCTCTCTGTCTCTGTCTCTGTCTCTGTCTCTGTCTCTGACTGTCTCTGTCTCTGTCTCTGTCTCTGTCTCTGTCACGCACTCACGCACTCACGCTCTCTCTTTCTCAATCTGTGTTTCTGTTTGTAATGTTTTGGGGTCCGAAAGAAAATATTACACGATTATGCAGTACTACACAGTAATATTGAGGGATTATGTGGGACTAAGCAGCACATGCACTTGTTGCGCAATTAACTGTGGGCTGTCAGAAATGAAAATATTGCGGGTGCGGGCACTCCCTTCCCCTCGTCTGAGCCAATCACAGGCCGTTTCAGGTGAAGCCTTCCCCAGCCATCCTGGGAAAAACTAAACATGCACAGTGCACTGGCAAGTTGACAATTTCCTGTGGCATGATGTTGTTTTTCCCCCAGCTGTGTGTCATTTTGGGGACTCATTCATTTAGCTGTGAACGAGGACCCTGATTTGGGTCATGCACCACCAAACTCACACAAACACACTTCATTTATGTTGTGCATTAACCTAGCTTGTAGCTTGTTGAGCTAGCTTGTAGATCTTCTATTTTGATTTTAAGTGGTTGCTTTCCCGGTCTTAATGGGTTAAGTGTAAATTTGTATGCATTCTAACCCAGATCTCCTCTCCTCTCCTCTCCTCTCCTCTCCTCTCCTCTCCTCTCCTCTCCTCTCCTCTCCTCTCCTCTCCTCTCCTCTCCTCTCCTCTCCTCTCCTCTCCTCTCCTCACAAGCCGTCCTGGTCAGCGCGATGGTGTGGATCATCGAGATCTTCGCCAACTCCGCGCCGCTCTTCCACAACGAGCTCTTCCAGGACCGCTTCAACCACACGTTCTGCTTCGAGAAGTACCCCATGCAGGAGTGGGTGGCCGGCATGAACCTGTACCGGACGTTCCTTGGCTTCCTGGCCCCCTGGACGGCCATGCTGGTGGCGTACCGGGGCATCCTCGCCGCCGTGCGCTGCAACGCCGCCACGGAGCAGCAGGAGAAGGCCAAGATCAAGCGGCTGGCGCTGAGCCTCATCCTGATCGTGCTGCTCTGCTTCGGCCCGTACCACGTGCTCCTGCTCTGGCGGAGCGCGCTCTTCCTGCACAAGCCGTGCGACTGCGGCTCCGAGGAGAGCCTCTTCGCCGCGTACCACGTCTCGCTGGCGCTCACCAGCCTCAACTGCGTGGCCGACCCCATCCTGTACTGCTTCGTGAACGAGGGCGCGCGGCACGACGTGGGCCGGGCGCTCTCGGCGCTGCTGACCTCCGCCTGCCGCCGCGGATGCTCCGCCTCCGCCGCCGGCTCGTCGTCGCACGCTGACATCCTCAACGGTGGCTCGGTCACCATGGAGACGCCGCTGTCGGCCAAGAAGCAGCCGTGCGTGTACGGCGGCGGCGAGAGCGGCGGGAAGACGAGCAATTATAAGACGGAGCTGGTGGCTCTGAAGGAGGAGTGTCTGCAGATGACCATCCTCAGTGTCAAGAAATGACCCGTGGCTTGAGGAGTGTTTGGCTGTACCGGGGCCACAGGAATGGCACCGATGTGGTGTAACGCCCGGGATTCGAACCCGGGTCTCCCGCGTGGAAAGCACGATATCTTAACCACTAAGCCAAAGGGATATCCCTATCGCTTGGGGGAGATATTAGACTCTCAGGCCATCAGGCTGAGGTAGTGAACCACTCTGTTACAGTGGCCAGGATTGGGGGGGAGGGTCCATTACCCCAGCGTCACACAAAATCATCAAAAGTAGCAGTTCCACTTGTAGATCTGCTACTTTTGATACTTGTGAATTTGAATCCCGAAACGCAGGTCCGTACCGTACAGGCAGCTCAGTGTGCAGAGATTGAGGGTTTGGTTCCCACCGGGGGCCAGTCCACGTTAATAACACACACACTCAAGGCGCTGTGTTAGTCCATTGGGGTAGTGTAGCATACTGTATTGACCAAGTGGGACAATGTTAGCCAGTCTCGGAATATGAAAGCAGAATGGAAGTCAAAGTATGAATGAAGAATGAAGAATGAAGGATCTCATAAAACACAACTCACGCACTGAGAAGACAGTTATTATGACGCCTTGCAGTGGGGGCCGTGTCACACATCCTGCTGTGTAGCGGGAGTCGACGACAACGGATGGGATCACCTTCCATCAATTGTGTTACCGTGAGCCACATTATTGCCTGACTGCATTTCCTCGCTGCATTCCAGTGAATCGCCATGATCCTCTAGGAACACAAGAATTCTCACTTGAATTAATGGCCTGTATTGAGGATTGGCCACACAGGTAATAGAGCCCGGAATATGTGACAGAAATAGAACACGTTGCTGGTCCACACCCAGTCCTGGAGGAGCCCTCAATGTAACTACTTTGAACCCTGAAAAAAACAGATGACACTTGCTGTTTCGTCTTTCTTTTTTTCCCTTCTTCTTTTATTGAGGGAAAGATAAAAACCCTGTGAAGTACCTCAGCTGTTAAACTAGAATAGAGTAAAAGTGTCTTTCTTCCTTGAGCCCCTGTATTTCATTGTAACCCAGAGACCACATTAAAGTCGAGACATTGTCCAGCATAAGGAGACAACGCTGTCTTCACTACATAATGCATTATAAGTACGTTTATAATGCATTGTAGACATGGGATGCATATGAGTTGTTACCAAAATGCCAGGAATCATTCTCATAGTCTGGTGAATATGTCGTTTAGGAATGAAACTGTCATTGTAACCTATACATGTTGGATCCACACCTCAGGGCCAAGTGAGGATCAGTGATAACAATCAGCTGGAGGAAGAGCAGTTTTCAATACATGTGTACATTCTAAATGTGGCAGCAATCATTACACAGTCAAATCCACTGCTATTTTCAGCAAAGATATTTAACCCATTAAGACCGGGAACACAACTGTGTCCTTTTTTGATTTATTTGGCTATTCAAAAATAGCAGATATACAAACTCGTAGTGTGGCACCGAGTGCCGCGCTACAAGCTTGTAGATCTGCTATTTTTGAAAAATAGTGAAAATGTGTGCAAATCTTTGAATATATATATATATATATGTTTTAATGCGAACATTTGTAACTCAAATCTTTGCTTCTGGGGATTCTACAAATGTCTTCTAAATCCTAACAGTTTTTTGAAAAAAACTTATGTTATTATAATCAGATCTGCTTCCATCAGAAAGACCACCTTATTTTTATTATGTTAGAATAAAATATTTTGAATATTTTGTTCCAGGGACCCCCCAGAATCAATGATTTGAGTAAAACAAATGTTTGCATTAAAACATATATAAAGATTTGCTCAAATTTTCACGATTTTTCAAAAATAGCAGATCTACAAGAGCTTGTATATTTTTGAATATCCAAAGTATAAAATAACGGTTAAAGTGGTTCAAATCTAAAATGACACAGATACGTTAATGCCGAAAGGGTCCCATAAGGGTCCATTTGGTTTCATTTCTACACTCTCTGAGTTTCAAATTGATCACTTAACACGAAGGATTTGACTGTGTACAGGGATTAATTCATTTAATATGACGGAGATATCTCACTGACTTCTATTATAGTGCCGGCCACTGCGTACGTTGGCAGGCAACCTGTGTTTCAACTTCCATGAATTGTGATGACAGAACTTCCAGCGTTGCAGAGCTCTGGCTCTCATCCACGAAGGGTCTTGTACTGTACCTGTTTACATTCCACTATCAGACAGAAGCCTTCTAACTTAAACTATTGAGACCGGGAACGCATCTGTGTGTCATTTTTAGATTTCTTTGGCTATTCAAAAATAGCAGATATACAAGCTCATAGCACGGCACCGAGTGCCGCGTTATGAGCTTGTTGATCTGCTATTTTTGAAAACTCATGAAAAGTTGTGCAAATATTTGATTTTTTCTCCTTTTTTTTTTGCAGACATTTGTAACTCAAATCTTTGCTTCTGGGGGTTCCTGGAACTAAACATTTTACAAATGTTCACTTTAAAAAATATATAATCCAACATTACCACAAATTTGTCCCTGAGCAAGACTCTTAACCCCTAATTGCTCACAGGTTCTCATTGGAAACAAGACCGCAAGGACTTTCATGAACGACCTGTTAAAAGGAATTATCCTAATAGCAGATCTACAAGCTCATAGCGCGGCACTCTGTGCCGCGCTATGAGCTTGCATATCTGCTATTTTTGAATAGCCAAAGAAATCTAAAAATGACACACAGATGCATTACCGGTCTTAAAGGGTTAAACTATTGGGATCTCTGGTGGGTCTTGACATTTTTCAATCTTTGGTTATTTGTCTTCACTATTACACTTGCCACAGTGTGGCAAAGAATTGTTGTCATTTTAACCTGAAAAAAAAAAACACATTGGAATTTTATGTCAAATCCCCAAGATATTAATGCCTGTTTCTGAATGCATTTGCTAAGTGACATTAAAAAAAAGTACTTTAGGTAAACTGAAGATCGACACATCATTCTATGAATTTCAACAATCGGCATGTATGAAATACATGCTACTGTACTTAAATACAATTTTGAGGTATTTTCTACTTTACTAGAGTATTTCCAGTTTTTCCAGTTTTACTTTTACAAATATTGTACTTTTACTCCACTACAATTATTTAAAAACTTTAGATAGTTACTTTGTAGATTTTGATTATTATTACAAAACATACATTAATCACTTCAACCCTATATACATTTCGGCCATTTGAAAATAGCCGATCTTGTAGACGATCTACAAGCTCACAATGCGTTGTGATGCGACGCATTGTGAGCTTGTAGATATGCTATTTTCAAAAGAGTTTTAATACATTACTGCATAAATGAGTACTTTTTACTTTTGGTACGTTAAGTACATTTTGATACCAATAATTTTGGACTTTTACTCAAGTAAATTTTGAATTCCAGACTTTTACTTGTAACAGAGTATCTCTACATTGCAATATTGATACTTTTGCTCAAGTAAGAAATGTGAATACTTTTTCCACCACTGCATACAACATACAATATACAACACTATACAGTACACCCTCAGTAGTGCTTGAACTGCTCGTTTCCGAGCCATTAGTCTACTGAGCAACCATCGAGTGCCTCGTTATACATCTTCATAGCTAGCGGCACAAAGGACTGAGTCTTTGTGTTGTCCCCTTGGGGAAGATGAATCTATCATTACCCCTGCTGCTAAACGTCCCACAACCTCCAAGTGAAGGGGATTTGAGTGGTTGTCCATAATGGCGTCCAGCTTCCTCATTTATAGTTGTCAGCTACCATTCTGCTTCTTTTCATCTCTGTCGGTGGGGGGGAGATTAAATGGTAAATGGTGCATTTGTATAGCCTATGTATGGCCTTTTATCCCAGGCGCTTTTCATAGATTGTGCATTACGTTCACCCATTCACACACACACACACACACACACACACACACACACACACACACACACACACACACACACACACACACACACACACACACACACAAGGTGTTTATGAAGTGCATTCCCGTGGCTTGTGGATGAAAACATCTTATCTCCCAAGCAAAAGGCCTACATCAATCGGCAAGGCATGAATGAACATGTGTTTTGTCTCAAAGCAGGAATTGACGATTTCAAGCTTTTTCAGTTTTTCTGGACTTCCGTGATGCATTTGGCACTTTGTGTCATGATAACAGCTCTTGAGGAATTCCAACTACCCCAAGTTTATGTTGACATGCAGGTTATCTGTGGTAAACAGCTCACAGACCCCATCCCTCTCCAAGTAGGTGTTAAGACTGGCTGTCCATGGAGCGCTGTTGTTGCTGACTTGTTCTGTTAACTTAGCCTGGTAAAGTTTGTACCCTTTTCCCTTTAAATATCCATTGCCATTGACAATGTATTGGGCGCTTAAAGTTAAATATTTCAAAAACTACAAATCATTTCAAAGTAAAACATCTCAAGGATGCATGTCCAAAGTAAGGGGGAATTGTTGTACTGTGAATGGAGTTTCTAGGTGAAAGTGTTTTTTTGAGGTCCCAAAGCCTTCCATCCGCCTCCATTATAAATCTCTGAACTTTTAAAGGAGTACAATTCTAAAACTATGCAACATTTCAAAGATTCCTTTTCAGGCAAACATGTCCACAGTAAGATGAACATTTTAAAGTATGAATGATGTTACTAGGCGTAAGTATGTAGTTGTAAGCCTGCCTTTAAATGTCCATTGCCGTATAGACAATACATGGGGCGCTTAAAGTTAAATATCTCCATAACTACAAATTATTTAAAAAAAAAGTTTCTCAAGCATGCATGTCCACAGTAAGGTGGAATTTTTGAACTGTGAATGGAGTTTCTAGGTGAAAGTGTTTTTTAAGGTCCCAAAACCTTCCATCTGCCTCCATTCTAAATCTCTGAACTTTTAAAGGAGTACAATTCTAAAACTATGCAACATTTCAAAGATTCCTTTTCAGGCAAACATGTCCACAGTAAGATGAACATTTTAAAGTATGAATGAGGTTACTAGGCGTAAGTATGTAGTTGTAAGCCTGCCTTTAAATGTCCATTGCCGCATCGACAATACATGGGACGCTTAAAGTTAAATATCTCCATAACTACAAATGATTTAAAAAAAAAAGTTTCTCAAGCATGCATGTCCACAGTAAGGTGGACTTTTTGAACTGTGAATGGAGTTTCTAGGTGAAAGTGTTTTTAAGGTCCCAAAACCTTCCATCCGCCTCCATTCTAAATCTATGAACTTTTAAAGGAGTACAATTCTAAAACTATGCAACATTTCAAAGATTCCTTTTCAGGCAAACATGTCCACAGTAAGATGAATATTTTAAAGTATGAATGAGGTTACTAGGCGTAAGTATGTAGTTGTAAGCCTGCCTTTAAATGTCCATTGCCGCATCGACAATACATGGGGCGCTTAAAGTTAAATATCTCCATAACTACAGATGATTTTAAAAAAAAGTTTCTCAAGCATGCATGTCCACAGTAAGGTGGAATTTTTGAACTGTGAATGGAGTTTCTAGGTGAAAGGGTTTTTTAAGGTCCCAAAACCTTCCATCTGCCTCCATTCTAAATCTCTGAACTTTTAAAGGAGTACAATTCTAAAACTATGCAACATTTCAAAGATTCCTTTTCAGGCAAACATGTCCACAGTAAGATGAACATTTTAAAGTATGAATGAGGTTACTAGGCGTAAGTATGTAGTTGTAAGCCTGCCTTTAAATGTCCATTGCCGCATAGACAATACATGGGGCGCTTAAAGTTAAATATCTCCCAAACTACATGTATAAATGATTTCAAAGAAAAAATCTCAACTATGCATGTCCACAGTAAGGTGGAATTTTTGAACTGTGAATGGAGTTTCTAGGTGAAAGTGTTTTTTTTAGGTCCCAAAACCTTCCATCCGCCTCCATTATAAATCTCTGAAATTTTAAAAGAGTACAATTCTAAAACTATGCAACATTTCAAAGATTCCTTTTCAGGCAAACATGTCCACAGTAAGATGAACATTTTAAGTAAAACATCTCAAGGATGCATGTCCAAAGTAAGGGGGAATTGTTGTACTGTGAATGGAGTTTCTAGGTGAAAGTGTTTTTTTGAGGTCCCAAAACCTTCCATCCGCCTCAATTATAAATCTCTGAACTTTTAAACATTAACTGACATTAACTGTGAATGTCCTGAGCTCCAGAGCTCGATGAATGTTAGGGACCAAAAAAAGTGTCACTACAAAGTACTACCAATCAACTCTAAATTGCCTGAAACGTACTCCTAACAGGTTTTCGGGGGGACAATTTTGGCCTCCAAACTTAGTGATTTTTTCGGATTTAAATTTCATTTCGGTTTCGTTTCGGTAGTGACCCAATGGTGAAAAAATAAATTTAATTTAATACATTTCTGGACTTAGTAATTTTTTTTCCGTTTCGGTAGTGACACAATGGTGACACAATGGTGTCACTACCGAAACGAAAAAAAAATTGTTCCCCCAAAAACCTGTTAGGAGTACGTTTCGTTTCAGGAAATTTAAAGTTGATTGGTAGTGACTTTTTTTTTGGTCCCTAACATTCATCGAGCTCTGGACTTAGTCATTTTTTTTCCGTTTCGGTAGTGACACAATTGTGTCACTACCGAAACGAAAAAAAAATTGTTCCCCCAAAAACCTGTTAGGAGTACGTTTCAGGCAATTTAAAGTTGATTGGTAGTGACTTTTTTTTTGGTCCCTAACATTCATCGAGCTCTGGACTTAGTCATTTTTTTTCCGTTTCGGTAGTGACACAATTGTGTCACTACCGAAACGAAAAAAAAATTGTTCCCCCAAAAACCTGTTAGGAGTACGTTTCAGGCAATTTAAAGTTGATTGGTAGTGACTTTTTTTTTGATCCCTACCATTCATCGAGCTCTGGACTTAGTAATTTTTTTTCCGTTTCGGTAGTGACACAATGGTGTCACTACCGAAACGATAAAAAAATTGTTCCCCCAAAAACCTGTTAGGAGTACATTTCAGGCAATTTAAAGTTGATTGGTAGTGACTTTTTTTTTGGTCCCTAACATTCATCGAGCTCTGGACTTAGTCATTTTTTTTCCGTTTCGGTAGTGACACTACCGAAACGAAAAAAAAATTGTTCCCCCAAAAACCTGTTAGGAGTACGTTTCAGGCAATTTAAAGTTGATTGGTAGTGACTTTTTTTTTGGTCCCTAACATTCATCGAGCTCTGGACTTAGTAATTTTTTTTCCGTTTCGGTAGTGACACAATGGTGTCACTACCGAAACGAAAAAAAAAATTGTTCCCCCAAAAACCTGTTAGGAGTACGTTTCAGGCAATTTAAAGTTGATTGGTAGTGACTTTTTTTTTGGTCCCTAACATTCATTGAGCTCTGGACTTAGTAATTTTTTTTCCGTTTCGGTAGTGTCACTACCGAAACGAAAAAAAAATTGTTCCCCCAAAAACCTGTTAGGAGTACATTTCAGGCAATTTAAAGTTGATTGGTAGTGACTTTTTTTTTGGTCCCTAACATTCATCGAGCTCTGGACTGCTTGTTTTTCCGTTTCGGTAGTGACACTACCGAAACGGAAAAAAAATTGTTCCCCCAAAAACCTGTTCCGGCAATTTAGAGTTGATTGGTAATACTTTGTAGTGACTTTTTTTTTCGTCCCTAACATTCATCGATCTCTGGACTTAGTAAACTTTCTTTTTACCGAAACGATTTTCTTTTTACCGAAACGAAAGTTTCGGTAAAAAAAGATTATAATACTCAGGGCATGACTAATTCCTGGAACTGAAGAGACAGTTATGGTTTAGTCAGTACCATAGTATTTATACATCAATATAAATACACTTTTAACCTTTAAATTAAACTACACTTACAGTATAACTACACTTTTAACCTGCAATCAGCAGACACCGCAGGGAATTGAACCCCATCCCAGTAAACCAGGAGTTCCATACCAGCGTCCTTTGCTTCACTTATTATTTAACTTTCGTTTCGGTAGTGACCAACTTTCGTTTCGGTAGTGACCCAATGGTGAAAAAATAAATTTACTAAGTCGAGAGCTCGATGAATGTTAGGGACCAAAATTAGTCAATAGAAAGTGTACTACCAATCAACTCTAAATTGCCTGAAACGTACTCCTAACAGGTTTTCGGGGGGACGATTTTGGCCTCCACACTTAGGGATTTTTTCTGATTTAACTTTTGTTTCGGTAGTGACCAACTTTCGTTTCAGTAGTGACCCAATGGTGAAAAAATAAATTTACTAAGTCCAGAGCTCGATGAATGTTAGGGACCAAAAAAAGTCACTACAGAGTGTAATACCAATCAACTCTAAATTGCCTGAAACGTACTCCTAACAGGTTTTCGGGGGGACGATTTTGGCCTCCACACTTAGTGTTTTTTTCGGATTTAACTTTCGTTTCGGTAGTGACAAACTTTCGTTTCGGTAGTGACACAATGGTGAAAAAATAGATATACTAAGTCCAGAGCTCGATGAATGTTAGGGACCAAAAAAAGTCACTACAAAGTACTACAAATCAACTCTAAATTGCCTGAAACGTACTCCTAACAGGTTTTTGGGGGGACGATTTTGGCCTCCACACTTAGTGATTTTTTCGGATTTAACTTTCGTTTCGGTAGTGACAAACTTTCGATCAACTGGTGACAAACTTTCGAGCTCTGGACTTAGTAAAAAAAAAAATCACCAAGAACCTTGGCCTTTAGTCTTGGGACTCAAGGCCCAAAAGAGAAATTTGGGTAGCACTTTACAATAATGACCCGTTATAAAGCATTTATAAACGTTTATAAGTAGTTTGTAGACTATTAACAAATCATTAACAACCTGTTTGTTGACATTCGTAAATGATTACTAAAACCTTTATAACCACAGTTACAAATCATTTGTAAAGTATTAGTAAGTAGTGAACTATTCATGAATAAGCCATTTATATACATCTGTAAAAGATTATTAAATCATTTGTAACGACCCATTCTAAAGCATTTATAAACGTTTATAAGCAGTTTGTAGACTATTAACAAATCATTAACAACCTGTTTATTGACATTCGTAAATGATTACTAAAACCTTTATAACTACGGTTACAAATCATCTATAAAGGTATTAGTAACTATTCATGAATAAGCCATGTATAATACATCTGCAAATGATTATTAAAACATTTGTAACTGATGTTACATAATATATACAAGCTATTGGTACCTTGTTCATGTTTAACATATGCTTTGTTAAACATTCCTAAAGTATCTATAAATCCTTAGTACGTGTTATTATGTGCCCTATAGTAAAGTGAAGACAGTTCATCATTTACAACTGTCTGTTAATGTGTTTGTTCATGTTTAACATGCTTTGTAAAACATTCCTAAAATATCTATAAATCCTTTGTACATGTTATTATGTGCCCTACAGTAAAGTGAAGACAGTTCATCATTTATGACTGTCTGTTAATGTGGACTTTCTCCTTACCTGTTGCAAACTACCTGGCTTTCATGAATGCAGACACCAAACAATTACTAGAATTATCATTCATGTTAAGCAAATGATGCGTAAGACATTCGTAAAGAGTATGTAAACCATTTGTGGTGTTAGGGACCAAAAAAGTCACTACAAAGTACTACCAATCAACTCTAAATTGCCTGAAACGTACTCCTAACAGGCTTTTGGGGGGACGATTTTGGCCTCCACACTTAGTGATTATTTCGGATTTAACTTTCGTTTTGGTGGTGACCAACTTTCGTTTCGGTAGTTTGATTACAAAATGTAAATTTTGTAAAAAATAATCTGACTATACTAAGTTGTTATTTGTTTGTTTAAGTCAGGCTATACTCTACTCAGAGTCATAAGTTTACAAAATGTACTAAAGTACAGTGAACGTCTGTGCGGTTTGTCTTCATCACTGAAAATAACGTACATGTAAACTGATGTCATGTGCAGTTGGGGTGAAGAAACACAACCATTTCACTCCTAATGATACCTATTTGATTTGACATCCTGACTTGCTGCTGTAGCTGAGGCTTGAACCTGTTACCTGCGGCTCACTAGTCAGTGACTCTATCCATTCACCTACAGCTGTTTCCTTGGAGTCTGTGGTTCTGAAACCTTTTGTTGTCAACCCCCCAAATTGACATGTATTTGGGCAGTGGACCCCAATGTGAAAAGATGTAGTGTCAGGGCCCCCCATGAAAAAGATTTATATTTATGCTGTAACACATTTTTTTTAAAGTTATTTGTCTTGTTTGTTGTTCAAGTCAAAGCACCAGGAAGGCTGTACTTGTCAGCCATCTGTTAGCTCAATGGGTTGAGACGCAGTATTCATGATCCAGAGGCCATGAGCTCAAATCCCATTGATGTCTTTCCTATGATTCTTTCCTTTGCAGACTGGCTTCCAGAAGATCAACTGAAAAGTACCAGGAAGGCTATATTTGTCATCCAACTGTTAGCTCAATGGGTTGAGACGCAGTATACATGATCCAGAGGCCATGAGTTCAAATCCCATTGATGTCTTTCCTATGATTCTTTCCTTTGCAGACTGGCTTCCAGAAGATCAACTGAAAAGTACCAGGAAGGCTGTACTTGTCAGCCATCTGTTAGCTCAATGGGTTGAGACGCAGTATTCATGATCCAGAGGCCATGAGTTCAAATCCCATTGATGTCTTTCCTATGATTCTTTCCTTTGCAGACTGGCTTCCAGAAGATCAACTGAAGACTACCAGGAAGGCTATATTTGTCATCCAACTGTTAGCTCAATGGGTTGAGACGCAGTATACATGATCCAGAGGCCATGAGTTCAAATCCCATTGATGTCTTTCCTATGATTCTTTCCTTTGCAGACTGGCTTCCAGAAGATCAACTGAAAAGTACCAGGAAAGCTGTACTTGTCAGCCATCTGTTAGCTCAATGGGTTGAGACGCAGTATTCATGATCCAGAGGCCATGAGTTCAAATCCCATTGATGTCTTTCCTTTGCAGACTGGCTTCCAGAAGATCAACTGAAAACTACCAGGAAGGCTGTAACTCTCAGCCAACAGCTTAGCTCAACTGGTAGAGCGTCTGTCCAATAACATGACTTGACTTGACTTGAGTGGGTTCGATTCCCACTCGAGTCAAGTGTCCCCGGTAACTTGAGGCAACGGATAAATTGACTGATATCCTTAGTGATGCTTCCCTTTGCAGACTAACTTCTAGAAAAACAAGTTAAAACCACCAGGAAACCTGTAACTCTCAGCCAACAGCTTAGCTCAACTGGTAGAGCGTCTGTCCAATAACATGACTTGACCTGACTTGAGTGGGTTCGATTCCCACTCGAGGCAAGTTACCGGGGACACTTGACTCGAGTGGGAATCGAACCCACTCAAGTCAAGTCATGTTATTGGACATGCTGTAGGCTGAGAGTTACAGGTTTCCTGGTGGTTTTAACTTGTTTTTCTAGAAGTTAGTCTGCAAAGGGAAGCATCACTAAGGATATCAGTCAATTTATCCGTTGCCCCAAGTTACCGGGGACACTTGACTCGAGTGGGAATCGAACCCACTCAAGTCAAGTCATGTTATTGGACAGACGCTCTACCAGTTGAGCTATGCTGTTGGCTGAGAGTTACGGGTTTTCTGGTGGTTTTAACTTGTTTTTCTAGAAGTTAGTCTGCAAAGGGAAGCATCACAGTAAAGACACCAGTGGGATTTGAACTCATGGCCTCTGGATCATGTATACTGCATCTCAACCCATTGAGTTAACAGATGGCTGACAAGTACAGCCTTCCTGGTAGTTTTCAGTTGATCTTCTGGAAGCCAGTCTGCAAAGGAAAGAATCATAGGAAAGACATCAATGGGATTTGAACTCATGGCCTCTGGATCATGAATACTGCGTCTCAACCCATTGAGCTAACAGATGGCTGACAAGTACAGCCTTCCTGGTACTTTTCAGTTGATCTTCTGGAAGCCAGTCTGCAAAGGAAAAAATCATAGGAAAGACATCAATGGGATTTGAACTCATGGCCTCTGGATCATGAATACTGCGTCTCAACCCATTGAGCTAACAGATGGCTGACAAGTACAGCTTTCCTGGTAGTTTTCAGTTGATCTTCTGGAAGCCAGTCTGCAAAGGAAAGAATCATAGGAAAGACATCAATGGGATTTGAACTCATGGCCTCTGGATCATGTATACTGCGTCTCAACCCATTGAGCTAACAGTTGGATGACAAATATAGCCTTCCTGGTACTTTTCAGTTGATCTTCTGGAAGCCAGTCTGCAAAGGAAAGAATCATTGGAAAGACATCAATGGGATTTGAACTCATGGCCTCTGGATCATGAATACTGCGTCTCAACCCATTGAGCTAACAGATGGCTGACAAGTACAGCCTTCCTGGTGCTTTGACTTGAACAACAAACAAGACAAATAACTTTTAAAAAAATGTGTTACAGCATAAATATAAATCTTTTTCATGGGGGGCCCTGACACTACATCTTTTCACATTGGGGTCCACTGCCCAAATACATGTCAATTTGGGGGGTTGACAACAAAAGGTTTCAGAACCGCAGATTCCAAGGAAACAGCTGTAGGTGAATGGATAGAGTCACTGACCAGTGAGCCGCAGGTAACAGGTTCAAGCCTCAGCTACAGCAGCAAGTCAGGATGTCAAATCAAATAGGTATTATTAGGAGTGAAATGGTTGTGTTTCTTCACCCCAACTGCACATGACATCAGTTTACATGTACGTTATTTTCAGTGATGAAGGCAAACCGCACAGACGTTCACTGTACTTTAGTATATTTTGTAAACTTATGACTCTGAGTAGAGTATAGCCTGACTTAAACAAACAAATAACAACTTAGTATAGTCAGATTATTTTTTACACAACTTACATTTTGTAATCAAACTACCGAAACGAAAGTTGGTCACCACCAAAACGAAAGTTAAATCCGAAATAATCACTAAGTGTGGAGGCCAAAATCGTCCCCTCAAAAACCTGTTAGGAGTACGTTTCAGGCAATTTAGAGTTGATTGGTAGTACTTTGTAGTGACTTTTTTGGTCCCTAACACCACAAATGGTTTACATACTCTTTACGAATGTCTTACGCATCATTTGCTTAACATGAATGATACTTCTAGTAATTGTTTGGTGTCTGCATTCATGAAAGCCAGGTAGTTTGCAACAGGTAAGGAGAAAGTCCACATTAACAGACAGTCATAAATGATGAACTGTCTTCACTTTACTGTAGGGCACATAATAACATGTACAAAGGATTTATAGATATTTTAGGAATGTTTTACAAAGCATGTTAAACATGAACAAACACATTAACAGACAGTTGTAAATGATGAACTGTCTTCACTTTACTATAGGGCACATAATAACATGTACTAAGGATTTATAGATACTTTAGGAATGTTTAACAAAGCATATGTTAAACATGAACAAGCTACCAATAGCTTGTATATATTATGTAACATCAGTTACAAATGATTTAATAATCATTTACAGATGTATTATACATGGCTTATTCATGAATAGTTACTAATACCTTTATAGATGATTTGTAACCGTAGTTATAAAGGTTTTAGTAATCATTTACGAATGTCAATAAACAGGTTGTTAATGATTTGTTAATAGTCTACAAACTGCTTATAAACGTTTATAAATGCTTTAGAATGGGTCGTTACAAATGATTTAATAATCTTTTACGGATGTATATAAATGGCTTATTCATGAATAGTTCACTACTTACTAATACTTTACAAATGATTTGTAACTGTAGTTATAAAGGTTTTAGTAATCATTTACGAATGTCAACAAACAGGTTGTTAATGATTTGTTAATAGTTTACAAACTACTTATAAACGTTTATAAATGCTTTATAACGGGTCATTATTGTAAAGTGCTACCGAAATTTGATGTCTCCGCGGGAGTAATTGGTTCGACTCAAGACTCTTTTGGGTCTTGAGTCTTGGGGGGGAAAAAAAGTGCACTAGTTATATTTGAACCGGGAACTTCCTGGCTGCAAGTCCTGTATCTAAACCACTGCACCACAGAGGTTCTGACTTGTTCTGTTAACTTAGCCTGGTAAAGTTTGTACCCTTTTCCCTTTAAATATCCATTGCCATTGACAATGTATTGGGCGCTTAAGGTTAAATATTTCAAAAACTACAAATCATTTCAAAGTAAAACATCTCAAGGATGCATGTCCACAGTAAGGGGGAATTTTTGTACTGTGAATGGAGTTTCTAGGTGAAAGTGTTTTTTAAGGTCCCAAAACCTTCCATCCGCCTCCATTATAAATCTCTGAACTTTTAAAGGAGTACAATTCTAAAACTATGCAACATTTCAAAGATTCCTTTTCAGGCAAACATGTCCACAGTAAGATGAACATTTTAAAGTATGAATGAGGTTACTAGGCGTAAGTATGTAGTTGTAAGCCTGCCTTTAAATGTCCATTGCCGCATCGACAATACATGGGACGCTTAAAGTTAAATATCTCCAAAACTACAAATGATTTAAAAAAAAAGGTTTCTCAAGCATGCATGTCCAAAGTAAGGTGGAATTTTTGAACTGTGAATGGAGTTTCTAGGTGAAAGTGTTTTTTAAGGTCCCAAAACCTTCCATCCGCCTCCATTCTAAATCTCTGAACTTTTAAAGGAGTACAATTCTAAAACTATGCAACATTTCAAAGATTCCTTTATTATGTAGTTGTAAGCCTGCCTTTAAATGTCCATTGCCGCATTGACAATACATGGGGCGCTTAAAGTTAAATATCTCCCAAACTATAAATGATTTCAAAGAAAAAAACTCAAGCATGCATGTCCACAGTAAGGTGGAATTTTTGAAATGTGAATGGAGTTTCTAGGTGAAAGTGTTTTTTTGAGGTCCCAAAACCTTCCATCCGCCTCCATTTTAAATCTCTGAACTTTTAAATGAGTACAATTCTAAAACTATGCAACATTTCAAAGATTCCTTTTCAGGCAAAAATGTCCACAGTAAGATGAACATTTTAAAGTATGAATGAGGTTACTAGGCGTAAGTATGTAGTTGTAGGCCTGCCTTTAAATGTCCATTGCCGCATCGACAATACATGGTGCGCTTAAAGTTAAATATCTCCATAACTACAAATGATTTTTAAAAAAAGTTTCTCAAGCATGCATGTCCACAGTAAGGTGGAATTTTTGAACTGTGAATGGAGTTTCTAGGTGAAAGTGTTTTTTAAGGTCCCAAAACCTTCCATCCGCCTCCATTATAAATCTCTGAACTTTTAAAGGAGTACAATTCTAAAACTATGCAACATTTCAAAGATTCCTTTTCAGGCAAACATGTCCACAGTAAGATGAACATTTTAAAGTATGAATGAGGTTACTAGGCGTAAGTATGTAGTTGTAAGCCTGCCTTTAAATGTCCATTGCCGCATCGACAATACATGGGGCGCTTAAAGTTAAATATCTCCATAACTACAAATGATTTTTAAAAAAAGTTTCTCAAGCATGCATGTCCACAGTAAGGTGGAATTTTTGAACTGTGAATGGAGTTTCTAGGTGAAAGTGTTTTTTAAGGTCCCAAAACCTTCCATCCGCCTCCATTCTAAATCTCTGAACTTTTAAAGGAGTACAATTCTAAAACTATGCAACATTTCAAAGATTCCTTTTCAGGCAAACATGTCCACAGTAAGATGAACATTTTAAAGTATGACTGAGGTTACTAGGCGTAAGTATGTAGTTGTAAGCCTGCCTTTAAATGTCCATTGCCGCACCGACAATACATGGGGCGCTTAAAGTTAAATATCTCCATAACTACAAATGATTTTTAAAAAAAGTTTCTCAAGCATGCATGTCCACAGTAAGGTGGAATTTTTGAACTGTGAATGGAGTTTCTAGGTGAAAGTGTTTTTTAAGGTCCCAAAACCTTCCATCCGCCTCCATTCTAAATCTCTGAACTTTTAAAGGAGTACAATTCTAAAACTATGCAACATTTCAAAGATTCCTTTTCAGGCAAACATGTCCACAGTAAGATGAACATTTTAAAGTATGACTGAGGTTACTAGGCGTAAGTATGTAGTTGTAAGCCTGCCTTTAAATGTCCATTGCCGCACCGACAATACATGGGGCGCTTAAAGTTAAATATCTCCAAAACTACAAATTATTAAGCATTTTATTAATCTCAAGCATGCATGTCCACAGTAAGGTGGAATTTTTTAACTGTGAATGTCCTGAGCTCCAGAGCTCGATGAATGTTAGGGACCAAAAAAAGTGTCACTACAAAGTACTACCAATCAACTCTAAATTGCCTGAAACGTACTCCTAACAGGTTTTCGGGGGGACAATTTTGGCCTCCAAACTTAGTGATTTTTTCGGATTTAAATTTCATTTCGGTTTCGTTTCGGTAGTGACCCAATGGTGAAAAAATAAATTTAATTTAATAAATTTCTGGACTTAGTAATTTTTTTTCCGTTTCGGTAGTGACACAATGGTGACACAATGGTGTCACTACCGAAACGAAAAAAAAATTGTTCCCCCAAAAACCTGTTAGGAGTACGTTTCGTTTCAGGAAATTTAAAGTTGATTGGTAGTGACTTTTTTTTTGGTCCCTAACATTCATCGAGCTCTGGACTTAGTCATTTTTTTTCCGTTTCGGTAGTGACACAATTGTGTCACTACCGAAACGAAAAAAAAATTGTTCCCCCAAAAACCTGTTAGGAGTACGTTTCAGGCAATTTAAAGTTGATTGGTAGTGACTTTTTTTTTGGTCCCTAACATTCATCGAGCTCTGGACTTAGTCATTTTTTTTCCGTTTCGGTAGTGACACAATTGTGTCACTACCGAAACGAAAAAAAAATTGTTCCCCCAAAAACCTGTTAGGAGTACGTTTCAGGCAATTTAAAGTTGATTGGTAGTGACTTTTTTTTTGATCCCTACCATTCATCGAGCTCTGGACTTAGTAATTTTTTTTCCGTTTCGGTAGTGACACAATGGTGTCACTACCGAAACGATAAAAAAATTGTTCCCCCAAAAACCTGTTAGGAGTACATTTCAGGCAATTTAAAGTTGATTGGTAGTGACTTTTTTTTTGGTCCCTAACATTCATCGAGCTCTGGACTTAGTCATTTTTTTTCCGTTTCGGTAGTGACACTACCGAAACGAAAAAAAAATTGTTCCCCCAAAAACCTGTTAGGAGTACGTTTCAGGCAATTTAAAGTTGATTGGTAGTGACTTTTTTTTTGGTCCCTAACATTCATCGAGCTCTGGACTTAGTAATTTTTTTTCCGTTTCGGTAGTGACACAATGGTGTCACTACCGAAACGAAAAAAAAAATTGTTCCCCCAAAAACCTGTTAGGAGTACGTTTCAGGCAATTTAAAGTTGATTGGTAGTGACTTTTTTTTTGGTCCCTAACATTCATTGAGCTCTGGACTTAGTAATTTTTTTTCCGTTTCGGTAGTGTCACTACCGAAACGAAAAAAAAATTGTTCCCCCAAAAACCTGTTAGGAGTACATTTCAGGCAATTTAAAGTTGATTGAACAGGTTTTCGGGGGGACGATTTTGGCCTCCACACTTAGTGATTTTTTCGGATTTAACTTTCGTTTCGGTTTCGTTTCGGTAGTGACCCAATGGTGAAAAAATAAATGTACTAAGTCCAGAGCTCGATGAATGTTAGGGACCAAAAAAAGTGTCACTACAAAGTACTACCAATCAACTCTAAATTGCCTGAAACGTACTCCTAACAGGTTTTCGGGGGGACGATTTTGGCCTCCACACTTCGTGATTTCTTCGGATTTAACTTTCGTTTCGGTTTCGTTTCGGTAGTGACCCAATGGTGAAAAAATAAATTGACTAAGTCCAGAGCTCGATGAATGTTAGGGACCAAAAAAAGTGTCACTACAAAGTACTACCAATCAACTCTAAATTGCCTGAAACATACTCCTAACAGGTTTTCGGGGGGAAGATTTTGGCCTGCACACTTAGTGATTTTTTTGGATTTAACTTTGGTTTCGGTTTCGTTTCGGTAGTGACCCAATGGTGAAAAAATAAATTTACTAAGTCCAGAGCTCGATGAATGTTAGGGACCAAAAAAAGTCACTACAAAGTACTATCAATCAACTCTAAATTGCCTGAAACGTACTCCTAACAGGTTTTTGGGGGGACGATTTTGGCCTCATGCAGGTCTCCGCCAGGTCAGGTAGGTTATTGTGGCCTCCTGGTGTGGAAAAGGGTGGCATTTCTTCCTCGGCCTAGTGGGAATGTGCGTGCAATCATGATTTGAGGCATTTTGTTCAAAAAATGTGTTTTCCTAAAGTAGACCTGGTGGTGGTGCTATAACAGGGCAATGTGAAAAGGGTGGCATTTCTTCCGCGGCCTAGTGGGAATGTGCGTGCAAAATTTCACGGAAATCGCTCGCCACGTTCATAATTTGAGACATTTTGTTCAAAACGGACCAATCCTGCAAACTTTGGAAGCCAACCTTAGCCAATCAGGATGGAATATGAAATATCGGACAGATGCTTCTTGATCACATGACTATAGATATACTGTGTAGCGATTTGCGTGATGTTTGAATGAAATCTGAAGGATTAATATCCAAAAATGTATTTGACATAAGTCAGCCTCCTGGTGGCGCTGTATAAAGCAGATGTGAAAAATGCAGTGCAGATGTTTTTCCTTGGCCTCTAGGGAGTGTGCGTGCAAAGTTTCACGCAGATCGGTGCAGTTATAGTTAAACATGCAAATCGGCCTGTTATAGCGCCACCATGAGGCTGATTTGAAAAGTTTTAAGTGGCATATCTTCCTCGGCCTAGTGAAAATGTGTGTGTGCAATTTTATGGAGATGGCAAGCTGGGTTCATGATTTGAGGCAGTTTGTTCAAAACTCACCAATCCTGCAAACTTTGGAAGCCAACCTAAGCCAATGAGGATGGAATATGGGAAATTGAACAGATCCTGGGGCCTGTTCCTCAAAAGGTGAATAAACTAAGCCTGGACTTAAGCCAAATCCAGACTTGACAAAGTCGGGTCCATATAAGCCTCGTTTATTCCGTTCCCCAAAGCAAAGCCAGGCTGAAAAGGAGCGACTTTGTCGAGCTAGGCCTTGTCAAGCCAGGCTGTGTCGAGCCAGGATAATGAAGCCAAGCTTCACGTATTTCTATAAAAGACCATGAAAGTCGATAGCAGAATCCTTGAACTTGACCAATCATGGAGTCCAAAACCAGAGCGGCGTTCCTCTCTGTGGCTGAACAGCAGCATTGCAGCAGCTCATGAAATCATACAAGGAAGTAAAATCTAAAATGTATTATAAGCGAGAAACGCGACCGCAATAAATAGATCCAGGGAGAAAGCGTGGCAAAGTATTGCAAGCACACACAGAGTGTGTGTGTGTGTGTGCGCGCGCGACGGGACGGGACGGCAACGGGACGCACGGGACGGGACGCCGGGGGGGTTGACCGCGACTGGGGGCCGCGACGGGATGAGCGGGGGACGGGGGGGGGGGGGCGGGACACGCAATAGCCCCACATTTGCAAGACCACTTTGGTAGAGGTTTGGGTTGTGTAGTTACCTTGCCATCATGATGTAACTCCAAAGGTGGACAAGAAATAAAAAATAATTTCTCCATTGACTAGAAATTCATAATTTAAAATATGCTCCTCATTGACTTACATACAGTGGAAAAAAAAATCTGTTATATATTATCAAACATCTAACAACAATATGAACTAGTGTTAACAGAGTGACAATATGACATCCCACGAGTCATTGTGAAACAATTATGATTCATGGTCACACACTATTTCAGTAATATAATTAATTTGATTATATCTGATTGTATTTATTTCATTTTATTTGAATGCAAGGTCATTAAAATGAGTCCATATTCAAACACATGTGTTGAATTAACTGTGGAAAAACTTGAAGAACAAGGCACTGGATTAAGTAAGCTTGGCTGTTAGCCTGCTCCTGACCAGGCTAACTTCACAGCTAAATTGCCATGGTAACTAAGGTAGGATTGCTTCAATTCTCTTTTGAGGAATCGGCTCATGGCTAAATTTAGCCCGGGTGAACTGGCTAAACTAATCTTCAAGCTAATTCAGTTTTTGAGGAACCGATTCAGCCCTAATCCTGGCTAAATTAAGCCAGGATAGGTGTTAAAGCCAGGCTTAAGCTTTAATTCTCTTTTGAGGAACAGGCCTCTGGTTGATCACATGACTATAGAGATACTGTGTACCGATTTGCATGACGTTTAGTTAAAAGCTGTAGGAGTAATGGGAACAAATGGGTTTCGCACACATCGGACTCCACGTGGCGCTATAACAGGCCCATGTGAAAAATGTGGGGCAGAGGTTCTGAATTGGCATCCAGGGAGTGGGTGTGCACAGTTTCGCAGCGACCGGGCCAACGTTGCCGGAGATTAGCTGACAGATGGACACACACACGGACACACACACGGACGGACGGCGTGCAAAACATACTCTGCCTTCGGCCTGGCGGAGACAATAATCCAAATGTGCAGTTTTATATGAAAGACGGAGCGGAGGAAATCGCTGGTACCACTCTAAAACAGATACACTAACTGATTTCACAATTTACAATAAACCCCTTAAAGTCTATTCACGTCACGAGACTTACACATATTTGGGCCACAAGTTTAATGTGGCAGGCGAGTGGGGCGATCAGGTCGAGGTAATCATTTCTGAGTACTCCAGCAGACTCGACTTAATCCACACATCGCCTCTGCCTCTAATCATGAATCTGGAGGCAGTCAGAATAATAGCATTGGCCAAGGTAAAACATCTTTTCTCCAATGTACATGTTCCACGAAAATCACTGCATGATTTGACAGACAAAACTGTGCACTTAGTGAGACAATGGACTGGTCTTAACACACACACAACACGTGACATTATATTTCACAGTAAACGTGAGGGTGGTTTGGGTGTTCCCAATTTTGAATGGACATATATTGCTACGAGGCTCTCCCACTTGTTAGATATGCTGAACAATGATGACCAGTATGTGAGAGAGCTTGCACGTTCATCTCTATTCCTGGACCTAAAACGACGTAAGGTCCCCCTGGCATGTGGCTCGGATCCTAGCTTCCTAGGCTTCAGGAGGAAACCTAGTGGAAAGCTAGACAGTCGCTCTCCCGGCTTCCGTGTGTGGTCAGACTGGCCGGACTTAAACGATCTGTGCTGTTGAGCTGATGTTACCTTGAAGTGGGTAGGGTCTGACTCTGAGGCGATGGCTGTCTCGGAGGACTTTATATCTGACCCCAGTATCTCTGTCAGAGCATCTATGACTGTGTGTGGAACAGAACACCAACTCCCACTGACTAATGCCCGAGGTAGCCTCTTATGGGTACAACAGCAAAGGCAGCGGCAGCATTGGACTGAACTGAGGTTGCAAGGGAAGACTGTATGTCTCCCTGCATTGATTGATTGATTGATTGAATATTTTATTAGGCAACAATGTAAAACAACACATTTACATTTAAAATACTTTGTCTAACAGGTCAGTTCATAAAAGTCCTTGCGGACTTGTTTCCAATGAGGGCCTTGGTATTCAATTCATAGACACATATAGTGGCACCACAGTTCGAATATCATTACACAAAGAAAATAAAAATAAAACATCAAAAAAAAAAAAATATATATATATATATATATATATATATATATGGCACTATGTACAACAAAAGAAATAAAAAAAAGGGGGGAAAGATATGTACAAAAACAGGGGGGGGGGGGGGGGGGTCGGCTGTCTAACGGGAAAATGGTACTACCTCCTCTTTTGGCCTCCTGAAAGGTGATTTTTTTTAAGGCTCTTTTAAATGAGCCCAGCGAACTGCATTTTTTGAGGGATGGGGTTAGACCATTCCAATCCTGGGTGGCAGTGCTGTAGAAGGAGAATTTGCCCATGTTTGTTTTATGGGTGGGTGGTACCAAATTGTTGTTAACGCTCCCTCTGGTATTGTGACTGTGGGTGTCACTAACCTTTTGGAGGTATTTACTCAGATATGCGGGAATAGGGGGCATATCTGGCAAATTTTCATTTACAATTTTGAAGGCCAGTCCCATTTTTAGTTGTTTAACCCTGTCTTCCACCCTGAGCCAGCCTAGGCTGGCAAAATGGGTGGGAGAAAGGTGGGTCATGGGCCCCAATTCGAGGAGTAGCCGAATCAGTTTGTTTTGGGAGGTTTGAAGCTTAGTCTTCAGTGACACTGAGGTGTTGGAGTACCAGGAGGTGCTAGCATAGTCAAAATGTGGTTGAATCAGGGCCCCTGAGAGGGTCCTGAGGGCCTGAGGGTTGACAAAAGAGGAAACTCTGCCCATAAATTTGGTTCTCTGGTTTACTATTTTGACCACCTTTGTCCCCATGCTTTCACCTGACAGGTATTTGTCGAGAATACAACCCAAATAGGTAATCTCTTCTTTGCTAGAGATAATTGTGTCATCGACTTTGACCTTGAAATCATTTACCTCCATCTGTCTGAATGAATGTTTGTTCCCAAAGAGAATGGATTCAGTTTTCCAAAGGTGTAGTGACAGTTTGTTATCGGTAAGCCAAGTACAAGTTTTTTTTTGAGAGTTTGGAGCTGAGCGCCTCCTCAACTTGCAACTTGTCCTATCCCGAGATCAGGAGTGCAGAGTCATCAGCGAACAGGAACAATTTGCAGTTACAGGCAGCATTCATGTTGTTAATGTATAAAAGGAACAGTAACGGCCCTAGAATGCTGCCCTGAGGAACCCCACAGCTCACCGGGAGGGAAGAGGACATTTCAGCTAACACCCCTGATGTCATTGTTGTTAATGAAAACCATAGGGAGGTGTTCATTCTCGAGGTCGGCTGTACTTTTGAATACAGCTAAGAGGAAGCCTTCGTAACCAAAGTGCTAAAATATCATCAGCTAGAGCAGACCATCACTCAGCTAGGCTACAGATGTAAATTTTTGTTTTTTATCTTTGGTAGTCTAGGACACGTGCACAAGTTGGCTGTGAGGGGCCTGCAAATGGCCGCCCTCTCCAAAAGGAGGGCTAAACAATTAGCAAGGTACTGCTCAATATCAGCTATTACAGGAATCCGCTCAATTTGGAGGAGGCGTTTCTTCCTTTACCCATGATTGTTGTCCGCTGTGTTCGACAAGTATGCCATCTTTTGTTTTGTAAGTAACAATGCTCTGCTTTACATGTACTTTGTAACTGGCTGTTTTCCCTTCATCTGATTGCACTGGCAGTGTTTATGTCCTTTGTACATCCTGTACTTCTTATTATGTGGACATAAATAAATATTTGTGTGTGTGCGTGTGCATTCGTGCATGTGTGCGTGCATCTATCTGTCTGTCTGTCTGTCTGTCTGTCCATAGAGATTAGACATGTGTCTAATCTTGCTAACCACTCGACTGATCAGCGTCATATTTCTTGACTTAATGAGTAGTTTCCAATTCATGTTGCATTCAGGTTTCCAAGGTTACTGACTTGATTATCATTCAAGTGGCAATACACCTGTATAATGAAGAATATGATGCAATACTACTTTGTCAGAAAAATCCATAATACGCCATTGTCATCAAATAATAGCTCTATGCGTTATAACATAGTAATCCCATTGCAAGAGTCCTCTGGCTAAAGTGCCACGTAATGGGTGTCTGGTCAGTGGGTTTGATGTGGTGCCAAGCCAAAGTCACATTCACACCAGTCCCAGAGGTAGGCTACCGATGATGAATGGCACCACAGCTACAGAATAGGACACCAGCGTGTGTGTGTGTGTGTGTGTGTGTGTGTGTGTGTGTGTGTGTGTGTGTGTGTGTGTGTGTGTGTGTGTGTGTGTGTGTGTGTGTGTGTGTGTGTGTGTGTGTGTGTGTGCGCGCGCACGGGCGCGTGCACGTGTGTACCTCTGTTCTCCAGCTCCTCATCTCATTATTATTCACATTGCAGATTTGAACCTATTATTTAGGGTCTCTTCACACACACACACACACACACACACACACACACACACACACACACACACACACACACACACACACACACACACACACACACACACACACACACACACACACACACACACACACACACACACACACACACACACACACAGTATGTTCTTTTTGTACTGTACTGTATGTCCTATACAGTAATTTATGTGTTCATATACTTTGGTAATCATGATGTGTCTGTTCTCATCCACATAATGCATTAGTGCTGTATGCCAGTGTGTGCGTAAGTACAGTGTATGTGTGCATGTACTTGAGAGAAGGACAGAACTCTCTCTCTCAGGGAACAAAGTGTCTCTCTCTCACTGTCTGCTTCACTGGTCACCTCTGCTGTAGGACTGCAGCCTACTGTATATCCCAGAGGCACCACTGCCATTATCACCGCTAGCCCGCTAATTAAAGACATTTATTATCATGTCAAGAATCATTAACACCTCAGTCACTTAAAAGATGGCTCTTTTTTTCCATGCATTCTATTCCCTGATGGCAGTTCACGTTTAACATGCTAGGTACAGTACAGCTGACGCTGTAATGGTGTGACAAGTGACTTACTGTGTGTGTGTGTGTGTGTGTGTGTGCGCGTGCGTGCGTGCGTGCGTGCGTGCGTGCGTGCGTGCGTGCGTGCGTGCGTGCGTGCCTGCGTGCGTGCCTGCATGCGTGTGTGTGTGCGTGCACACGCATGCATTGTTTGTCATGTTTTATAATGTAGTTGGCCAAACAGCCTAGCATTATTTAAAAGTCATTTAAAGTCGGGTTTGAAAGATATAATTAACAACAATAGTCTGGAAAACACCTGTGTTACTATTAAGGCTATACTGTCCTCCCTTGGGGTCAAATTAGCTCACAATGACCTCAGCTCACAATGACAACTAGACGCGTCGCAATTCTGGGAAATTGCAAAGTGTGGTTGCGCCGACGCCGGTCGCGGGTCGCAGGTCGCCGGGACTCGAGGAATACGCCTGGAGGAATACCGTCGGAGACCGCACAACGTGCCATTCGAATTTGGCGCCGATCGGATCCCGCGTTCGTGATAAGTGGCGTCTTGATTTTAGGAAATAGGCCCCTCCCACTAAATAAATAGGCCCCTCCCACAAATTTAACAGGCCCATCATGTTGTCACTTCACTCCTGAGATCACTTGCTTTTCATTTTGAGAGGATTGATCCCCCCCAAAATCATGTTTTTGCATCAAACGGTTACGTTTTGTGCATTTGTGGCGCCCCCTATGGATCAAAGTGGAAATGCTTTTGGGGATTCGTTGAGTAAAGCACCCTTGACATGTGATTCAAATTTGCGATGGACCGGATGTTTCGTTGGTGATTTTTGGCCTTTTTTATAAAACGGGCCCCTCCCGCTAACTTTGGAAGCCAATTATGGACGAACGGTAAGGACTATCAAAATGCCGTTTGGATATGTTTATCGCATGGGTTCAAAGATCATGTGTATTTTTGTGAAATTTTGACAAAATATGTGGGAGGAGGAGCTAAAAGTGTGTTTTGAAGAACATTCAAAATGGCGGAAAATCTATCCAGACGCAAATGGGCGTGGCCTATATGGGGAGTTGCGTCATGACCCAAGGAATCAAGGGGAAAATATTTTTTCATTCTAAGACCTACGGTTCAAAAGTTATAGGCCAAAAGGTAAAGTGGGCTGTTATAGCGCCACCATGTGGCCAACTTGTGTAATTATTTTCTTAATAATTTGGCAATAAACTATGAACCTCCCCTTAAAGTCTTTTAACTCTAGCCCTTACGGTTTCCGAGAAAAAAAGACTTGAATTTGAGTTTTTTCATTTTCCCATTAAAGTGGATGGGGACATTTAATGCACTAATAAATCAATATCAATTAAACTATGCCACCAATCTCTTAGCAAAGTACAAGCAGTCTGGTCCCGGTGAAGCCAGTCAATTTGATATATGGCACAACATTTGGAAAAATAAACTGTGGGAGAAATAGCGCCCAAGAAAATAGTTTATCTAGAAGAAGAATAAAGTCGGTAGAGTACTATAGTCGGGTTGCCCATTCGGGCAACCACACTAATGAACAGTGGAAAAGTTGAAGTTTGATTTGATTACATTTCTCAAGCAGAAAGAATGTCCCTGCACACAGATGTCACCTCTTCACCTATTATTGCAATTGGACATGTTGGTCAAAAGAGATTTCTAAAGAAAACTCTTTCCAATCGTTTTCCTTTCCCATTCCTCAGCCATGCAATTGCTCCTTTTGTCTGCTCCGTCCACTCCTCTCTGCTCCTCTTCTCTCTCTCCTTTCCTCTCCACTCATCTCCTCTCAAAGTGTCTTCAATCGCCTCCTCCTCTCCCTCGGTTAGGCTGAAATAATAGCATAAAGGTCAGCAGACACACACACACACACACACACACACACACACACACACACACACACACACACACACACACACACACACACACACACACACACACACACACACACACACACACACACACACACACACACACACACACACACACACACACACACACACACACACACACACACACACACACACACACACACACACTTATAGCTCCTTATCTCTGTGCCACAGCCTCTGCAATGCATGCTCTCTCATATATCAGACTGTAGAAGGCTCTACCTTCACATTAACAACATGGACGTTAGCGTCCCTATATTGGCCATTGCCAAAATGACAGAAAATCACTGCAGAGCTCAGTGCTATTTTTGTAGATTGGCTATTTTCGGTGAACCTATTTAGTGTATAGATGGAACAAAGGAGGGGGCCTGGTATAAACCCCTAGGGTTTATAAGTATATACAGTCGAGTATATAGGGTGGAGGTTAAAACACTATGGATCAGTGGTGTAAAGTAACTAAGTACATTTACTCAAGTACTGTACTTAAGTACAATTTTTAGGTATTGTCCAAGTATATCCAATTTTCAATATTGTACTTTTACTCCACTACAATTATTTGAAAACGTTATTATTAGTTACTTTGCAGATATGAATTATTACATTTTAAAACATACATTAACCACTTTAGACTTATTTCATACTTAGGCTGCATGAAAATAACCGATCTACAAGCTCACAACGTGTTGCATCGCGACGCGTTGTAAATCTGCTATTTTCAAACATTTTAGTACTTTTACTTTTGGTACTTTATGTACATTTTGATACCAATACTTTTGTATTTTTACTCAAGTAAATTTTTAATTCCGGACTTTTACTTGTAGCAGAGTATTTCTACATTGCAGTATTGATACTTTTACTTAAGTAAAACATTTGAGTGCTTTTTCCACCACGGCTGTAGCGGTCCCGGCTGGCCATTAAAAGGGTGAAGTCTGACTGATGATTTTGTGGTGGTTCTTTATTAAATCAACGTAGAAACTACAAAACCCCCTTTCAGGAAGCCAGCCGCCCTGACTTCGGTGTTCCGGTTAGAGCCTTCAAAATAAAAGTCTTGATGTCGTCGGGTCCGTTACACTCCCACCAAATCATACAGTGATTTTAAAAACAGTAAAAATTACAAATGATTTTCACATCAAAATCACGTGACCCCAGACGCATTTAAAATTCTTAGACAAGGCAACAATGATCTGTACCATTGTTCTCCCACCTTGAGGCCTTCTCCCACCTTGACCAGGTTTCCCTCCTGGTGTTTAGGCAGGGAAGCCTGTGCTTCATCTGGTTGTCCTTGTCGCAGTGGCACTCCTCTAGCCCCCCGTTCCGCCTCTACTGCAGCAGCCGGGGCATCTTCCTTGGCGTCCTTCTTGTAAGCCACCACCAGAGCCACTGCTTTTGGGGCCTGGCCCTCTGGACTCCAACCAACAGCCTGGACTTGATTCTGAGGGACGGCCTGAGTCTCGGCCCCTCCGACCTGCGGAACATCAGCTTCAACCCCAGGTGCCTTGGGATCTGAGCCCAGGCCAGCTGCCCCCTGCTGGGCTGGGTCTTTGGGCTTCACTGCTGCTCCCTCCATCGCCTGGTCTTTGGGCTTCACTGCTGCTCCCTCCACCAGGTGTTCCTTGATGCCCTTTTCTTCCAGAGCACTCGGGCCTGGCCGTTTCTCCTGGATCTCCTTGTGTTGGTCCTCTATGACAACCAGGAGTTTCTCCCGCTGGTCCAGGAGTTTTTCCTGCTGCTCCTCTTGCTCCATCCATGCCTTATCCTCCGCTTCCCTTGCGGTGAGCTCTGCTGCTGCCTCAGATGAGGGTGTGGAGTGAAAAGGATCATAACTAAACCGTTCATGAAAATATGGCACTTCCATTCCATTAAATTTTCCTTCAACCATACCCTCATGAACAATTTCCAAAATATCATTCGATATAGATTCACATGCATCCACTTTCCATCGTAGACCATTTTCTGGTGTGATGCATTTTTGGATTTCAGAATATCGTTTAGAAATGTCCTTACTTTTCTCCAATGTGTCAATGACAAGTTTTGGGTCAGTCTCAGCAACATTGGACTTTAGCTGTTTTCTTGCAATACGTACAATGACCTTCCACTGGTCATATAAGTAGAGAAGCTCTTTTACTTTTTGCTCACCCCCTGAGTCTATATAGTCTGACTCATTACCCATCATGCTAGTAGTATCTGCCATTCTGCCTTAGATTTAGCAAACAATAACGTTAACAGATATGAGCATAGTTAAATAAAGACCTTCAATAAATGTAACACAGTAAATAATATTACCTTTTATAACTGTATTGCAAATTAAACAATAAAGACCTTAGAAATCATAAACATCTGAAAATTAAACAATCCTTATTCAAAACATTTCCATATTTAAATTCACAATTCACTTTCCATATGGTCCTTATCTTTTGTTTCCCAACCTTGTATATAATGTTCTGTAGCTGTACCGTTTGTGTCCATGTTCACCAGAGTGAGAGAAGTCCATTTTATTGCAAGTGTAGACAGCAGGCCCTTTGGATGAGTTTGGTAGATGTAGAGATGATGGGTAAAGTTTTCACTGTAGCGGACCCAGCTGGACATGAAGGAGTTGAAGATCGACTGATGAGTTTACCATTTTTATTTCGTGTCTCAACGTGAAAACTATAGTAGGAACAAAAACATACAATACATATCAAAAGTCAAATAGATCATTGAATCAATAAAACATGACAAAACATTTCTTAACTTCATATAAACTCTAATCATTAAGAATACATTACACATTATCCATACCATTAGACTGTGCATACATAAACCACCATAAGAAAACAATAAAACTCAATGAAGCATCCACAGTGACAACAGTACCAAAACAGTTACAAAAAATAATACCTTTTTCCCCTTCCAGCTAGGCGCTAATGTCAGAGTTCTGTAACCGTCTGTTTTTCCTTGACCATACTTTCAGGTCGATATAAGACATACATTTTCCATGCAGTCCCTTCCTTGACCATACTTTCAGGTCGATATTAGACATACATTATCTGTGCAGTCCCTTCCTTCTGTACAAACATTTCTCCTCTCCTGCCATGCTGTCACTAAGCTGGTTTAAATAGCCCCCTTTCAGGAAGCCAGCCGCCCTGACTTCGGTGTTCCGGTTAGAGCCTTCAAAATAAAAGTCTTGATGTCATCGGGTCCGTTACAACGGCTATGGATCAAAGATGTGTTTAAGTATCGTAGACTTTATTTATATAGAAGGTAAAACATATAACAATTTACATACCAATTACCAAACATGTTACTGTCTTCTGTCTGACGACAGTCAGCTATTTCAGGAGCTTGCTTACTGCATTGACAGAATAGACGATTTTTTGGGTTTTTCCTGGAACTTGATGGTTTTGATGGTCTCATTAGTGGTATGCAGTGGTGGTAAAAAATACTCAGACATTTGTACACATTGGGTGCCAAGTTTTTTTTAAAACAGAGTACACTGAGTGCCAGGATTTTTAACCATTTTTTAGGAGCAGAGATACAGGCTTTTGAAGTCATAAGTTAACCAGAAAGTGGATTGGAGTCAAAATCTTCGGAAAATGATATCTCCTGGTGCTTAGAAGGTAAAAAAAAAAAAAAAATTTAAAAAAAAAAAATGATTTTTTTTTTTTTTTTTTTTTTCAAAAAATATTTTTTTTCAAAAAACGTATATATACGGTTTTGGCACCCAAAGTATCAATGCTGCGATGTAGAAATACTCTGTTACAAGTAAAAGTACCAGTATTCAAAATTGACTTGAGTAAAAGTACAAAAGTATTGGCATCAAAATATACTTAAGTACTAAAAGTAAAAATACTCATTAAGCACAATGTCCCACTTCACAAGTTTCCAAATGTATAAAATCCTTTGAAACTAGCAGACCTACAAGCTCACAACGCATCGCAAAGCGACGTGTTGTGAGCTTGTAGATCGGCTATTTTCAAATAGCCAAAGTATAGGTCTGAACTTTTATGTTTTACAAAGTAACTAGTAACTAAAGTTTTCAAATAATTGTAGTGGAGCAAAAGTATAATATTTAACTCTGAGATGTAGTGGAGTAGAAGTAAAAGTATTGAAAATTGGAAATACTCCAGTTAAGTAAAAGTAACTCAAAATTGTACTTAAGTACAGTACTTGAGTATGTATGGCATGTAAAGCCATGCTGAAAAAAAAGAAAAAAAATATCGGCCATTTCCAACATGCAGATAGTGAATTAGATGGAGATGTGAGGTATTTGTCCTGAGAGTAATGAAATGCACAATGCACTATACATTGTGGAGGTTTCTGGGTTACGCGGGGGTTGGTGACTGTTCCTCTACCAGGATGAAAATACGTCTGAATGGGTAACTAATTTGATTATAACACATACATCTTAAAATGGATTCTGGGTCAAACTGGTTACAGCTGCAGGAGGCATAATAAACAAATCATATCATTCACTACAGTGCGTGTCAAGTTTAAGTACATACAATGTATACGTTTGAAATGATCCTCAATAAATGCTGCTGTTATTGTAGTTCAATTTACCTGTTTCAACAGTGTTTACTGTCAAAACTTGATTTCCTTTGACACAAATGTCACTATATTTAACACTATCAAATATTAAAACTGCCTAAAAATGAATACAAATGAATCCATCAGGAGATTATCTCAAATTAAAACATGCAGGCTTTGATTGATTGATTGAATATTTAATTAGAAATAAATGTAAACAGCACGAGTACACTCAAACACTTTGTCTAAAAGGATAACACCAAAAAAGTCCTTGCGGTCTTGTTTCCAATGGGGTCCCCTAGGTATTCAATTCATCATTGAATCAACTATTTTGAAAGCCAATCCGATTTTCAATTGTTTAACCCTGTCTTCTACCCTGAGCCACTGCAAAATGTGTGGGGGAAAAAGGTGGGTCATGGGCCCCCAAGCCGAGAAGTAGTCGAAGTAGTTTGTTTTGGAAGGTTTGAAGCTTAGTCTTTAGTGACATTGAGATGTTGGAGTACCAGGTGCAAGCATAGTCAAAGAGAGGCTGAATGACGGTTCCGGAAAAGCACCTTGAGTCCTGAAAGAACTTTTGTTGACAAAAGAGGAAATTATTCCTTTGAGATTTTTTTTTGTATTTGTCGCATTCCCAAGCCGATAATTTGATGACCGGCGGAGTCCATCCGGTAGGAGACTCATATACTGTAGAGTCTCCTACAGTGAGCAGCCACCCAGTCATCACATTATTGGCTTAGGAATGCGACAAAAACAAAAACAACTCCATGAATTCAAGGCTTCATGGTGTGTGTAATTTTGATAGAAGATAAGTCATTTTTTGGGTGACCTACCGAAATAAACGACCAACTGAAGTCAAGCACGAGAAAAAGGAGAGTGAACACAAAAGCATTATAAATTGTTATTCATTATTACGACCCCGACACAACTTTTTGAAAACACTGTCACAATGAGTAATAGGTTCAGGGTTCAGAATCATATTACACTGAAGAGGTCTTGAGAGAAAACAAAGTGACTATACATAATTCATGTGATCTGAGGCCTATTTATGCTCCTTGGTTTGAGGGTCAGAACATTTGAATAATCTGGAAATCCACAGCCAAGCATGATAATTAGTATGACTTACATACATGACATACATTTTCAACCATTATACAATCATTTTAACTGGAGCATCTTTTTTTAATATACAATATTAAACATGAATGTTGCCATATGATGTATTGTACCAGATTTATCGTCATGCAGCTAATTTCCATCTGCAGACCGTTGGCCGAGGCGTAGATAAAATAAATATGAACCAGATAGAGAGTTACTTTTTTTTTCTTGCGCCAATTGCATCAATGATAAAACACTAAACACTTCATATTGACTGGCAGGTTGAAGGTATAAAATCACGATAGTAGGCCTACCACTTGACATGTATGTGTGCGCATACACATGCATAGCTATTTGGTCCAAAATGTAAAACATAAATTATAAAAATTGGAAAACGGTCTTAAGTAATGTAAAGTATACATGTTTAGAACATTTGACAACTAGAAAGTACTGTTCCTGAAGAAACAGTGTGGGATCGCTAAGAATGTTGATAGTATTACACTAGAAAGAACTGTCCTGATCAATTCTGTCTTACCTATTTATATTACATATTGTGATGTCACGTGAAGCTTGACCAATCCGAAAACGGGCGGAATAATAACTAGTGAAGATAACATTAGTGTGATCGCTATAGCGATCCCACAACTAAGGTCTAATATTTTCACAATTGCAACAAATTGCTACAAAACCTGTATATCCACTCATTTTGGGCATAAACAAGAAGTTGAGGGGTATATTTCAGTCTGGTAATGTTGCGAAGCTACGATGACGACGCGGCACTACGCCCGATTATGGGCATAATGCTAGCGTGATGTCGTCTTGCGATTGTACGACATCACACATCCCACGCATAAATGACAGATGCGGACGCAGAATGGTGCGTTCCGTGATAGTCAGAGGAGAAGAAGGTAAATCTAACCGGAGGATTTGCTACTGGCCTTATCTGACAGGCCCCATTATCTCCCGGCCCAATTCCTTCAAGACACCAAAGAATCAAGATGACGGAAGAAAGAGTCTACCTCGTCACCGAGGTCGTACAAGGTTCAAGATCCATTTCAATCTCGACTCCCACTTATACTTGTGACAGCCAACAACCGAACCGGCTTCCATTAGGATTCTGTCTCATCAAATAATATCAAAGTTTAGTGGAGAATTCTCCTAAACACTGTGCATGTATACTGACTCTGCATGTTCAAATCATGTATACTGTACATTACTTAAGGCCATTTTTCAAATGTTACATTTTTAGCGGCGCTAGCCGCTCTATACCTTTAGGTATAGAGCGGTAGCCCTCTATACCTGGCTTTTGCGTCAACGTTCTGATTGGTCAGACACGTCAACAAAGTGATTGGTCAAGCTTCACGTGACACGTGGCTATAAACACATTATAAACACTTATTGATGACAAAATGTATCAAAGGCGCCGCTACCTTCACACAGGTGTGATTTTTTTTTAACATTTTAGATAAAATAGCACATCTAAATTGATGAGCCCACTCTTCCTTAGTGCCCACTCCTGTATCCAGAGAAATGGGCGCTAAAGATGGTGTGGGGAAAATGCACTGTAGCAGGGAAGGCAGATGGAGCTCTGTATGCATGGACATGCGTGCGTGCGTGCGTGCGTGCGTGTGCACGTGCAGGCCACCTAGTTGCCAATGACTTTGTCCTATTTAAAAGCTTCAGCTTCACAGCCTGAGGATACAAAGTGTTCTTTAAACAAGTGTCAGAAGGCCAACTTACGGTGAGGTTTCTTATTGCTCACACTCACAGACTGTCTCTGTTTGTTTGGCAGATGATAAATGACGTCTCCTTTGAACTCCGGGGACCTCCCGCCAGGCACCTTAATGGACTCTGGGTTTGTTTTAGTCTCCTCATGTGCCAGGTGCATTTTGCCGCACAGGGAAATTGTTGAGTTGCCACACAACAATGAGCTGTTGCAAGTTCAAGTTCATACACAGTAAAATCCTCAGTGTTGATTGAACTCTGAGCTTGTACAAATGGAAACAAATGGACATGTACGGTATGTGAATCATGCTAAATCAAACTGTAGTTAATTTAGCAATGATAAAACCCCTTTTTCAGTTTGGCTGGATATGAGCATGTTAAAGTTTCCTTCCTAATGTGTGACCATGTGTGGTTTTGTATCCACAAGTGCATGTGTCTGTGAACAACAGAGGGGAACCAAATGACCTTTCTGAACGTCGTTTTCTGAACTTAGCTCACAATCGCGACGCATTGTGAGCTTGTAGATCGGCTATTTTCAAATGGCCAAAATGTATATAGGGCGTAAAGTAAGGTTGGGTAATGTATGTTTTGTAATAATAATAATCAAAATCTACAAAGTAACTAGTGACTAAAGTATTCAAATAATTGTAGTGAAGTAAAAGTACAATATTTGCCTCGTAGATGTAGTGGAGTAGACGTAAAAGCATTGGAAAATGGAAATACTCCAGTAAAGTACAAATATCTCAAAATTGTACTTAAGCACAGCACTTGAGTACATGCACTTAGTAACTTTCCACCACTGATTCTAAAGTCCTTCATGTTTCCCTGTGGACTTCAGATCCAGGCCCAAACGTCAACACTCCACTCACCCGTATCTCCTCCAACGTCCCTCTGCTTTAGTGTGACCCCTGTCCTGTCCTGTCATACGTCCCCGTCATCTGTCCTCTGATTGCAGACCCCATCATCAAGAGACACAGCTGGACACACCATCCATCTACGGAGGCTGACCCTCGGCCGCCGGCCACCCACAGGACGTGGGCCGGCCTTTTATGCCTCATGGCCGACATCCTGGTTTCATCTCTGAGCCAACCAATGAGATTTACGCTGGATAATGTGTCCGCAGGGACCACCGTCTGCAGGGTTACTGAGGATAGTGGACACCAGTGGTGGAAAAAGTACTTGAATGTTTTACTTAAGTAAAGGTATCAATACTGCAATGCAGAAATACTCTGTTACAAGGAAAAGTCCGGTATTCAAAATTTACTTGAGTAAAAGTACAAAAGTATTGGCATCAAAATGCACTTAAAGTACCAAAAGTAAAAGTACTCATTATGCAGAATGTCCCATTTCAAAGTGTTCAAAATGTATAAAAATATTTTGAAAATAGCAGATCTACAAGCTTCGCGTTGTGAGCCATGTCAGTATCATGGTCAGTATCATGTCAGTATCATGGTCAGTATCATGTCAGTATCATGGTCAGTATCATGTCCGTATCATGTCAGTATCATGGTCAGTATCATGTCCGTATCATGGTCAGTATCATGTCAGTATCATGTCAGTATCATGTCAGTATCATGTCAGTATCATGTCAGTATCATGGTCAGTATCATGTCAGTATCATGGTCAGTATCATGTTAGTATCATGGTCAGTATCATGGTCAGTATCATGTCAGTATCATGTCAGTATCATGTC
This sequence comes from Gymnoscopelus microlampas, assembly GCF_963454915.1. Lineage (NCBI taxonomy): Eukaryota > Metazoa > Chordata > Actinopteri > Myctophiformes > Myctophidae > Gymnoscopelus > Gymnoscopelus microlampas. The sequence continues at coordinate 21,225,910 of NC_139945.1, read as the reverse complement.
AGTATCATGGTCAGTATCATGTCAGTATCATGTCAGTATCATGTCAGTATCATGGTCAGTATCATGTCAGTATCATGGTCAGTATCATGGTCAGTATCATGTCAGTATCATGTCAGTATCATGGTCAGTATCATCTCAGTATCATGTTAGTATCATGGTCAGTATCATGGTCAGTATCATGTCAGTATCATGTCAGTATCATGGTCAGTATCATGTCAGTATCATGTCAGTATCATGGTCAGTATCATGGTCAGTATCATATCCGTATCATGTCAGTATCATGGTCAGTTTCATATCCGTATCATGGTCAGTATCATGGTCAGTATCATGGTCAGTATCATGTCAGTATCATGTCAGTATCATGTCAGTATCATGGTCAGTATCATGGTCAGTATCATGTCAGTATCATGACAGTATCATGGTCAGTTTCATATCCGTATCATGGTCAGTATCATGGTCAGTTTCATATCCGTATCATGGTCAGTATCATGGTCAGTTTCATATCCGTATCATGGTCAGTATCATCTCAGTATCATGTCAGTATCATGGTCAGTATCATGTCAGTATCATGTCAGTATCATGGTCAGTATCATGTCCGTATCATGTCAGTATCATGGTCAGTTTCATATCCGTATCATGTCAGTATCATGTCAGTATCATGTCAGTATCATGGTATCATGGTCAGTTTCATATCCGTATCATGGTCAGTTTCATATCCGTATCATGGTCAGTTTCATATCCGTATCATGGTCAGTATCATGGTCAGTTTCATATCCGTATCATGGTCAGTTTCATATCCGTATCATGGTCAGTATCATCTCAGTATCATGTCAGTATCATGGTCAGTATCATGTCCGTATCATGTCAGTATCATGTCAGTATCATGTCAGTATCATGTCAGTATCATGTCAGTATCATGTCCGTATCATGTCAGTATCATGGTCAGTATCATGGTCAGTATCATGTCAGTATCATGGTCAGTATCATGTCAGTATCATGGTCAGTATCATGTCAGTATCATGTCAGTATCATGTCAGTATCATGGTCAGTATCATGTCAGTATCATGGTCAGTATCATGGTCAGTATCATGGTCAGTATCATGTCAGTATCATGGTCAGTATCATGTCAATATCATGGTCAGTATCATGTCAGTATCATGGTCAGTATCATGGTCCGTATCATGTCAGTATCATGGTCAGTATCATGTCAGTATCATGTCAGTATCATGGTCAGTATCATGTCAGTATCATGTCAGTATCATGGTCAGTATCATGTCAGTATCATGGTCCGTATCATGTCAGTATCATGTCAGTATCATGTCAGTATCATGTCAGTATCATGGTCAGTATCATGGTCAGTATCATGTCAGTATCATGTCAGTATCATGGTCAGTATCATGGTCAGTATCATGTCAGTATCATGGTCAGTATCATGGTCAGTATCATGTCAGTATCATGTCAGTATCATGTCAGTATCATGTCAGTATCATGTCAGTATCATGGTCAGTATCATGGTCAGTATCATGTCAGTATCATGTCAGTATCATGTTCAGTATCATGGTCAGTATCATGGTCAGTATCATGGTCAGTATCATGGTCAGTATCATGGTCAGTATCATGTCAGTATCATGTCAGTATCATGTCAGTATCATGGTCAGTATCATGTCAGTATCATGTCAGTATCATGGTCAGTATCATGGTCAGTATCATGGTCAGTATCATGTCAGTATCATGGTCAGTATCATGTCAATATCATGGTCAGTATCATGTCAGTATCATGTCAGTATCATGGTCAGTATCATGGTCCGTATCATGTCAGTATCATGGTCAGTATCATGGTCAGTATCATGTCAGTATCATGTCAGTATCATGGTCAGTATCATGTCAGTATCATGTCAGTATCATGGTCCGTATCATGTCAGTATCATGTCAGTATCATGTCAGTATCATGGTCAGTATCATGGTCAGTATCATGTCAGTATCATGGTCAGTATCATTTCAGTATCATGGTCAGTACATGATGACATGATACTGACATGATACTGACATGATACTTGACCTTATAAGTCATTATGAAAGGCTTTGTTTTACATTAAACACACCGAGTGCTAATAATTGTAATTATACAGTGCAGATTACAATGCATTTACACTTGACCTTATAAGCAATTACAAAATGTTTAATACTGTGTTGTAAGCATTAAGCAGCAGAAGTACTTTCTTATAACTATATCATTTACACAGTGTTATAATAATATAATAATAAACTTTATTTGTATAGCACCTTTCATGACATGAAATGCAGCGCAAAGTGCTTTACAGAGCAAGAATACAGTTACAGTTACAACCAATTTAACAATAAAGCAAACAAAAAATAAAATAAAATAAAAGCAAAAGCATAAAACATTAAAATAGGCAATACAGTGAGCAGATTATAATGCATAAGTAGGTTTATAATAATGCATCATAAATATGGGCTTCATAGGAAGTGTTATACTGTTGGTCTCTCACTTTCTCTTGCACTGTCTGTCAGTTCAACTGAATTTATCACACTTGTGATACATTCCTGTGTGAGTTATGTGCAAGCAGAGAATAATCATGGCAAAGATCTACATCTGTAAAAATCATTTAACACATCTGTTAATTAGTGTGTGTGCGTGCGTGCGTGCGTGCGTGCGTGCGTGCGTGCGTGCGTGCGTGCGTACGTGATGCGTGCGTGCGTGATGCGTGCGCGTGCGTGATGCGTGCGTGCGTGATGCGTGCGTGCGTGATGCGTGCGTGCGTGCGTGCGTGCGTGCGTGTCTCTCCGTTTTTCTCTCTTGAGCTTTCTTTCAATTACATGACAGTCAAAAATAATAATTTGTTATCTTTTTTTTTTTTTTTTTATAATTTTTATCCCACGATTTGTAACCCACATTTTTTCACCCAGTGCCAATTGCCTATGTAATCCTGGGCACTACCTACCCTCTGCCAGCCTAGGGAGAGCCCAAGCTGAAGCTCATGCCTCCTTCAATGCATGAGGAGCAAGCAGGCCGCTTCTTATCACCCGACAGGGGGGAGTTTCCCTGGTTGGACATAGCGCGTGGAAGGAACACGTTATTCCAACCAGTTCCCTTCTCCTCCATCAGGCGCCCCGGCTGACCAGGGGGAGGCAGTATAGTGACCAGGATTACTACATGTTTTTGTGAGGGTATTAACTACCCTAGGAGACACGGGGAGAACATGCAAACTCCACACAGAGTAGGCCCTTTCACCAACCCCACCTAGGGTATGGGCGCCGATGACGTGGAGGAGAGAACACGCCCCCAGCGCCCACAGCGTCCCTGGCGGGAATCGAACCCAGGACCTTCTAGCTGTGAGGCGACAGCGCTACCGACTGCGCCACCGTGCCCCCATAATTTGTTATCTTGATGGACTGCCAATTTAGCCCCTCTAACCTCAACTGCCACAGGGGTGCAATACGTTAGTCTGACAGCGCATTCCTCCGACAGCACAGTGCTCCGACATTAAACATTAAACCCGAACCAAACCCGCACCCTAACCCTAACCGCACGCGGATGCCACATAGTCGGAGAAAAGGTCTGTCGGATTAACGCATGCCTCCCCTGCCACAGATATCTTAGCATAAACACATCACTTGTGCGTATGGAGAGATGTACATGAACACATGCAATCACAATGTTGATTACTATACAAAGTCATTAAATGCATGTGAAATATGTGTTTCAATTATGTGATGTATTTTTGTACTTGCGGGTGAATACCTCCTGATATCTTTCCCTGTCTATGGTTCTGTGATGCTAGGTTCAGACTAGAGTACCACATGAATATGTATCACCTACTGTAGGACCAGAGCTATAGAACAAACAATCGTCACGGTCAGGAAGAAACCTACCAAAACCTTTTCTTTTCAGGAAATTTTCTCAATCCTTGTCATTGGTTCAATATGTATAAAACCCCACATAACCCACTTTAGCTTTCACTGTCTAAAATAGCCAATCTACATATAATTGGGCCATTTTTGCTATCTACAGAGATGGAGATGCAGTGACAATATGTGTCTGATAGCATCATGATTTTGTCATATTGAGTAATGTGTCAAGTTTTCACACTTGTGATGGAGAACCAAGTTTCCTACATCAAGACAGGTCATATTGTTGTATTGTATTAAATAAATAAACACAATAAAATATAAGTGTTAAATGATGAATTTGTAACTAAGAGTGTGTAGAAATGGATCCTTACAGTACCGTTTAAAATTACTTAAATCACCCCAAACCCTTCATTCACTCCAAACATTCGCTTTCTTTCTTTCTTTCTTTGTCCTATTTGCACTACCATTTTTTTCATTTTTTCCCCCTTTTCTTTTTTATTTTATTTCTTTTTTTTACAATGTATACGATCATTAACACATGTTATCATGTTTATGCTATAAGAATTCCTGTAACCTTTATAGACCAATTATTTGTTTACCAACATTGAGACTGGACGCACAGGTGATTGTTTCATGCAATCAATTCCCAACATATTGTTTCGGGGTGCGCTGGTTTCAGTTCATTCAACCTCCTCTTGTGTGTTGGCTAGTGAGACACATGAGACCTGACAGAATGGGTTTCATTTGGTGCCGGCCTGCGCTCGCATACTGGTTTTTATCAGTGTGACGTTGTCTGTTAAAGGACGACTTCACCCATTTTCAACCTATCTTCATATAATAGGTCCTCACTAATGCTCATGATAAAATTATACAATTTTTTTCTACTTAGTCTGTGTCTCATAGGAGGGCTGTGGACAGTCCAGAAACCCGTCTACCAGTGACATCATCGTTAGGCAGGATTTTTTTTTTCCAAAAAGATTTTGGCGAGAACAATGGGATCTATTATTGCATTGCAACTTTCCAGGAATTCAAAGCCTGCAGTTTCTCCCCATCGATGATGTCACTGGTAGACGGGTTTTTGAACTGTCTACAGCCCTCCTCTGAGACACAGACTGATTAGAAAAAAATTGTATCATTATATCATGAGCATTAGTGAGGACCAATTATATGAAGATAGGTTGAAAATGGGTGAAGTCGTCCTTTAAGGGGTCTATAGATATAGCTCAGGGGCGTCAATTGGGTATGGCAGGCTATTGCAGCTGCCATACCCTGGCTCCAGAAAAAAAAGTACTTTTTTGATAATAAATCGGATCAGGCAAAAATAAGAATTAAATAACATAACCCTAACCCAACCCGAATCCTAACCCTAAAACCGAAATAAAATAACCAAAAACTGGAAAAAAACGAACCCAACCCGCCCAGAACCGCACAAAAATTTCGCGCGCGCGCGGGGTGACCTCATGCACGCGCGCGCAGGTCGCGTGCATGCTGCCATACCCTAGCTTTTGCTGAACTGACGCCACTGATATAGCTGAAAGAAAATAGAAATATGTCATGTATATATATCTATCTAACTATATAAATGGCGAGCAACTTCCGCACCCTCGGTGGTGACACCCCACAGCTCTGTTATCGAATAAACAACGCACCGCCAGACCACATGTCGCCTACTGACTCGCCACGGCCGCCGCGCTGAATTTACGCCTCGCGTAGGGGACATCTCACTGCTCACTACACCGTTTCCACCGCGCAACATAATTAATTCTACTCACCAAATGTCGGACAAAACGGAAGGGGAGCCAGCTTCGTACCGTTTACCGTGCGCACGACCTCATCACCACAACAGCAGGCAGCCGCTGCGGGTTTTTTTTCCTTTTTTTCCAAACTTTTTTTTTGGTCACCATTTTCTCCAGGCACCATTTCCGGTGTAACGTCGGGTGTTTCTTTTCACCAGCCAATCACCTTTCACGTTGCCACGTCCGTTGCCACGTCGCGCTGACGTACGCTAAACAAGCGCTGCCGTGCGCACAATGCCAACGAGCCCAAAGGCGCGCAAAAATAAGCCAACCATTGCTTAGACACAAAGTCCGACCTGGCAACGCAGCCTACGCCAATCATGTGTGAGAGATCTACAAGCTATGGGGCAGAGACGCCACCGTATCTTAGCAACAACTACAGCGCTCACTCTCATTGGTCGTGTCACGCTAAGAGCAGTCTCCAGACAATGGCATCGCAGACAGCTTGCTGTTACTGCTGTAGCCATCACAGGCAGTTGCAGCACGACGGACAGGGCGCTGTGATAGCTGCCATGTCGCTAACGCTAACCTGGTTGTCATGCCTGCAGCGGCTGTGCAATCACTTTGTCAACAATGCACGTTCGTGTGGTGAATGTCTATATTGCTGCTCAGTTCGTCCATTGTAGATGGTGTATGTTTGTGTGTGTCTTCTGGAGAACTATGTAGCTCCACAGCAACTACAGTAACTAACGTAATGGCAGGACCGCCCCGTGCAACGCATGTTACGCTGCATTATGGTCATGTAGTCATTTCAGATAATTTCGCTCCGATTACAGCAGTGTTTATCAACCCTTTCACGCCGCCCCCCCCCCCCCCCCCCCCCCCCAAATACACGTACTTGATCTGGGACCCCCCCATTCTGTTTGACTCCGTTCCACAAGTTAATATTGTGAAAATAGCCGATCTACAAGCTCGACACGCCTCACTCCACTCTGTGCTGCAGCTACACGGACACACAGACAGGGACACGGAGGGACCTACAACATGTCTGGACATGTCTGTGTAAGCGACAACTATACTTCGCCAGTACAACGCTGTGTAACCGAGAGCACGTGCGCACGACCAAATCACAACAACACCAGGCGGCCGCCATCTTGCAGAAAGGGCTGCCATTCGCCAGCTTTCAGAAAAACAAGCAACCACCTTCATATATATTTTTTTTTTTTCCTTTTGGAAATTTTCATCCTACGATTTCCGCGCGGACCACCGCCAGACCCCCAGGGGGTCCGCGGACCCCCTGGTGGTCCGCGAAACATACAAAATATAATTTCTTCTACTTATTTTTCATCATTTTGTAACTTTTACATTCTACTTTCTTACAATTTTTTTTTTTTCCCCCCTTTTTGCAAATGTTACTTAGACAATTTGTCTACCCCCATATACACACGCCCACGCGGGCCCCGTGCGCGTACATGCCTCTAACAGCCATAATCCCCATCTATACTGCCCACTCTGTGCTGCAGCTACACGGATACAGAGACAGGGACACGGAGGGACCAACAAACGCAAAGCCCCGTGCGCGGCTGGGGTTGAGGGGGGCGTAGCCCCCCGAAACTCTAGTATATATATATATACACACACCATAAAATAATGGTAGATGTGATATTTACAGTACATGTGACCTTGCCTGCTGTATGTGGGACTAGCAGGGCCCTAAAGACTCAAATCAGTGAACAACACTGATCTAACATCAGGACAAAAGAAATCCCAGAAGCCCAGTGGCCATACACTTCAATAAAATGGGACACTGCTGCATCATTAAAATATGCGGGGACAGAGAAGGTACATTTACTCCGCAGAGGATAATGACAACCTGTTACTAGATATACACACCCTCCGCACACTGCAACCTGGAGGCCTTAACCACTTACAACCTGGTGTCCATATTTTTATGTCATTATAGGTGAAATAACACTTTCAAAAATTCTAAAAATGAATAAAAAATATTATTTTATATGACTTCTTTTTTTTAAAGGGCTTAAAGCTAGGGTGGGACGTGTCGATATTGATTGGCATTTACAGCTTTTTTTTTTTACGTTTTTTTTTTTAGTAATTTATCTTTTCACTTTTCGAACGTTTCAGGGTGACAAGTTCTAGTTCAAGTTCTAGAGACACAATCTCAATATTTTAAACTATATTAACTCAACATGGCCATGAAAAGGCTTTCCAATGATGTAAACCACCATCAAAAACAAGAATTGCAGCTCTGCATAGATAGAGGAACAGCAGCAATATTTAAGGCTAACAAAAATGGAAGAACAAAAATACGTATAAACCTACTTTGTGCAAAAGCATTACGTAGTGGTCAATAATTGTAGTTGAGTAAAAGGATGTTATTTGCCTCTGAGATGTAGTGGAATAGAAGTAAAGGTACTGAAAATTGGAAATACTCCAGTAAAGTAAAAAATAGCTAAAAATTGTACTTAAGAACAGTACTTGAGTAAACGTACTTAGTTACTTTAGACCACTGGTTACCGGTTAGCTAGGATCAACAACTGGAGAAGTTGGTACTGTTGTCCAGCTGGTTCTCAAACTATTTCATGTTATAGACCCCCAAATTGATATATATTTGGCTGCGGACCACCAACTGAAAAGATGTTGTGCCAGGGACCCCCATACAAGATTTGTGTTGCTAAAATGTTTGAAAATAAACATTCAAAAGTTTTTTTAGTTTTTTTTTTCTCCACACATTTCAAAAGATCTACAAGCGGCTGAAGATAGGCTATTTTCAAATAGCCAATGTATACATTGGCTATACTTTGGCAATGTAAACGTATGTTTTCTCATGCCAATAAAGCCCTTTGAATTGTATACAGGGTTAAAGTGGCGTTTGATGCTAGATTAAATCATTTAGCTGGGGACCCCCTGGAACACCCTCAAGGACCCAAGGGAGTCCCCAGACCCAGCTTTGAGAACTGCTGTAGTCAACCTTATGTCTTGTATCACCTGTAGTAGTAAAAACAAGGCAATGTCACCTTTACAGCGTCAGGCCGTCAGCAACCAAACAATGAAGTCGTTGAAACCTCTCATCTCAATGTTTTATCTTTTGGACGTTTTATTGTAAATGAATGCCCTACTCCGTCCCACTTGTCACAAAAGTAGCAAAAATAGAAGATGTACAAGCTCACAACGCGTCGCATCGTGACGCGTTGTGAGCTTGTACAGTGGTGTGCACTGACATTTTGAGGGGCAGGTGCTCAAGTAAATTATACTTTTTTTTCTTTACTTGGTCTGCTCTTTTTTCCCTCTACACCTAAACCTCTTTGCCAAAAATAGCCGATCTACAAGCCCACAAGAGATCTGCTATTTTTGGCTAAAGTTCTCCTCAGAAAAGGGACGCTAGGTTTCGAGTGGTTATGGTAAAAAGAAAAATCATATCACATAAAGATTTGGCGGACCCCCTGTAGTAACTCTGAGGACCCCCTAGGGGTCCCGGACACCCTGTTGAAGACCCCTGCTGTAAACTGAAAAAAAAAAAATGTTCTTTCCTTTTTTCAAAGGGGCACTTCTGGTCAAGAGGGCAAAGGGCAGGTGCCCTAGCAACACCTAGAGTCTATCTGTGCACGTCCCTGAGCTTGTACATCTTCTACTTTTGAATATGAATCGTGAAGAGTAACAGTTTTGAACATAATGAGGTTTCCACCCGACAGCAGCACAGTGTTAAAGAAACACCAGACCCTCTGCCCTGTGACTCTGTGTTTACAGTACAAGATCTGACAAGAGTGCTAACATCCCCCTCCCAACAGACCACAGGCCATACAGTATACATACTGCTGCTGTGCTTTATTTCAGTATACAACATGGGCTGTATATATCGTTGCTGTCAGGCAGAAACCTCTTATCTCCATAGTCACATTAAAAGCATCAAAAGTAGCAGATCCACAAGCTCGAACCGCGATAGTTTTGGACATAAGAGGTTTCCAATAGACAATATGCTGTATATGACCTACAATCTCATCTGTGAAGTTGTGAAGCATTGGGGGAAAAAAAAAAAGAAGGGGGAAAAAGGAGATGAATCTTACACACAGTGGTGGAAGAAGTACTCAAATGTTTTACTTAAGTAAAAGTCCAGAATTAAAAATGTACTTGAGTAAAAGTGCAAAAGTATTTGTATCAGAATGTACTTAAAGTACCAAAAGTAAAAGTACTAAAATGTTAGAAAACAGCAGATCTACAAGCTCACAACGCGTCGCATCGCCTTTGTGCATCTCAACGCTATAAGCACTAAGCCTGCCTGTATGTGTGCTCTGAAATGGAAACAGACAGAAAATGTATCTTGGAGGAGAAAAATAACGAGAGACGCAGAATGGAACAAGGTTTCAGATTTCTCATTATAACCTTTATTTACTCTAAGAGGGCCTTTGCTAAGTGGGTGCGCACCCTGGACCACTTGGCTGATGTTGTGATAGTGTGAACGTTGCGTATCGTTCCCCGAAACGGATCACCGTACCGTACCCGAAACCACCTGGGGAGGTAGTCTCGGGTCCGATTGCTGCGGACTCAGGAACGGAACGCGGCAGTGTGAATCCATCCGTACCAAGAGAAGGAAGTGGACTGCTAATCATATATCATTTATATATTTTTATAATGACGCATTATTTTAGCTGGGTTATACCTTCTCATAGTTCTACTTGAATGTTGACAAGAAATAACAATCCCGCTAGTGTTTGAGTAGCGCGAGCTGTGAAAAATAATAAACAAAAAACACATGTGTGGCGAACGTATATATAAGGATAAATATACCAAGGATTAGACTGTGACGTCACTGCTAAAATACCAAGGATGCATCAGTGACGTGACTATCATATTGATAATAACAAAGACGCAAGAGCCGACGTTACATTTTGAGGTTTCAAAGACCAACGCACACACTGCTTTGGTTGTGTATTGTTGTTCTGTTATTATTATAACTCAAGACAACGTCAGGAACACAGTCAAACTTTATTATTCACTTTAAACTCTGACCAGTGACAATTCTTCTGTGAATGACATTCTATATGTCCCAAAGCCCCATAGTCAACAGCGCCCCCATGAGGCACATATTTACCATTACTGTTGATGAAATGGTCTCGGGTGCGCAAGAATCTTGGCTAATGTGAATGCTGGCCAGCTGGGAGAAGCCATTCGTACTCGGGAACGGTTTGATTCAAACGCACCCAGTCTGAATCCGCCCTAAGAATGCATGGTGTTTTATAGTTACACATAACTGCACAATTGGAGCTGTCCAGTACAACAGCAGACAATCTTCTGTTGCCACTGACAAGTGGAAGGTATAGGTGCCTTGCTCAAGGGCACTCCTGGAAAATCAGTCATTAAGATCTATGCCTGCAGCCAGGTCAGGGATTTGAAACAACAACCTTAAATACCTCATAGAGATTATTATTCTTCATGTGCATATTATGTGTAAATCAACGCTGCATTTCAGACAGGCCAGCCAGGAACCAACAACTTTGCCTGACTCTGTGCGCAGTAACGATACTTGGTTACAAGTGGATTCTGGAGGAATGCATTCGGTCACCAACTGTGTAAACCAGTAGGCATGGATAGAACTGGAGAATTTCAAGTAAACAATATTGGCTTGCAAAATAAATAGCCTCGATCAACTGCAGGCCTGCAACCAAGGACAAGCCAAAAGTCTCATCCTTCTTCAGTGTTTACAAACAATGTTTTCACGTTTCTCCTTTTTTTGGTCCAGTAGGGATTTCAGCTATTACTGATCCATGGATCTCGTTTGGTTTGTTTTCTTTGCAGGATTATATGACCATTAAACCAACAATCATTCTTATTTTAGTCAAGAAAGATTCACTATCTCATGTTTCTGGCTGTGTTGGCTTTCGAGGCAACACAATATGATATAGCTGATCAATATTGTGTCCTGTGTGCTTTAATGTTTTGAGAAAAATGCTACTGTATAGTAACAATAATAACGATAACAATTATGTTGTTAGTATTACTGAAAAATAACTCTAAACAACACCCTGCCATTATTCCCCATGTATAACTTTGGTAAACTTTGAGAAATACATTTCTTTGCCTGCCTTAGATACTATGTATTATGTATAATAGCAGTGTAGCCATAAAATGTTGAATGCATGAAGAGACGTACATATAGTCGTCTATGTATTCTCTTGTGCCGCCCCGTCATGCTGTATATGAGGTGTTGTTTTCTAAGCACCAAGGACATTTCCTCTGCATTTATTGTGCTTCGCGGGGAGAGTCAGTGCCACAGGACAAATGTGTGTAGAATGAAGTTCTCAGACATTTTGTTTTACTTTTATTTCGCAGATGAAAGCATTTAAAACAAAGAGCAAATGAAGAAATGTGCAATATCAATGACACTGCACTATTGGTAATGGTGCAAACAAATACTTTAATCATAAAATACCAAAACGAAAGAAAAAACAGAGAAAGACTAGGCATACACGATACATTTTATGAACCATTTTCACTATACTCGTGTGTCATTGTATCCTCAGAGTGATGTTTTGTAGATAGATGCACAGGGAAAATATGTGTTATGTATTTGACTGTGTGTGTAGAACCAAGAGGGAACGTTCCCACAGTACCCAGACCCACACTAGTGCTGAACAAACAAACTCACAGTGATAAAGAAATATCATCTACGTGACCATCATGTTTACTGTCCCTCCACAAGATTTCTGCCGGATGTCTACTAAGTGTGAACAGGGATGGGGAACAAAGGACAAGCAGTAATGTGTACTTACTGAAAATAAAAGTGATATTAATAATCAGATGATTAGATGCTATTAGAACAAATATAGATAGTTGTGGGACTACTAGTTTGAATGGAGATAGTGTGTTTTTGTGAGATTATATCATTTTGAACATCTTGAAATACATGTGAGAATTATTCATGGATATAGATAATGATGTTGATGCTCAAAAGTCTTCATAAATGTTTTAAGGAATAAAACTGTCAGTTAGAATAATGGTGAAAAGGTGAATACAATCTGACACTGTAAAATGCTAACTCTGTACTTCAAATAAACAGGCAAACAGAGTATGTTGATGTTTAGATGAGTTCCTACACTACTAAATCCCTATGGCTAATGCTCCAGTTGTGTAAATACCAACATTGAACAATAGCGCCATCAGCTGTAAATACACCACACTGACATGCTCCTCCATTTATTATTAACCTCTTAACCCTTAGCATCCCTATTCTGTGAATTGGAGACAGGCAGATTTTTGCAAAAAATATTGGATCTACAAGTCCACAACGTGACACATTGTGAGTGTATTATAGAATGGCTATTTTCGGTGAACAGATGTGGAGATTAGAAAAAAGGAGGGGGCCAAGACCCCTGGGGGACCCCGTCCCACGAAGTATACAGGGTTTAAGTGGTTATCTTTTATTTAGTTCTATTTCAAACATTTTATCTAACAAAGCGGTCAATTTTAAGAAAATACAGTGATAGAAATGACTATGGCTACAAGAGATATGTAATGCAATGCAGAGAGGATGTTGCTTTCGTCTAATCACACAGCAAAATGATGGCCTTTACATAATGGTTTCCAACACATTGTAATGAATTGTAACATATCTTAAGGGTTGCATGTACGTTTACAACAGGAGAAAATCAGGGAGATAGAGATTATAAGACTACTAGTTTAAGTTTAATGCGTTATTAGTTATAGGGTGTGTACATATTCGTGTAATAATTAGTTGTTTGCTTTGCTGGCACTTTTTTTAAGACACCAACCCCACCAAGTGAAATCCCTGTAGGTGCAAATAAACTGAAAATAGCTTGAAAACCCCTTCTTCTTTCCAACGTTCCTTTCAACCCTGACCAAGCCCAGCATTTCCTGTAATAAATAGCTGTTGCTGTATTTTTTTTATTTCTTTAAAAAGAAATCCAACGCAAAACTATAAGCTAGCCTACTATAAGTTCGCGGACAAATACAAATCAATTTGGGGGTCCTTATGAAAAGGTTTGATAACTACTGCTGTAGCCTATTTTGTTCCACTAGATGGCACCAAGTTCACACATGATAAAAAACATATTCAGTTAAAGCGGTGGTTGTCAAACCATTGAATTTCAAACCGTTACACATTTCAGTGTATATTTGTACACTCTTAGAGTTACAGACCTTGAAGGGTCCATTTGGACCCCTGCTGATCCCCAGACCCCACTTTAAAAACCACTGAGTTAGAGCAAACACAAAAGTGCAAACTAACCATCCATATGGCTGACCAAAACATACAATATTATTGTACGTTTTGGTCTCTTCATTAAGATCTTTAAATTTAAATTAAAACAAAAATCAACTTAATGCATAAATATATGTTTTTTTAATAACAGAATACCTCATCTAGATTTAGCAGATTGTGAAACATTGCTAAATCTAATGTCACTTTCACTGTTAACAAGGAATGCACTGACTTTTGAGCCATGCAGGGAACTCTTTGACCAACTTAGTGCTGTCGAATGGACACTGGTTGCAGTGTGACTCTGACTCCTGTATTATTTAGTATGGCAGTGGTTATAAAAATGGGGTTTGGGGACCTCCAGGGGTCACCAAACACTACCAGTTCCAGGGGGTCTTCAGCAAAATTAAAAATAACTTAAGCCCCATTTCAAAAATGTCTAAAGGAGCTGTTCTACAAGCCAACACATTGTGAGCTATTTTCACTATTTTGCTATGAATGCCTATGACATGCCCAAAATATTAACCTATAGGGTCATTTTTGGCACTTCCGTGACCGTGGAGAGCAAAGGTCCGTTTCTCAATGGATTTGTCATCTAGGAGGGTTATTAAACAAATTTAGCCAGGGTGTATTTTTAAAAGGGGCGGGGAAACTTTGTGAGAGACCAAAATCCAAAATGGCTGCCGTGAAAATTAACTTTTTAATGGTTTGACCTACAATGATGCACAATACATGTTTTCAGAGCTTATTTTGGTCAAGGAATACATATTTAGTGTTTATATAATGATCTGACCTATCGTTGACCTTCATATGCAAGATGGCTGCCAATTATGAGCTCCAAAGGTTTTTTTGTTCCAATCGTCACAGAGCCTTCTTATTAGGCTCTAATGAAAGCTCTGCTCATGAGTTGAATTATATACAGTAAGTACACAGAAGTAATCTATGAGGTCAATAAAGTCAATGTTTGTGTGTGAACAACAGTTGCTGATTTGCGGTTTCCCATTAAATAGGGTAGGCTACTGAGAATATGGTGTCCAGTTCATCCCATCACATTTTCATAATTAACCAAAAATAATTTTGCACTATAGCCTAACATAAAATAGTATTCTGTATGCAAAGCTAGAAAGGTTAGTTGCTTGAGCTGAATTTAAAGGTCAACTCAGGGGTAGTAGTGGAGGGGTCGGTAGACCAAGCACTACAAGGAAAGCACTACAGATGGGGCGTGCGGTGCATCCTGCTCTGGAGAGAGGTTCTTATCCTAAATCAACTGTCAAAGATTCTTGAGCAAAAAAACTATCAGAAGACATGACTGATTGAAACTCAAGAGGCTCTACAGACAGCTTACTGTAATCTTGAGAATGATGGAAACATGAAGAATTTTGCAAGAGAAAGGATCTGCGCACCCGCACCTTCGGGTGCTCATATTGTACGTTTATCTACCAATTACACCTTCTATGTATGTAGATCTCCCTCGCACAGGGTTGTCAAGCAACCAACTTAGCGGACACGACTCAAACAAGTGCTTTTTAAGGTTTATTGACGTTGTCTAAACACACAACACTCACTCACACCTAAACTCTACACTCTATTTGTTATTGTAAACCTGCAAACAAACACAGAAAACAACACAACAACAATTACTGACATGAAATATAATACACACAAATTGTAACATATCAGGAATAAGTAATAAAACGTATAAACACGCTCATATTTATACACACCGTTGGTCGGTCGGCTGCTTGCAAACGAATGTCGCACTTACAATAACACAGGAACCAAACCGGAAGTCGTCACACTGACGCATGCGCAGTCCACATTATAACGGCTGTATTTTATGTTAAACTACTCATTTATCCCTCTGAAAATTAAACAGTAAACATATAAATCACTCAGTCACTTAGACAATACTTTCCTCCTGCAGACACACACACTAATCCGCCTAAATAAAGAAAGTAAATAAAATAACCTCCACGACAAACCGGAAGTGACGTCACTTTACCCCGTAAATCACGTAGTCCTGCTCTCAATACTAACACCCACTGGGTGGCGCTAGAACCCTACATAAGCAGGTAATATGCATCAACAATTATAATAATACATATACTGGAAAGTTCTACACATATGCAGGTGGGGTCGCCCATATGGAGAGATCAGGACTAGCGGCCCTGGTGGACGTAGCAGAGGGATCTGGTATGATACAGCTTGAATCGGCCCTTGAGAGAAGAGTGACAGAGGAGTGCGTTTCACTCCTTCAATGTGGATGGGTCAATGCGCAAGACTGTGAAAGAGATTTTCACCCTAGAACCAGTTTCTGAGGAACCAAAGAACCACGTGAGCCTTGTAGACAAGACGTGGGTCTGTTATGGCAGCTTGCCACCCCCACACCTGAGGACCGAGAGGCTAGGAAGTGGGATGGGTAAAGTGATCGTTGAAGATCTCATTTTGCTCATCTGACAGTGAAGAGAGCATTGCCCAGTAGTCTGGCAACCACCTCCCATAGTTATGGTTGTTATATGCCATCAATCCTGGCAGCATGTTGTAGGTTGATGATAGGTATCAGAGCCATTTCTTGCATGACATGCATCAAGACATTGTACAAGTGGGTTAGCCTGTGTGATATTGTCTGGCTACGCAAGGCTACAAGTGGGTCAGACAACTCCAAGAATGAGACCCAAAAGTCCCCCATGTCTGTGCCAGGCCTCTCATAAACTCTGTTGATCATTTTCTTCATGTTTCCATCATTCTCAAGATCACAGTAAGCTGTCTGTAGAGCCTCTTGAGTTTCAATCAGTCATGTCTTCTGATAGTTTTTTGTGCTCAAGAATCTTTCACAGTTGATTTAGGATAAGAACCTCTCTCCAGAGCAGGATGCACCGCACGCCCCATCTGTAGTGCTTTCCTTGTAGTGCTTGGTCTACCGACCCCTCCACTACTACCCCTGAGTTGACCTTTAAATTCAGCTCAAGCAACTAACCTTTCTAGCTTTGCATACAGAATACTATTTTATGTTAGGCTATAGTGCAAAATTATTTTTGGTTAATTATGAAAATGTGATGGGATGAACTGGACACCATATTCTCAGTAGCCTTTACACACAAACATTGACTTTATTGACCTCATAGATTACTTCTGTGTACTTACTGTATATTATTCAACTCATCATGAGCAGAGCTTTCATTAGAGCCTAATAAGAAGGCTCTGTGACGATTTTGGAAGAAAAAAAACTTTTGGAGCTCATAATTGGCAGCCATCTTGCATATGAAGGTCAACAATAGGTCAGATCATTATATAAACACTAAATATGTATTCCTTGACCAAAATAAGCTCTGAAAACATGTATTGTGCAGCATTGTAGGTCAAACCATTAAAAAGTTAATTTCCACGGCAGCCATTTTGGATTTTGGTCTCTCACAAAGTTTCCCCGCCCATTTTAAAAATACACCCCGGCTAAATGTGTTTAATAACCCTCCTAGATGACAAATCCATTGAGAAACGGACCGTTGGTCTCCACGTTCACGGAAGTGCCAAAAATGACCCTACTACTCGGTGATAACCCAAGTGATACATTTACCTACTATTTCACCAGGTAGAAGGTAGCTTCTAGTGGCTCGTAAGAATAGACTACGTGACAACCAGGAACTACGTGACCACCAGAGAGACGGTTGACAGCCGGAATGTAGACGGCACCGGGGAGCAGTATGGGTTGGCGCCCCAGCCTGCGTCTTCCGTGAGGAAGAAGCCCAACAAACCCACGGTGAGGCTTTTAAGGAGGGCCTTTCAGGCAAGCCGCAAGTGGAGCCTGCAGTACCACCAAGACACCATCACGCCGGAGTGAAATGTTTGGAGTGGGGGGAGTCTGGTGCAACGCTCAGGTCCTGGACCTGGTGAGACGAAGGAGGAGCTCTGCCAAGAGTCCATCCACACAGAGCCTAGTCCCTCCACATGCCATGAGCCTCCCCCGGTCCCGGCAGAGTAGTTCCGGAGAAGCGGACTGAGGAGCCCTGTCTTTCCCTAAGAGGGCTGACCGTGGGTAGCTGCTGGGACGTAAGTCGGGGGATTGATCAACCCTGGCTGGGTCACCTGGGCGAGGATGTATGTTGCGAGACCCGAAACACCCGTCGACCCCAGGCTGCAACACTGATGATACGTCCCATGTGCATCCATGTTATGTTTTTTATTTATAGTCCAATGATAGAATGTACTGTATAAGAATGACTAATGGTTGTAAAATTCTATGCTAAATGTAATCTCACAATTAAGAGCTTCACTTGGGGGTCCCTGGCAACAACTCATTTCAAATGGATGTCCGTGGGTAATATCATAGACTGTAAAAAAAAAAAATATGGTCAAAGCGAACATTGGTTTCTACAGACCGGTTTGAAGCCACTTTTTCTCTTTGAACTTCCGGTCCCCAAATGAAACCGGAAACGACTGCTATTGGCTGCAACCGCAGCGAGGGCCGGATTTCACTCGGTAGAACCAGTAGAAACCCTAGAAACATACCCTACTTCATCATTCATTTTCAAATTAATGGGACCATAATTAATGCTTTAAGAGAACCAGGAAGTGAGCTTCAATTCCAGCGCCGGTTGTTTGGCCCTTGGTTAATATGTATCAATTTAGGGGTCCTTGACATGAAAATGTTTGATAAACACTGTGCAATGGTACAGTAACACACTGCAAACACATAGGAAGTAGGAACTGTTACTGATCTTATTACATGTGTGTGTCCGTCTGTGAGTGTGTGAGGGAGGGACACAGGAGAACATTGAGAAAATGATCAATAATGTCAGCGTGTCCTTTTAATGCTGACTGATGCAAAGATGTAATATCCCCAAGAAGACTGAGGTGACTATGAAATCACTGGGCCAATGTAACTGGCCTCATTTCAACACCATTAAATACCAATGAAACAGATAGAGGAGGCAGAGATATCACTCACGCACGCACGCACGCACGCACGCACGCACGCACGCACGCACGCACGCACGCACGCACACACACACACACACACACACACACACACACACACACACACACAACTAGATGTGTGCCCCTGCCCCTCATTCTGGCCAAACCTGAAGGGCAGATGCAGTAACTGTTTCAGGAGTTGACCTAATTTCCTTCACATTCTGGTATAGCTCACCAATCCACCCATAAGAAACATGTCACTTGAGCGGCATGGCCAAGCGACGAAGTATGAATTAAGCTTCATGGGTCACACAGTCAAAAAAAGATTCTAAACGACTGCTCTGCTAAATGAGGTGACATGTTAGCTTAGAGCACCCTCCCTCTCATTCTATTTCACCATCGTACTCATTCACATACATGGACATTTATCTAGAAGGACTTAACAATGTGTGCAAATGAAGAGTAAACTCGATGTCCTACAGATCATCCACATTGCAGGCACGCATACTCCCACCCACCGACACACACATACACACACACACACACACACACACACACACACACACACACACACACACACACACACACACACACACACACACACACACACACACACACACACACACACACACACACACGTACATTTTCGGAAGCAAGGGTAAGGGGAATGGTCTGGATTTATGTGAAAGCTCATTAAGTGTCTCTCCAATGCTGGAACGGTGGGTTTTCACACAGTCAGCGCCCGGGCATCTGTCCAAGATTACTTTAACACACATAAATACACACACACACACACGCACGCACGCACGCACGCACGCACGCACGCACGCACGCACACACGCACGCACGCACACACGCGCGCGCACACACACACACACACACACACACACACACACACACACCGTGTCAGATTGGAAAAGAGCTGGAATAGGAAGCTACTATCCACCACACAGTAACAAATCCCATGATACCATGGAATAACCAAAGTGCATGTGCTTGGACAGCTAGCCTGCTAGCATTCCATAACACACCTTGGCCGTCCCTTGAAATAAGGAATCGTCCCTCATTTGGAAACTCACTTGTCCCTTGTTGAACTGATAAGGGACACACTTTGTTGCTTGTCTTGGGGTATCAGTCAATGACACACATCTTACAAGTTCAAACTGACATTTACATAACATATGGGGCGGCAGTGGCTCAGGGGTGGAGTGGCCGGGTAGAGTGAACTGGAAACCGCAAGGTTCCCAGTTAGATCCCAGGCTGGGGGGCTCTGGCTGAACCCCTAATTGCTCCCGATGAGCAGGTTGGTGCCTTGCATGGTTTCCTCCGCCCTCGGTGTGTGAATGGGTGAATGTAATGCACAATCTATGTAAAGCGCTTTGGATAAAAGCGCTATACAAATGCACCATTTACATTATAATATATGGAAATCTCTTTGCCAAAAATAAGCTCGAAGGTCTGCTATTTTTGGCTAATACTCCCCCCAAATTATGGATGCTGTGGTTCAAGTGGTTAATATAATATACAAAAACTGTACATATATACGGTGAGATTTTATCGTTTTCTGGACGTCCCTTATTTTTCTTAGAAATATTTGAATTTCAGGTAGTTGGCATAGTTGTAGCTGTTGTTGTTGAGGCTTTTGGGTTCTGGCACCCTGTCTGTCAAAGAATTGATTTCAAATACTACTGTGTTAGTTTAACCCCTTGAACGGTTTTAGGGCCAAAATGCATTTCAGATCTTATACTACATTATGAACCATCCAGACATTGCGGGTCGTCTGACACAGGTCAGATCTCTGTCCCCAGAGTCAAAACTAAACGTGGAGAAGGCAGCGTTCAGATTTTCTTATGCATCACATATCTGGAACAGACTCCCAGAAAACTGGAGGTCTGCTACAACTCTCAGTTTTTATAAAAGTCGACTTTTACTGGGGTACTGTATTTCATTAATTTATTTTGTAGAACCGTCATTTCTCTTTTTATCTGTTTTGTTTTAGTTTATTGTTATTTTCTGTTCTCATACCTGTTTAATAACCATGTTTAATTGTATTCAAATGTCCTAATTTGTTTACTTTCTTAATGTGCTTAATTTAGCATAAAACACTTAATAGCCTGGTTGTTAAAATGTGCTTTACAAATAAACTTGACTTTCCTTGCCTTCTGTTTGAGAAAAACTGCTCTAGTGTATGTGGACAACATAGCCTGGTTCCATACAGAATGGTAGACCATGGCCCACTGTGAAACAGAAATAGACAGATACCTGTAGGCCTGTAGTATAGATCTTTCTGAAGACAAACCTGTCTAAAGCAAGCCAACTTTGAAAATGGGTAATAACGTACTATGGACAAAATGCTGCTGATATGCTATAATTTTAAAAGATATATTTGAGCCTTAGCCCGAACCAATACGGTGAGACACTTATGAAGCAGTCCGTTTACCGTTGCTCTGTATTGTTGATGCTGCTTGTTTTTTTTTTCTTTTTCCTGTACACAACAGTACTTTTTTCTTACTCTTTACCTGTAACTCTGTAACCTTAACTGCTGTGCCGCCTCTGGGCAACTGAATTTCCCCCGTGGGATCATAAAGGTACAGTATCTATCTATCTATCTTATCTATCTTATCTATCTATCTTATCTATCTATCTATCTATCTATCTATCTATCTATCTATCTATCTATCTATCTATCTATCTATCTATCTATCTATCTATCTATACAGTATATCTATCTATCTATCTATCTACAGTGTATCTATCTATCAAACCTGGGAAAGGGGAAACATCATTCTTTAATCTATTCGGCCCAATCTACAGTAACTCACCCAAGCATCTGAAATGTAGTTGGTTCTTTTAAGCGTAACACGCACACGCACACACGCACACGCACACGCACACGCACACACACGCACACACACGCACACATATAATCTAGAATGAACAGGACCATTAATCATGACTGCTAGTCTGCAGACCATGACTTTATGGCAATCAGAACGGTCATTCAAAATGAAGCATTTCAATGTCACTGTGGAAACAAAGATTGCAATTACATAACCAGCCGGCTGAGTCATCTGGCCGAGAGGAACACATGAAGATGCACTTATACAACTACCTCAAATGACGTTTCTCAGTTGGATCTGCATAAATGAATTTGCACGGCTACATTCAATTAGGAATCTCAGGGCCAAATGATTCACATGCTGTTTGAGACACCCCCCCCCCATACTGACCCTATAGGTCAGCTTGCAGAAGGATAGGACATGATACATTTTTCTTCTTGTTTCATTTTCAGTAAGTGGTCAATCCATCTTTAACCCATTAAAGCCGGGAACGCATCTGTGGAACCACTTTAACCTTTATTTTATACTCTGGCTATTCAAAAATAGCAGATATACAAACTCTTAGCCTGTAGATCTGCAATTTTAAATCATGAAAATGTGTGCAAATCTTTGAGTGTATATATCTCTGCTGTCCGGCAGCAACCAGCGAACTCCAAAATGTAAAATTTTCAGGAAATGACAAAAAAAAAAAAAGTGGAGTCAGGAGGTTTTGTTCATCATTGATAAGAACAGCTGAATGGACCTCCAAGCTCACAATGAGGTTGGGTCAAAAGGGGGTGGAGCCTGGAGTCAGCTAAACCAGCTAACTCCACCCCCCTTTGATGGAGTTAGCTGGTTTAGCAGAATGTTTGAGGATCCAATGGAGTTAGCTGCTTTTGTCAGAAGCACTTTTTAATACTTTTCATGGTTCAATAATTTTTTAATCAACACACAGACGTAAAGGGTGTTCAATGGCCCTAATTTATGGAAAAAAATGCAAAAGCGGAAAAATAGAGTTAGCTGGTTCCTGCCGGACAGCAACGATTATACCTTTGAAGTGAACGTCTTTAACTCAAATCTTTGCTTCTTGTTCAAATATAGCAGATCTACAAGCTTGTAGATCTGCTATTTTTGAATATCCCAAAGAAATCTTGAAAGGACACAGATGCGTCCCCGGTCTGAATGGGTTAATTAGTGAATATTGCATTGATTTTTTAGAAATAAAGTAATTGATTTTAGGAATTAAGTGCAGGCGAGTTACAGATGACTGGCATGTGGAGACACATTAGCAGGAAAAGGGACACAACATGGTTTTGGACGGCATGTTGAACTTATATGTATACATTGGTGGTCCGTGGTCCTGTACCCTTTCGCTCGCGGAGAAACAAATCGCTGTTGGAGGCAGCGCTGTGTGTGTGTGTGTGTGTGTGTGTGTGTGTGTGTGTGTGTGTGTGTGTGTGTGTGTGTGTGTGTGTGTGTGTGTGTGTGTGTGTGTGTGTGTGTGTGTGTGTGTGTGTATGAGCAGTCAAGTCAATAGTTTGTTTGGTGACGACGACCACATTTTTTTTTTTTTTGGGCTATGAATCCCATAGCATGGGAGGACGCCCGTTGTTCAGAGTATGGGGAAGTCTCCCCATTGGCTTAAAGGGTTGAAGGACAGCCAATGATGAAAAGGTCGCTAGAAAGTGTTTAGAAAGTGTAGGGTCTCTTTCTAGACCAGGCTGCAAGCAGCCTGGTAAAAATGCCCTTGGCAGTTTAGGTCTGGCCCCTCTCAATAGAGATTCAATTTCTCTCCCTCCGAAGTTGTGAGGGACCAATCAGGGTCCAGTATGCAATCATTTTTTTATTTGCCTCTCGGATATGCAGGTTCCACACAGAGATTCCAGACTAATGTCTACGCAGTGATATTAGTCTGGCCAAGCCAGGCTATGTCAAGTTACACTTGTACCATGTAGACTGAGCTCTATCACTATCAGAATCTGAAATGTGTTATTGTCACATCACAGGTTTACATGTTAAAGAAGTGGATGAAGCTCTTTTTTTTGTGTGCACTCCATCATTTTGTGGTTTTTCGTGATAAGAGAGAAGACAGAGGTAGAGTAAGAGCAAGAGAGAAAAGTAAAACAGGATATAGAAACAGGTCAACACAATGAAAATACAGATAGCATGTGTAGTAGCACAGCAGGTACTACTGTGTGCCATGCATGATGTGTACTGTAGAGCTTAGGTCCCCAGGTTCTCAACCTGTGGTCCTTGAGGGGGTTCCAGGGGGTCCTCAACCAAATTAATAGATAGGAACCAAATTGACCCGTATGTGTCTGTAACTCTGAGAGTGTACAAATGGACACTCTCAGAGTTAAATGAACACTATTGATGATGATACAGTGTAGATTGGGACCCCCAAGAAATCAAAATGGTTGAGTCCCTGGCATATCTTTTCAAGTGGGGGTCCGTGGGCTAATGTGTGTCAATTTGGGGGGGCCTTGACGCGAAAAGGGTTGAAAACCAATGCTGTAGAGCATTTATCATTATGCAGGTGTGTGTACACTGCCATTAGACAGCATAGGCCAGGCCCATGGGGTAGGCAACCTGCTGCTCATACACCATGATAAAAATAAGAAACTAATTATAGGAAAGGAATAGATAATTTATTAATGCTTGTTTTGTTTGCTTTCACCATCAACATTGCTGGCTTACTGGTATACTTGATCTGCTTTGAGAAATAAGCAAACAATAAAAAAAAAAGTTATATTGAAACACCGGAAAAACCACAAAAAAGCCACTCCAGGTCAATTTTTTATAATATTTTGGGCCAAAAATGTCTCTTTTGATAATAAAGGTTGCCTACCCCTGGCATAGGCTAACACTGCACTAACGCCACTATGATCAATACCTGTAGTGTTACAATAATTGTATTAGGCAAATGAAGTGGATACACTTGATGTGATGTTCTTTCCTTGTACTAGCAACAGGGGGCGACAGACGACCAACATCTGTGGTCAGCACGCTCTCTACCGTGGACGCTCGCAAAGAAAATTAGGCCTAGGAAAAGTCAACCCGTGCCCACTAGACAAGACAAATGGCTGTAGTCTACTATAGGGAATGCAGGTGTGTGTGAGTGGGTCACAGCTGCTAGGAATGGCCTTGTTCTGGAGGGATAGAAAGATCCTTTCAGTAAATGTGTTATTTGCTTGACATGAAGCAGGAATAGAAATAGAAATTGGAGCCTATTATTGTGGAGTTGCAAAAATACCAGTAGCACTGCAGTCTTTATTATTATTATTATTATCAACTAGGACACATAATAACTTGCAAAATAGTGAAAAGAAAATTATGTTTTTATTTTTTGAATAGGGCTTTTTGATGGTTTTGTTTTGATCTGCCTATCCTTCCAAAAGCCATGTAGCCTACACGACTGTGTGGGGCTAGCGTCCATATCCCAACTCCCAATACCAGCAAGGCTTTGCAGGACAAAATCTGTGAACACAATTTTACTCACATCTGCACATAGCTTTCCAACCTAATAAAAACTAAAGAATGTTCGTAGCCTGTGTGCTTTACAGCTTATGGGCTACTTCACTTTTTCCATATGCTGCCGCAACTCAACAGATAGCCTAACTGACATCACCCTGTATAGGGCCCTTGGGCCCCCAGTACTCTCTTTGTGCTTTAAATGCCATTTTTGTCAAACATTGTGCATTATGATCAATCATTGTGGAGTGCAACCTGTATCTATAATCAAACAGGCTGGTCTTGGAGCCTATTATAGGCATTAGGCCTATATGTAATGGTTTTGGTAATAGCTTTCCCTCCCCGAAAAAGTCCTATTTTGAACTTCAGCCCTCCTTTGCAGCAGTAGGCTAATACACTGCTTTACAAACAGTGGCTCGGGACCCATATTTGGGTCGCAGACTAATTTGTATGGGTCAAGAGTAAATGTCAAAAACACTAAAAAACTAAAAACAAACAAACATTCATTTTCATGAATAAAAAATCATTCAAAGATTTTTCAAAAGAATGTAATGTATAAATAAAAAAAACTCTAAGATATTCCATAAATTAGAAAACAGCCGCATTGTGAGCTTGTAGATCTGCTATTTTCACTAGTTTGGGTAGGGCTATAAAGTTTGGGAACCACTGGCCTAATACATCTGCCTCAGATTTGCCACGTATTTCCACACATAGCGATGGATCGTGTCTGTGTGTCCGGGAGAAGAAGAGCTGCAAAGGAGAGAGAGGCTGGCTCTCTCGTTGCGTTTCACATGGCGATGTGAAATAGTGCGATTAGCTGCTGCTGGCTGGCTGCTGCTGCTCCACGGAGAGGGACTGTGTGTGTGCGTGCGTGAAGCTACGTCTGGGAGAGTGCGTGTGTAGTAGCCTACCCTACAGGCAGCCGGTGCAATGTCACCTTGACTAGAATCTAGAGGAGGCAGAGAGATAGGCAAGCAATGAGGAGGACACGCCGCATCTGTACTACAGCAGCACCGGACAGAGCCTGAGAGAGAGGGAGAGAGAGGGAGAGGGGGAGAGAGAGAGAGAGAGAGAGAGAGAGAGAGAGAGAGAGAGAGAGAGAGAGAGAGAGAGAGAGAGAGAGAGAGAGAGAGAGAGAGAGAGATTTTTTTCGTGAGTCTCTGCGTGTGTGCGAGAATGTGCCAAGTGTGTGAGTGTGAGTGTGAGTGTGTGTGAGATTGAGGCAGTAAAAAGCCCGGGTAGAGCCTCTCTGTCAGACAGCTCGCGGCGCAGGAGGAACCCTCCATCCCTCCATCCACATCCACGCAGGCAGACGCGCACGCAGTGATGGCGGGAGCTCCGCGCACAGGTGGGTCTCCAGTCCAGTGGTGGTAACAGGTAGACCTCTTATAGACCGGGTCCGCTTCTCATGCGGACAATGTAGTCTATCTGCGCCAGGCCAGGCCAGGCCAGGCGGCTATAATAGTCTGGCGACCAACGCAAAAGTATAGCCTCGGCTATAGCTATACTATACTTCATTAAAAAAAATACACATTGTAGCCTATATAATGTGTTCGAACACATTACATAGGAGGCTACAATGTGTATTTTTTTTACTCATCTTCCAGGCTGGCACAGGTGAGTGACTAAGAGAGTGAATGAGTGAGTAGGTATGCCTACAGGTGACGTCCATCAGCCTAATTAGTTGGTAGGCAATTAAATGTCCAGGTGGGGGCCAATCATCGGCATGGCCCACGCGCGTGCCTGTCTATCTACCTGTCTGTCTATCTATCTATCTATCGAGGCCTTGCCGCCTTTTTCCCCCTACTGGTAGTGATGCAACCCCAAGGACCAGAGAAGGAAGGAAACGGAACCCGCTGCTGCTGCTAACTACAAGCGGTGGAGCTTCATTTCTATTTCAAACAATGACCCTGCTGGTCGGTGCTGCTGCTTCTTCTGTCGCCGTCGCATCCCTCGCTCTCTGTGCCGCTCGTCGTCGTCGTCACGTGACGTTAATAACGTGCCGGGCAACTATCGGTCGTTGCCGCTGCTTTTCCGGGGGGGGGGGGGAGAGAGAGAGAGAGAGAGAGAGAGAGAGAGAGAGAGAGAGAGAGAGAGAGAGAGAGAGAGAGAGAGAGAGAGAAAGAGAGAGGGAAGAGAGAGAGAGAGTGAGAGTGAGAGGAGGGAGGGGGGGGGGGTACTGGAGTATAACTGTCCAATCACATTCGACCAGAGGCGGGTCTTTCTCTCCTCTCTCCTCCCAGACGCACACAGTGAGCGGAGGGGAATGGACGCCGTGGATTGGCTGTGTCCGTGTCGTGACGTCAGCCGCTCCCCTGCGCTCTCCTCGCTGTGTGTGTCAGCCAGTGTTGCCATGTCGGCTTATTATAAGCGAATTTGGCCTTGTTTTTCTGCAAAGTTGCTTGTAAATATTGGTAGTTGTGGGTTGCGTTTTTTAGGCTTGCTTCCATTTTTTTTTAATTATTATTTAAACCAGTGGTTCTCAAATATTTTCATGAAAATGTTTTATGCCAGGGAGCATTTGTGTTGATAGAATGTTTCAATATATTGAAATTAAAAAATATTAATATTTTATTCAATATTCCACATTTGAAAATAGCAGATCTACAAGCTCGTAGTTCTGTCTTCAAATAGCCGATGCATATATAGGTTTAAAAGTGCTCATGTGGCCTTTTGGGGGCTTGTTTTCCTAGACCCGATCGCACATTTCTCTCACAAAACCTGGCAACGCTGGTGTCAGCCAGTCAGGATGATGATGATGATGATGATGCTCTGAAGCCAGGACTGCAGCATCCATCCACCACACCGACACACACGACCAAACAAGCATCTCTCTCGCACACACATACACACACATACACACACACACAGGCACGCACACACACACACGCACACACGCACACACACATACATACACACACATACTCTCTCTTCCGATCCGGGCTTTTGTGTCCGTCCACACAACGTTGGACCCTGCGCTGCCTGGTAACTCACCCCTCTATAATATAACCCTCCACGACATCTGGACCCAGGACACGATTTTAAAGGAAAAGAAGAAAGAAACAAGAAGAAAAGAAGGTCGTTTTTTTTTGTTTTGTTATACGCCGATACCTTTTCTTCCCTTCTCTCCCTCCAGTTCATTTCAGCCCTTATGCTGTTATAGCTGGCTTTGGGTTATTGTCTGACTTGCCGGTATAGAGCACGGAGCGCCGCCACTGATGTGCACTGTGCTGCCGCTTGCGATGAGAACGCGCTTTTATGTCGCTGCCGCCGCGGAATGACATATTATCCTGCGATAACCCACATATCAACAAGGTTGATGGCACTCTGACGCTGCGTTCCTGCACCTTTTTACTAGCCTAGAACGCACGATCGCGGATTGTGGATTTATATTCTTTTTTTTTGTTCCTATTCATCTGATCGGGGGCTGCTCCAGCATCGCCTCTTTCTCTGCATAGCATCTTCCACACACACACACACACACCCACACACACACACACACACACACACACACACACACACACACACACACACACACATGCACACGCCACGGAGATAGGAGGCGCACCATAACCACCCGATCGTATAAGAAATTCCCGTAAATATCCCGATTCATAAACCGCTCTCTCGCCTTTTTTTTATCCGCGAGGACCCCTTTCAAAGTAGGTTACGTTGCGTTAAAAAAAAAAAAAAGAATCGGGGGGATTTAAAAACGCAACGAACGCATCCTCTATATAAGACTCCAGCACGAAGATGATGGCCGGCGGAGCAGTACAGCAGAACGGGATATTCTCCACCGCTCACCATCACAGTCAACAACAACCACACATGGAGTCCGATCCACCGGATTCGCGAAAAAGACCGCTGGAGACCCCCACGGAGGCCAGCAGCACCAAGCGCACCAACACGGGAGGTAAGAAGGAGCGGCGACGGTGGTGGTGATGGGGATGCGGGAGCCCGTTATTAGCGTGTGAATGCTGGGTCCGTCCGTCGTATGTATTCTAGCGCCCTGTGGGGTAGAGAGAGAGAGACAGTGGCGGCGTCGAGGAAAGGGAAAGGGGGTAAGAAGCAGGTTGACTCGATTGGTATTTTTGGATGCAAAACACTGATCGTTCGATTATTATTGTGCTTGATCCGTGCATTTTTGAAAGCCCCCACAGATCCGCGGTATATAATATTTAGATGTATCCGCTTTTGTTGCAGCCAGTTTCCCCATGAGCATTACAATAATAATGGGCCAAGCTGCTTTTGTGTGAAGATGCGAGGGCAACAATGACAGGGGATCTGAGGGGGGCTGGCGGGTTTGGAGGGAACCCGTCTGTCTCCCCTTTTATCATTCTAGTTTGCTTCACTATACGTTGTGAATATTTAGGAATACTTAATGGGGGTGTTTTTGGCGCATCTCATGATTTATGCACAGAAATAGCCATAGAGGTCATCATGCTAGATGCAAAATAAGCCAGTGAGAGAATGTAAACAAGTTAAAGCCAGGGGGGCTGGCTGGTGCGTGATAGGATATAGCTCCCATCCCGTCGACGGATGACCTTGTGATAATCTCACACATCAGCCTCTGTCGCTTCTTTGGCAAGCGGATAAACAAGCATATTCATATAAAAAAAAGCTGGACTCGCGAGCGACTATAACAGGAATCCAGGGCAGCTCAGAATGCGACGTTGTTTGTGTTATAGTATGCTATGCTTTATCCAGTTATATTTTGGGGTATCATTTTGGTATTTGTCGTTTGAATTTCAAAAATGTTGTTTGCAAAGTAAAATCATCCAATCATTTCTTTCATTATTCTCTGGTTATATCCTCTGGAAATATGGATATGTCACCATGGCGATCACCATATTTGGTTTTTGTTTACATGCTGTCATGCGCCAAGCATTCCCATCACCCAGCATTGCAACCATCAGTAGCCTATTCTTGGCCATGCATCCCATCATGGACATTTGGACATACAATAGTACAATATATACCTTTAACTATTAAGGGATGATTTTGTGCCACAAAATGCTTAAACAGAAGCTAAATAATCTTCATATACCTGCAGATTTTGGGAGGCACAGACTTGACTGCTTACTGAAATTGTTATTATAAAAAAAACGTCTACATTTTGTGAGGAGAACTATCCCCTTCGGTGAGTGTGAAGGAAAATATCCTTTCAGAAATACGACAGCCAATGTCGACTTTCAGAAAAAAAGAAAAGACAAAATGAAACCCTCTAAAGACACATACATTTTGGGTGACCTACTTACTTTACTGCACAATGCCAGTTATTGGCAAGATTTAGGAAAATAGCCTTTGCAGAGCACCATCATTTTTTGGGGCTACCCCCACACTACTAAATATGACCCTTGTCACCAGTAATTGTTAATACACACTGTAAGAAAGTATCCAAAGTGCATGCAGGCTGTTAGGTTGTGGAAACGGGTGAGAGAAAGATGGGGGGGAGAACCAGCATTGTTTAAGGGGATCGATGCGATGCTGAAAGCTCTAAAGAGCCCTCCTTTACTGTATCTAAAACCATGGGCTGGTTCCCCAGGGGACTCATTGCCTACATAACAGTCAGGCACAAGCACATCCATTTAGACAAATGAAAAGGCTGGGATGATGATTATGAATTGTTCGCAAGCAAAGCAAGCCACGCTTTTTTGCTCTGAGTGGATTTGCCATGCAGGTGCTTGGTGCTGAGAATGCCACCAGGTCACAGCAGACAGCATTAACTCGATGGCCAAAATGGTGTTTGAGGGGAAAAACACTGTAGAAACGACTACTACCGTTGTCCTCAGCACTACCCCTGAAATGAACACCAATGGAGATTTCAGCGTTTGGAAGCATTTTAGCATCCTTTATCTATAAATGACTGCCAACGACATCTTAATTTAATGCTGCACTTCACTTACTGTGTTTGAACATGTGTTAGATTTGGTTGAATTATACAGCTGCCTTGGAATGGGTTTTGTCCCAGAGAAATTGATACTTTATGATGCTATTGTTCCACAACATAGCATCTCATAGCTCTCCAGTTATGATATTTATTGCTCGGTAAAATCTGATAACAAAGACATACTGAAGCTACTAGCTATGACACTTATCGTCAATAAGATCTTGTATGATTCTATTGAACGTAACATACATACTGCAACAGGCTCATTTCATACGAGTCCTGGCCTGATGCCCTCAGCCCTATAGGCTGTTCTACCACATATACACATACGTTAGTGGGCGCTTTTTATCCAAAGTGACTCACGCTGACATGAATGCATACACATATGATAAGAATATGTTTGTATTGCTTGTGAAAGCAGCACAATGGCAGCGCTCCTTTCAGGTGCACTGGGCTGCGTTCAGAAACACCATACAGTACATACAGTACAGTACACTTACATTGTGCTGAAAGGTTACACTCAGGAGTGGTGCTGAGAGATTACTAATGGTTGTTTCTCTGTATGATTAGTTGACCACATGCACACACACACACGTCACACACACACCCTGTGCTTCCTTTCTCTGTAGTGGCCTTCCTGCAGCCCCTATTTGAAAATGAAGGCATTCTATTCCCTCAAGAAACTGAGACTCATGGTAAGAGATACCCTTTGATCTTGACCTTCTTTCTTTTTTTTCTCCCTAATCCTTTTTTCTTTTTTAAGATTCAACAATGAACTTATGATATGTACTCGTTTGACAAGGGAAGGCCAAAGCTAGTTTGCAGAGCAAGCTTTTGGACTTTTCAACGGATTCAAATGGTTTGATTGCTATAAGGCATGGCTCTTAAATAGATTTTAAAGTAACATTTAAGATAAACAAAAAAAATAGTATAACATCACCATACTCTATTCATTATCCAGATTATGCATGTTTATTGTTTTGTATGCTATCAAGTCCATAACATCCATTTTCACGCTTTAAAACAAATGTGAATCCAGTGTTTATTTTGTCATGTTGCACAGACTAATTCAAATAGCCTTTGACCCACACTAACCATGCCATCGTAACTACTGGATTTATTATTGCCATACAAGTTTATGTTGTTGTGTAACATTGATGCAACGTTTCCTTTTTCTGTACTGAATACAACTGTGTATCTATCTATGACAGCTACAGTATGCAGTGCACTGCCGTTGGGGGGGGGGGGGGAACACTTCACTGACATTGTGGTTTCCCTTTTCTCCCCCCACTTGAATTGAAAGTTTGTGTGTGGTCATCATATGGGTGATAAGACCAACCCCTGTGGCGTCTGCAGTGCTTATCATGGTTGAAAAATATACATTTGACAGATATGTGGTTTTCACCCAACAACAGCAGTGACTGATTAATAGCAGACTGAACCGTGTCCAGAAATTAAATTACAAAGTCCAGGTTTTCTCCAATACGTAAGAGTTATGCGAACGAATGAGCAGAACCACAAATGGAAGTTTAATTAACCCATTAAGACCTGGAACGCATTGGTGTCATTTTTTGATTTGAGCTAAAAAGCATTATTTTACACTTTGGCTATTCAAAAATAGCAGATCTACAAGCTCATAGCGCTACGAGCTTGTAGATCTGCTATTTTTGAAAAATCGTGAAAATGTGTGCAAATCTTTGAATATATATATATTTTTAAAGTGAACATTTTGAACTCAAATCTTTGCTTCTGGGGGGTCCCTAGAACAAAATATTTTGAGATGGGGGTCCGCAGCCAAATACATATCATTTGGGGGGTCCTTGACATGAAAAAGATTGATAACCACTGACATAGAAACATAACGTTTTTCAGAAAACTGTGAGGATTTAGAAGACATTTGTAGAATCGGCTTCAGGTCTTAATGGGTTAAAAGGATATAGGAAAAGAGCAATGTGAATTTTCCATTGTGCTATCCGAAGGGTTTCAGCCCAGGACTAATCCAGATCCGTGTGAGGAAAAACGAGGAACAAAAAAGTTAACTGGGCCCAGCTGACCTATGGAGAAAACAGCTATCTCCTCTCAACCATTCTAGCAGCCT
Organism: Gymnoscopelus microlampas; assembly: GCF_963454915.1. Lineage (NCBI taxonomy): Eukaryota > Metazoa > Chordata > Actinopteri > Myctophiformes > Myctophidae > Gymnoscopelus > Gymnoscopelus microlampas. The sequence continues at coordinate 21,192,879 of NC_139945.1, read as the reverse complement.
TATGGGGAAGATTGCAGGGGAAGATATGGCAATGCAATAACTTTTGAGAGAGCTATAAATCATGGGCTTGCTTCCTTACAAAAGCTAGAGGTCCTGAAGATGAAAAGACCAATGGACGGATTGTGGTTGGACTTTATAACCACAACCTTCAGCCTTGCCTTGTTATCTACAGCTACAGTATACCACCTCCATCCTCCAACCCTATACACATGCCATTCTATCACCGCAACCCTACTGGACTCCCTCTCCCTGTCAATATTCCCATTCAACTTTTATCATCACATAACAGATTTACAGGTGTAAAAGGGTGGGTGAAATTCTTTGCCATACATGCTCCCCGTCCTACATTTGCAGTTTCTATGAAAGGGCAGTGGTGGAAAAAGTACTCAGATATTTTATTTAAGTAAAAGTGTCAATACTGCAATATAGAAATACTCCGTTGCAAGTAAAGGTCTGGAATAAAAAAATTACTTGAGTAAAACTACAAAAGTATTGGTATGAAAATGTACTTAAAGTACTAAAAGTAAAAGTACTAAAATATTTGAAAATAGCCGATCTACAAGCTCACAGATGCGACGCGTTGTGAGCTTGTAGATCGGCTATTTTCAAATAGCCTATGAATGAAATAGGGCTAAAGTGGTTAATGTATGTTTCATAATATCATAATTTATATCTGAAAAGTAGCTAGTAACTAAAGTTTTCAAATAATTGTTGTGGAGCATAAGTACAATATTTGCCTCTGAGATGTAGTGGAGTAGAAGTGAAAGTACTGGAAATTGGAAATACTCAAGTAAAGTGCAAATACCTCAAAACTTTACTTAAGTACAGTAAATGTACTTAGTTACTTTCCTCCACTGTGAAAGGTGTAAGGAATAGAGGAAGGACAGAAACAGAGTAAACTGTCAGATTATGTCGAATAGTCCTATAATACATGCAATGTAAACAAATGAAATAAAACGACGCCGTTAAATTGCAGCGGGTATAAAATCACAGTCTCTTGTGCGTGGTCAGAATAGCAATGAAATGAAGTGCTTCGAGTGCTGCCGGAGAGACATCGCAGCAGTTATAATAGCAGCAGAATTATAATCCCAGTTCTTTAGTCGGTGGTAACATAACCATTCAACAAACACCAGGGTGGGTTCCCTAATAGTAGTCAGGGTATACCTCACAGATATGGATCTATTTCAAGTTTCTCCCCTCCCCCCTCCCCCCTGTCCTTTCCTCTGGCTCTCCTCTCCTGTCTGTAGCTGTGAGATATATTATAATGTATTCATTTAGTAAATGGATGGACTGGCAATGGGCTGCCTTCAGTGGTTTGGTGAAGGGAGGTGGGGGGAGGGCTTGACAATGCCCTTGCCAAGTTAAATTAGGGAGACCAGCAGTATGTTGAAAGATTGGTGTGTGTGTGTGTGTGTGTGTGTGTGTGTGTGTGTGTGTGTGTGTGTGTGTGTGTGTGTGTGTGTGTGTGTGTGTGTGTGTGTGTGTGTGTGTGTGTGTGTGTGTGTGTGTGTGTGTGTGTGTGTGTGGTGTCTTATATTGTGTATGATGGCATGTCTACATGTGTGGTTGGGATAAGGACATAAAAACTAAGCTGAAACTGCAGGGGGACACATAAATCAAGTACCCTACATGTGCACACACACACACACACACACACGCAGACACACTCGCCAGCTCTGTACTGAGCCTTGGGGTGTATGAGACTAAAGCCTCTGATGTTATCGACCCCGCGGCGAGGTCAGTGTTGTGTGTTGTTCCTGGAGCAGAGCGGAGCATCTTTTAGGTGTACTTCCTCCTCTCATTGATCCATCGGTCAGGACCACGGGGGAGGAGACGCACGTTTGGCCATGAACAAAGTGAGAGAAAGCAACCCCCTTAAAAGCAGACACCACACGGCCGGATAGTGTCAAATTCACTCTCAGAGTTCATTTAACTCTGAGAGTGTTCAAATGTAACTACATGGACCCGTATTTGTTAAATGATAAATGATGAGGATGTTATGTGTATAGAATCCAACACAAAAGGCTCTAATTGAAATTTCTAGCATTTAATCACCACCTTGTCTTCTCCCAAACTTTGCCTGTGATAGCGATTCTTTTATGTGTTGCATTTTAGGCTAACATCAGATTTGTTCTTGCAAAATAATAATGCTTTTGATCTAAAAAAAACAATTGGATACATAATGATGAATATCCTGTAATACTTGTAATTCAAAATACTTGATACAAAGCATTTTGAAAGTAAACTATTCAGTTTGCTGACGGTTCGAGTGGGAAATAATGAGTAAAAAAAGAAAAACACACACACACACACACGCTCTTATTTTCATTGCAAGTGAAAACATGTGTTTGTTATAGCATGCTAAAGCTACAACACGCCGTTTCACCAGCAGAATTTTCTATTTACGTCCATCTTGTGTCAAGGATCGATAATGTACTTTTCTTGGGGGGCCGTGTATTGTGCGTGAGAGAGGTGAACCCAGTTGATTAACTCTCAGAAAAGGGCAAACTGAGCTTTACCCAGCGATAAATCATCCGTTCTAGCCCTCAAAGACGGGCGAATTGGAACACGGCGTTCCCCCAGTCGTGGTCGTTTTTGTTGTTGGCTTCCAAGCTGCCCCAGTGTTTTTCTACGCTGCACCTTCTTCCTCTCTTTCTCCCTCCTCCCCCTGCCTCCCTCCCCTCCTCCTCCGCCACACTAATCACACTGTACTTCAGACCGTCATGACCGTGTCCTTCGCCGCCCTCCTGTTCTCTCTCCCTTCACCCTCGTCCTCATCGTTGTGTCCTCCAACCCCCCCCCCCCCCACCCCGCCTCCCCGCCTTCATAAATCGTTGGGCTTCCGTCGACGACGCTCGCTCGGCAACCGTGTCCGTCTATTGATTCGCGCTCGCCGTCAGCGGAACGCGGCTGGCGGCAGCAAAAAACTGCACTCCACCTCTTTTTTTCCTTTTTTTTTTTTTTTTTTTGAGCCACTGCGTCAAAGAAAAAAAAAAAGTGCCATTGCACAGGGTGGGGTGGGGTGAAGGCGGCGGAGGGCGGGGATACACTGTCTCGGAATCGTTTGCCGCGTGATTGGCAGAGCGAGACGCTCGTCATCGCGCAAGCTGCCGGCGGATAGGCGGGGAGAGAGGGATGGAGCTGAATATGGATGAGGCCACGATGAAAGGACCGATGCAGTAGGGAGGAATAGAAGGGCCCCCTTTTCTCTAAAATAGCCCTGATCCAAGAACAATACTCGCCACTTTTCACACACACACACACACACACACACACACACACACACACACACACACACACACACACACACACACACACACACACACACACACACACACACACACACACACACACACACACACACACAGGCACAGGCACACTCACTCGCACGCACTCGCACGCACACGCATAGAGAAGAGGCGGTTCCTTCAGTTAGCTTTGTTAGAATAGCCACCATGATGACCATCACAATTTCAAATATGGACGCCCCAAAACAAAGCGTTTCTGCGTCGGGCAGACATCTCTCTTGAAACAAAAATACGCCAGCGTGTTAGGCGATGTCGTTTTCTCTCCACGTTAGTTTATTGGTCTCATTTAGCTATTTCTATGCCAACGTTATCGTGACTCTTTCATTTTCTCTCATATGCTACCGGGAGGTTACACAAATCTCTTTTCCTATGATATAATGGATTGTGCAATCAACATTTTCATTTCTATTCGTCGCTCAACGACGCCAACTGATTGTCAATCCGTTATTTTGGCTGCATGGGCGACACAGCCGTGTGATGAAGTGTAAGTGAGCCCTAAGGCTCCTGGTGTTGATAAGTGATGTCGGCCATCTTTCAGACCAGAGACAGCTGGTCAGAGCCTCACTGCAGGAGAGCTTTACGTGTGTGTGTGTGTGTGTGTGTGTGTGTGTGTGTGTGTGTGTGTGTGTGTGTGAGAGAGAGACAGAGAGAGAGAGCATATGTACTTCTTAATGTGTCTAAGGATGTGTGCGTCTGTATGTGTGGGATTCTGTATTGTAACTTGTTTTCCTGTGTGTGTGTGTGTGTGTGTGTGTGTGTGTGTGTGTGTGTGTGTGTGTGTGTGTGTGTGTGTGTGTGTGTGTGTGCGTGCGTGCGTGTGCGTGTGCGTGTGCGTGTGCGTGTGTGCGCGCGTGCGTGCGTGTGTGTGTGTGCATGCATATGTATGCAAGCTTTAATACACAACAAAAGAGCAGAGGGCAGGATGAGGGGGTGGGAGACAAAGCCTGACCTCAGCGGCCTCCACCCCCCCCTTACCATCACTAACTCCCTGCTTAGAGGAGATGAATATTTTCCAAGTCCCCCAGCGCCCCAAGCTAGCCGGTCCCCCAGCAAACCCCCAGTCCCCCCAGCACAGCACAGAGAATAGAAAGGTGCATACAGACAAGGACAAAGACGGAGCTGGAGGTTGTGTATACCAGTGGTTCCCAAACAGTGGGTCGCGGACCCATTTTTATGGGTCATGACTAAATATCCCCCTTTTTCCCCGACATTTTTTACATCATTTCAAAAGATTTTCAAAAATGTTCCAAAATAATTAAAATAAAACAATTATTCAGAAATTTTAATTAACACTTTTCAAAAGACATTCAGAAATATAGTATATATTTTAATTCCATAATGTAAAAAAATAACTTAGTGTTAAGAACTAGGTCCTGAGGAGACACAAAATTACTTTTTTGTGTCTCAGCTGGAACAAGTTTAGGAACCACTGGTATCTTTTAGATACCAAAAGGTATATGTTCTTACCATGTTATTCAATATGTTTGTGAAAATAATAGCCAGTATTTGATTAAACACAGACTTTTGAAGGCAAAACCAGTATGGAGCTACACAATGGTTTATGCTTTGATATTATCATTGTCGATGCTTATTGAATAAGTGAAGATGTTGCTTCTAAAGTCAGACAGTGTGTAGCCAACTCTTAAACAAAAAGCTATCATGAATTCAACAGAATGAAAACAAGAAGATCAAATGACAAAACAATTGAATTTCAGCAATGGGCCGTACAAATGGGCCGTACAAACGCATTGTACCGTTTTAATTAGTCATACACACAGTCGATAAAGGGTAAGCTCATTTGAGCAGAAGAGAAACCTATATAGTAAACCATTTGGTTCATAGCCCAGGGTGTTCTCAAACATTCAACCGACATAAATGCCCCCAACTGTATATGCTGTATATGCTCCCACCATACATAATACAGTTATCTCTCATCGCTAAGTAATAATGAGAGAAAATTCCAGTGTGAAAGTACACATTACAATCCTCAGTGTTCATTCTGAAGAATGTAGCCGTGTTAACTAAATAAAAACTAAGCTATAATGACTAAAACTATGCCTGAAAATATTTACAATTTGGCTGTGCGCAGCGATGCGTTGTGAGCTTGTAGAGCGGCTATTTCCGGCATGCAGCTAAGTATTACATCAGGCATTACGATGCCATCACGGCCCGCCAAAATAAGTAACACATACTAAATTAAAAATCTGGACTGGATCAAAATTGGACTGTAGAAATACAGTGTACTGCAAAGAGTGTAGTTTATGAGAAAGGCTAATACACCAGGAGTCAGAGAGGGTTAGCTTGATCTCCGACCACACCACACCCCCCACGACGTCAACCCAACACCCTGTGCGCCTGTAGGACACCAGATCCCAGGATTTGAGGCTTCAATCCCCCTGCGTGGAGGGCCTATTCTGGGCCTGGCCCGGTCTGGAGGGGCCCTAGCAACAGATTGCACTGTTTACCCCCCAGTTTAGGTCAGATGCCTATTCATTATTTATTGTACACTGCCCCAGACTCGCTATAGAGGACAGCGGAGAAATCTTTCTCTTCATATTTTACTTTTTAGCAATTCTCTTACACACATGGAAAGACATACGTACTATGCACGCATGCGCGGCACACACACACACACACACACACACACACACACACACACACACACACACACACACACACACACACACACACACACACACACACACGCAGCGCAGCGCACACTCGTTCCTCACAACTAGACACAGAGAAGGATAGGCAATTATTTTTTTGTCAAATTATTTCGCTCGAGGAAATGAATGTGCTTCAGCTGTGTGTGTGTGTGTGTGTGTGTGTGTGTGTGTGTGTGTGTGTGTGTGTGTGTGTGTGTGTGTGTGTGTGTGTGTGTGTGTGTGTTGCTTAAAGGAAGGAAAACAAAGACTCGTCAAGGCAATGTAGAGGAGCTCTAGTTACTCAGCTATAGGGAACCACACAGGGAAGGGAACTGCAATATTTCATTGAATGTCAATATGTTGCTTCTGCTCAAGGGGTCAATATTATGACCAAATGGATGCTGAGAATCTCTGAGGCGGATACAATGCAAGTTGCACTGTAGCAAAAATAGCGACCAAATCATTGCTGTTAAAATAAATATGTATCTTGAATTGGGCTTTTATCTTTACTTGAAAGGTTTGTGTATTAAGACCACATAGTATACCATATCGCATCATTTCTGAAATATGGACACCAGTGAAACATTAATTTCCTGAACAAGTCTTAATATCTTGCTCACAGGTGTGGGTTTTTATATTACGTAGTTCACAGTAGTAGAAGAACTCATTTCAGGTGATCTTGAGGTGAGAGTAGGGGGCTAGGCCAAATGACTTCAAGTCAATATCAAGATTATTTAAAACGTATTCCTCGATTGCGATTAACGATTATGATTTTTTTACAGTGAAAATAGAAGATCTTTCACAATGTGTTGTGATGCGACCCGTTGCGAACTTGTAGATTGGCTATTATATCATTAATTTTACGCCACCATTGTATAACGAAATATAATACAGGGTTAAGAGGTTAATCAATCTAATCGATTTAGATTTAGGCTTATCGATGAGTTGATACGATTTTTTTTCTTCTTTTTTTTAATCACAAAAAAACCTTGCTTCTCCATTATTTAAACAAAATGACGTTCTAAATAAGGGTTTTCGATACGTCTTCAGGTAATTGGCCTGGCCTATTACACAATCAAAGAGCAGACAGTTGTACAGTAGCTTCCGACTTGCCCTCTCCTGCTCGCGGAAAGGACACGTTTTCAAACGTCACTCTCGGAGCCTCCTGAAGTGTAACTGAGATTAATGCGGGGCTCAGTGTTCCCTGACCCCTAGCTAAAGATTGAGGTGGCATTGTTGAGCGCGCTGATGGATCCCACATCCTGAGCAGCTGTGGCCAGTCTGCTCATTAACCTATTAAGACCGGGCTTTCTTTGGGCTATTCAAAAATAGCAGATCTACAAGCCGCGCTACGAGCTTGTAGATCTGCTATTTATTTTGAGAAATTTTAGAAAATCTTTGAATATATATATTTTTAAAGCAACATTTTTAACTCCGTTACAACTTCTGGGGGTCCCTGGAACAACATTATTTTGAGATGGGGGTCCACGGCCAAATACATTTTTAAAAAAAACGATTAGGATTTAGAAGACTTTTGTAGAATCACCAGAAGCAAAGATTTGTGTTACAAATGTTTGCTTTGAAAAATATATATATTCAAAGATTTGCACGCAATTTTCACGATGTTTCAGAAAATAGCAGATCTACAAGCTCATACCGCGGCACTCGGTGCCTCGCTATGAGCTTGTACATCTGATATTTTTGAATAGCCAAAGGAATCTAAAAAAAAAATGGCACACGGATGCGTTCCCGGTCTTACTGGGTTAAGCACAGCTTGGTTAGGTCTGCATACATCAGTATCACCTGGCACCCCTGGGACCACCGATGACACACAGGATCATCTGTAATTGCACTTTAGGTTTGGAATTAATTTGCGGGTTTTTTCCAGGGTCGAAGCGAAAAGGGCTTCACGTTCAGAGAGAATAATGAATGATGTGTGAGAAGAACTTCATGAAAGTGTCGTTGATACGCATAGTTTGAATTGAAAGCTCACGATATATCATGGCAGTTTGCAACAAGATTCACCTTCAATTTTAAGTAGAACATCTCAGGCACTGTGGGGTTATTGTTGTGTTTGGACGACCGAGAACTTCGGCGCCTTACAATGGGAAGAAGAGCCAATCTGACTGTGTTATAATCAGCGGTGTAAAGTAACTAAGTACATTTACTCAAGTACTGTACTTAAGTACAATTTTGAGGTACTTTTACAATCTCAGGGGCAAATATTGTACTTTTACTCCACTACAATTATTTGAAAACTTTAGTTACTAGTTACTTTGTAGATTTTGGTCATTATTACCAAACATACATTACCCACTTCAGCCCTATATACATTTCGGCCATTTGAAAAAAGCAGATCTACAAGCTCACAACGCGTCGCATCGCGGCGCGTTGTGAGCTTGTAGATCTGCTTTTTTTAAAAATACATTTTATGATAACTTGTGAAATTCAATTTTTGAAGTATTGACACTTTTACTTAAGTAAAAAATGTGAGTACTTTTTCCACCACTGCATACAGTAGCACGTTTGTGTATGAGCCCAGTTTTATTCTTCGTCTTACGATGTCGAAAATAGCCGATCTACAAGCTCACATTTTGGAACATTTTGACCTACTGTATATAATGCCCAAAATAGGGTCACACGGTCGAAAGTGGCTAATCGCTCTCCAGGCTTATACAAAATAAACTCAAAATGTAACAATTCACAAAGGAAATCTTAACAAGTAAAAGCTCAACTCCGACTGACCCTTTGAGAATACCATTGAGCGGAGGTGGTTGGAGGTGGTTTTCAGATGTGGTTATAATATGGTTAAAGACAGACCAGAGAGACATGGAGGTAATACAGCAACGTGTTTGACTTGCCCTGAGCCGTTTTGGTTTCATCTGAAGCCTCATCCTATCTGATAAACTACATTAATATCACCCTGATGTGGCCAGTGTGTGCATGTATGTGTAAATGTGTGTGTGTGTGTGTGTGTGTGTGTGGTGTGTGTGTGTGTGTGTGTGTGTGTGTGTGTGTGTGTGTGTGTGTGTGTGTGTGTGTGTGTGTGTGTGTGTGTGTGTGTGTGTGTGTGTGTGTGTGTGTGTGTGTGTGTGTGTGTGTGTGTGTGTGTGTGTGTGTGTGTGTGTGTGTGTGTGTGTGTGTGTGTGTGTGTGTGTGTGTGTGTGTGTGTGTGTGTGTGTGTGTGTGTGTGTGTGTGTGTGTGTGTGTGTGTGCGCGTGTGCGTGTGCACGCACGTGTGTGACTGTGTGTGCGCCTGTCCATGTGTGTGTGCCAGGTGTTTTACACTTGCATTTGTGGTGTGAATGTACTGTATTATTGTGTGTGTGTGTGTGTGCGTGTGTGCGTGTGTGCGTGTGCGTGTGCGTGTGCGCGTGAGTGTGCGTGTGCGTGTGCATGTGTGCGTGCGTGTGCGTGTGCGTGCGCGTGCGCGCGTGTGTGTGTGTGTGTGTGTGTGTGTGTGTGTGTGGTGTGTTTGATATTATTTATCAATTCCCCTGCCTTATTAATGTGGGCTGGTTATAATTAGCCACTCTATCTAAAGCAGGTCAGTCCTGGGCTCTGCTCTCTAAGTGGGTCACTGCAGAACACACTGCTACAGGAGAGAGGAGAGAGAGAGAGGGGGGAGAGAGAGGAAGAGGACGTGTGAGAAAAGATGGAGGGGAGAAGGATTAGAAGCAGTGGTGTAAAGTAACTACGTACATTTACTCAAGTACTGTACTTAAGTACACTTTTGAGGTATTTTTACTTGACTGGAGTATTTAGAATTTTCAACACTTTTACCTCTACTCCACTACATCTCTCAGAGGCAAATATTGTTTTTTTAATCCACTGCAATTATTTTTGAAACTTTAGTTACTTTGTAGATTTTGATTATTATTATCGCGACGCATTGTGAGCTTCTATATCGACTATTTGATTTTTCTGCTATGATTTTTAGACATGTTTATATTTGAAAACTTGTGAAATGGGACATTCTGCATAATGAGTACTTTTACTTTTGTACTTTAAGTATATTTTGATACCAATACCTTTGTTCTTTTACTCAAGTCACTTTTGAATTCCGGACACTTACTTGTAACAGAGTATTTCTACATGGCAGTATTGATACTTTTACTTAAGTACAAAATGTGAGTACTTTCTCCACCGCTGATTAGAAGAGAGGAGGAGGAGGAGGAGGGAAGATGAGGAAGGAAGATACGACCGAGAAGAGAGATGAAAGGACTCGAAGAAAGATGGAGAGGAGGACAAGAGGGTTAGGGGAGGAGAGAGGAAGGGGGCGGAGGATGGAGGGGAAAAAATAAAAAGGAGGGGTGCGATGTGTGGAGAGACGAGGGCACAACAGGAGGAGAGGAGAGGAGAGGAGAGGAGAGGAGAGGAGAGGAGAGGAGAGGAGAGAGGAGAGGAGAGGAGATCAGTGTTGATTTCCTCGACTAAAACTATGACGAAAAATGTTCGTTGACTACCTTTTTTTCACTGAGAAAACTAAATAAAAACAAAATAAAAACTAAGCTATGATGACTAAAACTAAGACTAAATATATTGTCAATTTCGTCAACAAATAAAAACTAGACTAAATTGTTAGTGAGGGAAACTAGTGGAGAAGATATCCAGTAGAACTAAAAGTGATTTTATGCTTGGTTGCGCTCTGAAAATAGCAGATCTACAAACTCACAACGCGTCGCGTGTGAGCTTGTAGATCGGCTATTTTCAGCATGAAACCAAGTGCAAAATCACCCATTACGACGCAAAAACATTTTAGTCGACTAAGTCAACTGTACATTTAGTCGGCTATAATCTTATGACATTTAGTCGACTAAAACTAGACTAACAGTAAAACATTTCAGGTGACTAAAATGTGACTAAAACTAAATGGAATTTGATTCAAAAGACTATGACTAAAACTACATCAAAATCAACACGAGATGAGAGGAGAGGAGAGACGAGAGGGTGGGGGGGAGGAGAGGAGGAAAGGACAGAATGAGAAGAGAAGAGAAAGTCATTAGAGGTCTTTGAAAGGAGAGTGGAAGAAAGGGTTCTGTCTGTGAAACAAGACAATATGAATCCTAGTGCCCCTGTTCTTAATACAAGGTGGACATTCTGTGAAAATAGCCGATCTACGAGCTCGCAACAACGCATTGTGAGCTTGTAGATCGGCTATTTTCGACAGAGAATTGTGGTCTAAAGAGGGAACAAAGGAGGGGACCAAGTGCAGACCCTTGGGTGACCCCAGTCAACAAAGGGTTAACCATAGAAAGAGATAGTAAGTTAGTAACCTCTAAACTCTACCTGAACACCACTGCATCGCTCCAATACATCCACTTCTCACTATAAGACATCAATTCAGGTGTATGTATTTATGGCCTGTTATGAAAATTATGTGTTAGTTATCAATGGTTCTGAGTGGGGGGGGGGGCATACCCTGCTCGGACTCTCTCTTTCCCTGGTGTTTCGCCCAGGTGGGCGTGGTTTTGAGGTTAGGTTAACCTATTAAGACCTGAAGCCGATTCTACAAATGTCTTCTAAATCCCAGCAGTTTTCTGAAAAAACGTATGTTTCTATATCAGTGGTGCTCAATCTTTTTCATGTCAAGGACCCCCAAAATGATATGTATTTGGCTGCCGACCCCCATCTCAAAATGTTTAGTTCCAGGGACCCCCAGAAGCAGAGATTAGAGTTAAAAATGTTCGCTTTAAACAATATATATTCAGAGATTTGCATTTTTTGTGGGTCACGGACCCATTTTTAAAAATATCCCTTTTGTTGTACTTCTTTCAAAAGATTTTCAATTTCTTTTTTTTCTCACAATAATTCTTCAAAACATCTAAATTCCATTTAAAAATACATTAAAAAAAAACGTTAGAAGTAGTGAAAATAGCTAGATAGTAAATAGGAAAAAAAGACGAGGAAAATAGTTGTGAGCTTGTAGATCGGCTATTTTCACTAGTTTTGGTACCGGGAAGACGTCGAATTTCTCAAAAAAAACAACTGGGGTTAAGGCACCATTTTCTGTGAGGTTATAAAGGTTAGCTTTATAGGCATATAGCCACGCCCCAACCGGGGCGAAACACCAAAGAAAGAGGAGCGTCCCGTATATATACCAATGTTGGAGGATCAGGCTAAAGAAAAAGACAGACTTCATTTCCTGCATCCAGAGACTACAGAGGGAAGAGGTCGGGGGGTCCCATGCATGCAGCTGCGTTGTCTGACATCACCGTCAGAAGCTTATAGGAAGGGCAGAGGAGTGTCAGGTTTCTTCTCCGCGCGTCTGACAGCTCAGACTTGTTGTACTCGACTATGTTGAGCAGGCGACAAGTTGATGGAGTAGTAGTAGTTGTGATGCGTCTCTGCAAAGTCCACCGCAGCCATTCCCAACCTGGGCTGAGATTTCATTGATAATGTAACATTGATCCATTCAAATCCGGGGGAACGCATCTGTGTGTAACCACTTTATCCATATTTTATACTTTGGGCTATTGAAAAATAGCAGATCTACAAGCTCGTAGCGCAACATTTGTGTAAATATTTGAATATATATATTTCTTTAAAGGGAACATTTTTTACTCAAATCTTTGCTTCTGGGGGTCCCTGGAACAACATATTTTGAGATGGGGGTCGACGGCCAAATACATATAATTTTTGGGGGTCCTTGACATGAAAAAGTTTGAGGACCACTGATTATAGCAACATACGTATTTTTTCCAGAAAACTGCTAGGATTTAGAAGACATTTGTAGAATCGGAACCTCAGGTCTAAAATGTGTTAAAAAAAGGCATGGTGTCTTTTCTTTTAAAACTTTTGAGGAATTAGTTTTAATTGTGATACCGAGAAATAAGAACGTTGGTCCCATTGATCCAAGCCGCAAATTATCATCAAATTAACCCATTAAGACCTGGAACGCATCTGTGTCACTTAAGATTTCTTTGGCTATTCAAAAATCATGGAAAAATATTTTTTATATTTTTTTCAAAAAACTGTTAGGATTTAGAAAACAGTTTTAAAGAATCGTCTCAGGTCTTAATGGGTTTATAAGCATGTTCTGAAATATGCACGCGGTCCACCCACCTAACCACTAAACAGTAAGCGATCAAATGGGTGGCCAATCGGGCCATTCAAAGTGGGCCCTGATCCAGAAACGGTTAGGAACCACTGGTTTGCTGTATATTCTAGTACATGCTGGAGAAGCACAATCTATTGCACACTCTGTAAAAAAGCCTGTGAAAGAGAAAGAGATAAAATTGACCAAACAGCGCAGCACTAAATGTTGTGATTTAGCCTATCATACAATATTGAGTCACAAACAGCCTCATCAGTGCAATTGTGCTGTTAAACTAATCAAATGGACATCTTTATATTCTCTATAAACTTTAGTTGGTTGATTTTGTGGATATATTTATTTATTCATGTTTAGTCAACACACATTTTGCTACTAATTGCGGAGACGGTTTCGGTGTTTCTAGCTCTGTTTGCATTTCTCAGAACAAGGGCACAGCCATTAGCATTGGGCTTCCTGAAGTGAGCTTCACACTGGAAGTCTATATTTTGCAATAAGTGTTATCTTTATCCAAGTAATGTGCTTATTCAGACATTTAAGGCCTTTGCAGACAGGGTGCGATTTTCCGCACGGAAAAAACGGACAATATAATTTTTTAAACGAACACATGGTTCTCAATGACCTCATGCACACCCCGTGCGGCGATGCGATGCTGTGATGCGTTTTTTTTTTTTTCAATCGAACCCAGCTCGATTCGTGCGTCTTTTCGCATGCGGTAAAAACTGATTGACTAATCGCACCCTGTGTGCAAAGGCCTTTAAGCTGTAGTAGAGCCTTCATCAGCAAATTAAGTATTATAGCTCACAATGTGTTATTTTGTGATGTTGTGAGCAGTGGTGGAAAGTAACTAAGTGCATTTACTCAAGTACTGTAGTTAAGTAACATTTTGAGGAAATTTGACTTTACTGGAGTATTTCCAATGTTCTGTACTTTTACTTCTACTCCACTACATCTCAGAGGCAAATATTGTACTTTTACTCCTCTACAATTATTTGAAAACTTTAGTTACTAATTACTTTGTAGATTTTGATTATTATTACAAAACATGTAACCACTTCAGCCCTATATACAATGCGTCGCATTGTGAGCTTGTAGATCTGCTATTTTCAAACCATTTTTTAAAATGGCAGATCTACACGCTCACAATGCGACGCCTTGTGAGCGTGTAGATCTGCTATTTTCAAACCATTTTTTAAAACATTTTGAACTTGTGAAATGGGACATTCTGCACAATGTGTACTTTTACTGTTGGTACTTTAAGTACATTTTGAATCCAATACTTTTGTACTTTTACTCAAGTACATTTTGAATTCTGGACTTTTACATAACAGAGTATATCTGCATTGCAGTATTGATACTTTTACTTAAGTAAAATAATTCAGTACTTTTTCCACCACTGGTTGTGAGCTTGTAGATTGGCTATTTGTACTACGTTTGTAAATGTTTGAACATATAAAATAGTAAGTGGTCAACATGGGAACGGATTGACGGTGGAGACACTGGACATCTGCTGTGTGTGCACTGTGTAACGGCCTCCACAGTAAAACCCACAGCCAGAGTGTACATATCAAGGATCAAGGTCACTTTATTTGTCCCTTAAGGACATTTTCCTTGGACATACCGCCCGGCTGCCAGTACGTCCAAGTTCACACAAAGGAATTAAGCTCTCAAGCTTTTTTTTTGTGTTTTATCCCTTTGACAGATTAGGTACGAATAATATCGTTGTTGTCGGGCAGAAACCTCTTATCTCCATATTTGAACTTTTATGGGTTTTTTTTTTCTTGTAAATTCATGCCCCACTTCGTCATACTGCAGTGTCACACAAACAATTATAGCCGATCTACGGCAACGCGTTTTGAGCTTGCATCTGCTATTTTTTAATTTGAATTCTGACAAGTGGACATTTCCACCCGACAGCGACGATACATTAATGCAATGGTTCTCAAACTTTAAAATGTCAAGGTCTCCCCTTAAAGGGATAGTTCACCCAGACAAAAATATTTTTTTTCCTATCAATTAGTCACCCCCACGGAGACTTGAATTCATAGATATTTTTAGTTTTTTGTCGCATTCCTCAGCCAATAATTTGATGACCAGCGGACCAGTAGGCAGCGGTTCCGGTAGGAGACACAAAGGAGACTCTTTGTGTCTCCTATCGGAACCATTGCCGGTCATCGAATTAAAAGTCTCCATGAGGTCACTAATCGATAGGGAAAAAAAAGTCATTTTGGGGGTGAACTATCCCTTTAACTCTGACAGTGTAAAAATGGTCCCCTAAAGGAACCCAGAGAGTCCCTGGAATGCACTCATTTTACACCCTTCTTATTTTATTTTTATACATAATTCGGGTATGTTTTCCTATTATTTATAACCAAATGAACCCGTACATTATAAATGGATAAATGAACACTGAATATTTTATTGTGCAGTCTTTTTTTAAGTGCAGCAGACAGATTAAAAACAGCCAGGCTACTGCACAAGGTGCCTTGCCCTTGTGAGAAAGAGTCCCCCCCCCCTGTAATAATAATCCTATTTCAATCTCTCTCCTGAGGTTAGCTGTCCTGGATTATCTAATATGAGTTATACGGTCAGGGACGGACAACCCAAAACTACTGGTACTGTAGCTAAAAGCGAAAACAGCACCACAAAGTATATGCATTTATTATAGATATATTACTAATATGTGTAATTCTTTACTATTACTAGTGTCCATATACATTATGGGTATAGTTTTGTTCTTTTGTTTGTTTTGCATTTGGATATTGAAACATGGAGGGTCGCACTCATAAATAAGTCCCATTTTTTATTCCATATGCCTCAAAATGACAAACGTTTCACCAGCCTTCATCAGTGTCCACACACCCATGAAGGCTGGATAACCGAAACGTCTGTCATCTTCTTGTCATCTTGAGTCATATGGAGCCATAAAAAAACAACTTTTATTTCTGAGCATGACCCTGTTTTGATTCATTGAACAGTCTATTTGGATAACGCACCAGAGTGGTCAGAGCGCGTGGTAGAGACACGTTTGCATTTGAATATTACCAGTGGTGGAAAAATAACTGTTTTACTGAAGTAAAAGTAGCAATACCACAATATGAAAATACTCTGTTACAAGTAAAAGGCCTGTGTTCAAAATGTTACTTGAGTAAAAGTACAAAAGTGTTGGCATCAAAATATACTTGAAGTACCAGAAGTAAAAGTACCAAAATGTTTGCATCGCGGCGCGTTGTGAGCTTGTGGATCGGCTATGTTCAAATAGATAGGTATAAAATAGGGCTGAAGTGGTTAATGTATGTTTTATAATATAATAAGTTATATCTGCAAAGTAACTAGTAACTAGAGTTTTCAAATAATTGTATCGGAGTAAAAGTACAATATTTGTCTCTGAGTTGTAGTGGAGTAGAAGTAAAAGCACTGAAAATTGGAAATAATATAGTAAAGTAAAAACACCTCAAAATTGTACTTAAGTACAGTACTTTACACCGCTTGATATTACCCACCCATTACCCACCCATTATATGCCTGTCTGCCTTGGAAAGGGGTTCCCTTGTTTGTGATCCTTCCAGAGATTTCTCCCTTTTCATTTCCCGTCAAGGGAAACCTGGGAGGTGTTCCATGGCCGACGGGGGGTCTAGTAAGGACAGGTGGTATTGTTGTGTTTTCTGTGTCAAACCTGGACCTGTAAAAGCCCCTTGAGAGGTCCCTATAATTCCTGATTTATAGTTGACTGATTGCCATGTCGCGCACAGAAAATAGCCTATCTACAAGCTCACACCGCGGCGCGCTGTGAGCTTGAAGATCGGCTATCTTCACGCGGTCAACAACGGCATGAATCCGAGCATGAATCAGGGCTTAACAGTGATTAAGGGGCGACGGAAATAAACTTGCCTTGAGTTACATCTCATACGTCCCATAATGTTACTGTAAAATGTCTTTAGCTAGAGTTCACTGCATGGCTAAGTTATACCCCGACACCAGTATGCCGACAAGAGCAGTAGGACCAGACCAGGAATGAAGGTTGAAAGTGGTTTTATTGCCAGTTGGTACAACACATGTGATGATGATGATGATATGGTGGTGATGATGATTTAACTAAATAGGAGTGAAAGACAGAAACAATCAGTAACTTAAACAAACAGAAAGCATAAACAGATCAGCATAAGTGTCTATCAAACAAATTAAACCAAGGAACATAAGTCTAATAACAGAAAACAAACTTACTTATAATGCATCGGAAGTGCTCACATAGCTGTGATTTCTTGCAGTGAATCTCTAGACAGACAAAATGTTTGTCTGCTGGTTCAACCTGAGCTTATATAGGCCCACCCCAGCTGAACCAAACTAAGCTCAGATTGGGCCCCGCCCACCACTAAGTGACATGATCAGTTTGTGAACTCCAATACACCCACTCTCAATTTGAGAGGGGGTGGATTTTGCACAGTTACTGTAAGCATTAGCCTGGTAAACCCTCCCTCCGGAAATCTCATTTCAATTCGATTTCTGTAAGGAGTCTGGTCTGAAACGCCTTTCTCCAATAATCGCTGTGGGCTGGAGTTGGGCGGGAGTAATACCGTTGACTGACAACCCCTTCAACCAATGATCGTTTTTCCCCTTCAGCCAATGAGCAGTTCATATTGACGAGCTCCAGACTATGTGACGCAACGGGACTTTTGGGACGGCCATGCCGAAAATAGGTTGCCTTATTGGGATACATGCGTGTCACTCCCCGCCCCTGCCGGTTCTCTAATTTTATATTTTTAAATAGGCTCTGTCATGATTAATTGACCACATATATGAAGTTAAACAACTAAATTCTATCCAAACGATATCTTATAAGTAAATTCCGTGCCTCAAAAAAGAAGTTTGAAAGCGTTATAAAACTGAAAGTAAGAAGTGAAGGCACTCGCACAAACAACAATGGCTGCCGTTCGTCTTTTGTCGGCGGCTCTCAGGCTGCACTCGGGTTCATTCGGGCTCACTCGAACTCGCCACCTGATTGGCCAACTGTCGCTGTCAATCACAGAACAATGAGCGACGACGCTGATAGGCTCGTCGGCTCGGCGAGCAGAGCGATTATTGGAGAAAGGCGTTTCAGACCAGACTCCTTACAGAAATCGAATTGAAATGAGATTTCCGGAGGGAGGGTTTACCAGGCTATGTAAGCATGGGGTGCTCATCCTAATCCACCAAGTCACCAGAACCAGGCCCACCCCCCTGCCCTCCCATCCCCAGTGCTTGTAACTTTGTGCCATTCTTCTCTTTAACTCATTAAGACCGGGAACGCATCTGTGTGTCATTTTTAGATTCCTTTGGCTATTCAAAAATAGCAGATCTAAATAAGAACATTATAATGTTATGTAAAATGTCAGAAAAGCTTGTAGAACTGCTATTTTTGAAAAATGTTGAAAATGTTTGATAAATATGTGTTTTAAACAGCGACATTTTTTAACTCAAATCTTCGCTTCTGGGGATTCTACAAATGTCTTCCTAAATCCTAACAGTTTAAAAAAAAAACTTATGTTGCTATAATATCTGTGGTTCTCAAACTGTTTTTCATGTCAGGGACCCCCAAATATTTTGTTCCAGGGACCCCCCCCCCCCCCCCCGAAGCAAATATTTGAGTTAAAAATGTTCGCTTCAATAATATATATATATATATATATATATATATATATATATATATATATATATATATATATATATATATATATTTGCACAAATTTTCACGAAAAAAAAAAAAAGCAGCGGCAGATCTGCTATTTTTGGAATAGCCAAAGACACGGATGCGTTCCTGGTCTTAATGGGTTAAACCGTCCTTTTAGGCCTTATTAAGCCACCCGCTTAAAGAAATCATTTGGGTGAAATCAACCTTGCCGTGGACGCACAGAAGGAAGAAAGGAAGGATGGAGTGAAGGAGTTTGAGGCGGTGTTATTCTTAAGCTGACCTGGAGCAGGTTGATATTATCACTATGGAGACAAAGACACGTCTGTTTCACAGTGAGAGGGGGGTTGTTCTCACCTACCTCCTCTTCAACCTGCGCACACGCACACGCACGGGCGCGCGCGCACACACACACACACATACTGTACTTAAGTAAAATGTTGAGGTACTTTTACTTTACTGGAGTGTTTCCAATTTGCAGTACTTTTACTTCTACTCCACTACTTCTCAGAGGGAAATATTGTACTTTTACTCTTAATTATTTGACAAATTTAGTACTAGTTACTTTGTAGATATAAATGATTACATTATAAAACATGCATTAACCACTTCAGCCCTATTTTATACCTAGGCTATTTGAAAATAGCAGATCTACAAGCTCACAACGCGTCGCATCGCAACGCGTTGTGAGCTTGTAGGTCGGCTTTTTTCAAACATTTTAGTACTTTTACTTATGGTACTTTAAGTACATTTTGATACCAATACTTACTTTTGTACTTTTACTCAAGTCAATTTTTAATTCCGGACTTTTACTTGTAACAGAGTATTTCTACATTGCAGTATTGATACTTTTACTTAAGTAAAACATTTGAGTACTTCTCCCACCACTGACACACATACACCCACACACACACACACACACACACACACACACACACACACACACACACACACACACACACACACACACACACACACACACACACACACACACACACACACACACATACTGTATATATCCCTGTTGGTGTGGCTTTGAAACAACGCCTCGGTATCCGTTTGATGTGCGCGAGGTCTCCGCTGAGTGGGCCTCAGAGTGTGTTGTTCTCCATGGGAACACAGAGTGGGAGGATAGGATACAGAAAACTACGTTACCCGTACCAAACTAGCGACAGGAAACACTGTTTTCTCCCCTCCCACTGCACTATTACAGTGGCCCCGGGGTGTCACGGCGCGAGAGAGAGAAACAGTCATGTAACGAAAAGGTCACAGCTGTGTGTGTGTGTGTGTGTGTGTGTGTGTGTGTGTGTGTGTGTGTGTGTGTGTGTGCGTGCGTGCGTGCGTGCGTGCGTGCGTGCGTGCGTGCGTGCGTGCGTGCGTGCGTGCGTGCGTGCGTGCGTGCGTGCGTGCGTGCGTGCGTGCGTGCGTGCGTGCGTGTGCGTGCGTGCGCACCGTCAAATACAGCATTCCATCCCTTATGAAACCCTCCCGATACCAAAGCACAAAGGACATGAAACAGTGGACACACTGTAACATGTGTAATTGTGTATAGTCCATTGATTTTGACAGCAAAGTTTTAGTTTCAGTCTAGTTTTGGTCGACTAAATATCATAAGATTTTAGTCGACTAAATCTACAGTTGATTTGGTTGACTAAAAATGCTTTTGGCGGTGCCTTGATGCTGTCGTAATGGCTGATTTTACACTTGGCTGCATGCTGAAAATAGCCGATCTACAAGCTCACAACGCGTCGCAGCGCGACGCGTTGTGAGCTTGTAGATCGGCTATTTTCAATGCGCAACACCTGAGTGCAACCAAACATAAAATGACTTTTCTTTTAGTTCCACTGGATCTCTTCTCCACTAGTACCTCAATAACATTTTAGTCTAGTTTTTATTTGTTGACGAAATTGTCAATATATTCTTAGTTTTAGTCATCATAACTTAGTTTTTATTTCGTTTTTATTTTGTTTTCGTCAGTGAAAAAAGGTAGTCGACAACATTTTTCGTCATAGTTTTAGTCGACAAAATCAACACTGATCTGAATGTGTGCTTATTTGATTCATGAGTGCATCTACAGTTTGTGCCAAAGTGCGTGCGTGGCTTCAGATTGCATGTGGTATTGTGCGAATGTGACTCTGCTGTATGCATCTGTTGCTTTGGGCTTTTGTGCACGAGCCCCTTCGTGTTGCAGTGCCTCGAAGCCTAATATCTAAGCTGTGATGCTTGCTAAAAATAACGGATTTTGAGGATAAATTAGGCGTTATTGCGGTGGCGTAGCTCATAAGTGTTTGCTGAATTTGATTAGCTTAACAAATCACTGAGAGCAATATATTCCTCAACTCCCCGCCCGTGCCAAGGTGGTGACGAGGAACAGATTCCTCAGGCTGACGCCGGAATTAGATCAGAGCAATCTGGAGAAAGTGTTTTTGGAGGCACGAACAAATGGATGCCCAATGAAAGGAGATTGAGGGAGTGAGAGACAGAGGGGGGAAGGAGAAGAAACACATACAACATGGGAAAGAACGAGAGAGTGAGAGAGTGAGAGAGAGAGAGAGAGAGAGAGAGAGAGAGAGAGAGAGAGAGAGAGAGAGAGAGAGAGAGAGAGAGAGAGAGAGAGAGAGGCATTGCAGTGAGATGGCGTCATCTGGTTATGGATGTAATTAGTTGTTGTTGATATCAGTGATTGTTTGATCTGAACGGTTAGATGTGTTTGTTTATTTAAGTTTCATGTATGTGGTTATCCAGTGTTATACTTGTTTGATTGTAGGATTGTGTAAATTGACTGACACTTCCCTTCTCTGTATTCTATATTTCACATGTTCATTCAAATTCAATATTTCTCATCCGGGACGTGACTTGATATATATAGTTAACTTTAAGTCCATAATCTCCATTGTAATATGTGAAGTTAAATTAGCTCTGTTGGTTTAAGATAATTAAGATTTTTATTTTTTACTTTTTTATAATGATAGGCAAATAAACCCCTTTTTTCTTTGTTTAACCAGGCAAGACACTTAATAAAAGATTCTTATTTACAATTGTGTCCTGGCAAAAGGCAAGGCCTTTTGAGAGAGAGAGAGGGGAAATAGAGGCTACACAAGAAATCAATCAGGTTAAAAGCAAGTAAGCACAAATAGCAAATCACGAAAGCACAGCAAAAGAAAGAGCACAATCAATAGATAAAAAAAACAACAACATAAAAACAATAAAACATAATGAATGGCCATTACGATGAAGGCAGTGAGACAAGCTATCATATGTGTACAGGTACAGTATCTCAGGGATTATGACAGCCACACAAATGAAACCTAACAGTACTGCATACTGTAGCTATTTCAAATGTTTCATTTTGTCTCTCTCTCTCTCTCTCTCTCTCTCTCTCTCTCTCTCTCTCTCTCTCTCTTAAAAACCCTAACCTGAGTGCAAATTCACGTCTGCCCGTGCTTCCTGTGCCTGACTTCCTGTCTCTTATTTCCTGCCGCAGAGGAAGGCGAGTACTTCCTGAAGGTTCTGATTCCCAGCTACGCGGCGGGCTCCATTATCGGCAAGGGAGGGCAGACCATCGTGCAGCTGCAGAAGGAGACCGGGGCCACCATCAAACTGTCCAAATCCAAAGACTTCTATCCCGGTAAGAGAGACACCGCTGCTCCCTCTAGAGACGTAAAACACTGGCCCCAACCAGGGATGCCAGATCTGCTTATTATAATATCCCCGCAAGATTTTATTTGAAAATAGCCGATCTACAAGCTCACAACACGTCGCATCGCGACGCGTTGTGAGCTTGTATATCTGCTATTTTCAAATAGCTGATGTATATGTTAAAGTGCTCATGTGGCCCATAGTCGCTTCATTTGGGCTGGTTTTCCTAGACCTGGTTGCTTGTTTCTCTCACAGAATCTGGCAACACTGGCCCCAAGACTTATATACTGGTTTTGCCCTGCGAAATGGTGAAAAGGGCCCCGGTAAACGCTAAGAGTCACAACGGATGAATGGAGAGGAGGAGGAGCGGGATGGAGGGAATTATTGCTGGATGAATGGATAGGCAGATAGATAGATAGATAGATAGAAGGGGCGGAATTGATGGATGGTTAGGTTTAATGAAGGACGAGCTGACCGCATTTATTAGTGAAGGGTCTTTAAGTGCAAAGGTTGTTGAACCGTCAATGAAACATTTCCTCAAGTCGGGATAGATTTGTGCAAATCTTTGAATATATATATATTTTTAAGCGAACATTTTTAACTCTGTTACAACTTCTGGGGGGTCCCTGGAACAAAATATTTTGAGATGGGGGGTCCATGGCCAAAATGTTTATTATTTTTTTTAAACTGTTAGGATTTAGAAGATATTTTTAGAATCCCCAGAAGCAAAGATTTGAGTTACAAATGTTCGCTTTGAAAAATATATATTCAAATATTTTCACATATTTTCACGATTTCTTTCAAAAATTGCAGATCTACAAGCTCATACAGGCGTATGAGCTTGTATGAGCTATTTTTGAATAGCCAAAGAAATCTAAAGTGACACAGATGCGTTCCCGGTTAACTCTTACTAGAGTAAAGACTGATTCAGTTTTCTTTGGGTCCCAACTCTGAGAGTGTAACATGGATCACGTCTTAAATAGGTCCATTTTTACACTCTCAATTTTTCCATCCAATAAAATCAACCTGAGACAAACCTGAAATTCTTCCGTTCATAACACCCCTATTTTGCACAGGCACATATGGCTCATAAATTGCACCATGTCAAATCACTTCGTACAGTAATTAAATCTTGGCTCCATACACATAATGTATCCATTTGTTACTCTGAGAGTGACATGTACCCAACTGAACTCTTACGGGGTCCATTGGGTCACATTTGCACTCTCGCAGAGTTAAATGAACACCGCCCATTTCACAGTGATTGGCACCTGGTCTCGCACTATGCATGGGAGAGCCCAGTCACATTCTCCCCACATTTACAATGTCATTTGTATCACTGTGTAATAGAATTATGTATTTATAGGGACTACTTCTGTCTCGAGCGCGTGTGTAGTGTGTGTGTGTGTGTGTGTGTGTGTGTGTGTGTGTGTGTGTGTGTGTGTGTGTGTGTGTGTGTGTGTGTGTGTGTGTGTGTGTGTGTGTGTGTGTGTGTGTGTGTGTGTGTGTGTGTGTGTGTGTGTGTGTGTGTGTGTGTGTGTGTGTGTGTGTGCGTGCGTGCGTGCGTGCGTGCGTGCGTGCGTGTGTGTGCGCGCGTGAGAAAGATGGCCCCAGACACATGTGTTGTCTACATGCTAACCCTCTCAGGGACAGGGGGTTGGGGGTCTCAATTGAGCTCATGTTGCACACACACACACACACACACACACACACACACACACACACACACACACACACACACACACATGCACGCGCACATTTATATCCACACACACCCATGACGAGTACTGGATTAGGGGCTCAGAGGTGAAATTGTATTTGTCTAAACTCTTAATTCAACCCTGACATGGCGTGGTGGTGGTGTATGTGTGTGTGTGTGTGTGTGTGTGTGTGTGTGTGTGTGTGTGTGTGTGTGTGTGTGTGTGTGTGTGTGTGTGTGTGTGTGTGTGTGTTGTCCTGTTCATGCTGTTCTTGTTGTGAGCTGGCTCTTTTCTGGTGAATAGGTTTGGATTGTTTGTACAGAAGACAGGAGTGGCAGGTCAAACAGTACACTTAGAGCAGAACAGACATGGCACAGGCTGCAATAAGGCCCACTCAAGACAAAACTAAGATGCACGGGATGAAATAACCCAGGAGAGGCCTAGCAGACTAAAATGACTAAGCCATTAGCGGACTGAGAAACCAGCAGTGGTGGAAAAAGTACTCACATTTGTTTTACTTCAGTAAAAGTAGGCTATCAATACTGCCACGTAGATATACTCTAGTAGAAGTCCCATATAAAACTTGAGTAAAAGTACAAAAGTATTGGTATCAAAATGTACTTAAAGTACAAAAGTGAAAGTACTCATTATGCCCCATGTCCCATTTCACAAGTTTTCAAATGTATGAAAATCTTTAGAAAATATCAGATCTACAAGCTCACAATGCGTCGCATTGCGACGCATTGTGAGCTTGTAGATCTGCTATTTTCTGTGGTTAATGTATGTTTTGTAATAATAATCAAAATCTTCTAGTAAAATCAAGTAACTAGTGGAGTAGAAGTAAAAGTACTGAAAATTGAAAATACTCAAGTAAAGTAAAAAATATCCCCAAATTGTACTTAAGTACAGTACTTTTTTTTTGTTACTTTCCACCACTGGAAACAAGTCACATATTTGATCCATACAATGTAATTTACACAGTATATTGTGCTTTAGACCGTATGTGGTCAATTGTTGTTATTCACTTTGGGTTGTATAGCATCAGATTTTGACTGTATGTTGAATAGCATTGCCTGATTCAAAACATACACACAAATGATAATAATTGTACATGTTTAACTTTGACTGCACTGCATTGTCTATCAGTTGCACTCTTGCATTGTCTCTGATGTAATATTTAACTAAGTGTTGGGTATAGCTATCTCTCAGCTTGAAGCCTTCCAGACATGTGTTGGTGTTAAATGAGGTCGATTCAAAACTAGATTAATTACTTTAATTAGAGGTGGGATGAATAACAACTATGGGAACAGTTTCCATATTATAGAACATTCTTAACTAAAAGTCAACAAAATATGTCCTATATACAGTCATTTCATATAAGAAATATAGTTAGCAATTGCTTAGGATTTTCCCAGTACTTTTTCTCTGAGGGAGCTTAATTTTGGGGTGAGAGATTCTGCTATCTGCAGTCTGAAACACAGTTATGCAATTTGGTTGCTTTTCTTGCCATTTCTACAACTGAATTCCACATTAGAGCTGGTTCGCGTTTGCTCTGTCCACTGTCATGGATTCATCCAGTGGTGGACAAAGCATATACTCAAGTACATACAAAATGGTGGACAAAGTATATACTCGAGTGTGTGTGTACGAAATTATTCAAAAGTACAAATTGCAAAAAAAAAGTACATTTTCTTTGATCTATTGAAATGTAAAACATTTCTGTTTTTAAAGAAGACTTTTTCAATAGTGAAAATAGCGGTGCGATTCATAATATATTTGTGGACGTTTGGGTCCTAAGAGTCTCTTCTCGCTTCCTAGAAATGTAGTAGGAGCCAAAAGGACAGTATTTGTATTTAATTCAGCGGAGTGAAAGTCATATGCTTGCACAGAAAACAAACACTCATCCCCGTTCCATTTGTGTCTCAGCCTGGCCCTGCACTGTATTTTATCCTGAACCTCAGCACCTCCACACTGCATCAAGGTTTTCCAGGCAATCTGTTTGGTTTTGAACTTCTCGGGTTTCGCTGCTTGCTGTTGTTGTGTCAGTGTGTGTTGGGCTCTGTGTGCGAGCTCTGTAAACAGGCTCTCGTTGTTTGACACGGGGCCACGAGACCCCCCAGCTCCCTGCCAGCGACAACAGATGCAAGGTGCAAGAGTGCTCCAAGACACGTACGGCCACGGCCACAAGCGCTGATATGCAGGCACGCGCATGCTTCCACCCATGCACTGCAAATTTGGGTTCATCTAAGTCTCAGAGTGTACAAATGGAACCAAATGGACCCGCTCCATTTGTACACTCTTGAGAGCTACAAACCGGTAGAGTATTGTTACTGTGTGTATGCACAGTACACGCGCGCACGCACGCACGCACACATACACACATGCTCTTTTACACACAGTAGCCTATACTGTGTGTATATGTGTGTGTGTGTATATATATATATGTGTGTGTATATACATATATATATATGTATGTATGTATGTATGTATGTATGTATGTATGTATGTATGTGTATATATATATATATATATATATATATATATATATATATATATATATATATAGTGTATACACACACACACACACACACACACACACACACACACACACACACACACACACACACACACACACACACACACACACACACACACACACACACACACACACACACACACACACACACACACACAAGCACGGCTGCCATTCTGTTAGGGTTTTCCAGCCAAAAGTGGTGAGATGCTGAGAAGACCTTGTTGAAAAGAGGAATAGACACAGGAGAGAGAGAGAGAGAGAGGGGGGGAGGGAGGATGGGAGGATGGGAGGATGGGGAATGAAAGAGAGAGTTGTAAGACCCCATTCTGTCTCCTCTACTTGGAGCAGGAGGGGAGGGGTGGACTGAAGGGGCTGTGTGTGTGTGTGTGTGTGTGTGTGTGTGTGTGTGTGTGTGTGTGTGTGTGTGTGTGTGTGTGTGTGTGTGTGTGTGTGTGTGTGTGTGTGTGTGTGTGTGTGTGCGTGTGTGCGTGTGCGTGCATGTGTCCTTCCTCCATGCTGAAGCGGGCATCTGTATGCAAATGAGACACGGTTCTTCCTGGGTGACAAATCAAAAGGCCCACCTGCTGCAAGTGTGTGTGTGTGTGTGTGTGTGTGTGTGTGTGTGTGTGTGTGCGTGCGTGCGTGCGTGCGTGCGTGCGTGCGTGCGTGCGTGCGTGTTGGAAATAACAGAACAGTCTAATGAATACAGTAGGAGGATTTGCAGTGATTTGGCCAGTCTTTCATTCCTCTACTCTTCTACCCTCAGAAGACATCAACCACCCACCCATCCCTCCTTCCTCCACCCTCTTCCATTCTTACCCATCACTCTCTCCACACCCCCCCCCCACCCCCCCAAAACAACAACAACAACGACACCCTCTTCTCAAAAGGTCTGGTAAAAGGTCACAGAATGAGTTGTCATGCCCTGGTTGTCTGTAATAGAATTTCATAAACACAGTGAAAAAAGGTGTCATGGAAATTTAGACAATGTTTGTGATTCTCTTTCCCAGCCAGCCAGTTGTTAAATATCCAGCTAAACTACTGGCATATCAATTATACATTCAGCGAAATATTACCCACAAATAATTAAAGACTATCTGAAATTAATGAGTTATTTTTTTATGAGCATAACTGTGCTCATAACGGAAATATAATAGTAACAGACGCAAAATAAATTGGGGGGAAACACATGTTTGTGTATTTGTATGTGTCAAAAGTCAAATCTTAATTACTTCCTGTCAAAAAAAATAACGGAATGTGTGATTACATCATCAAGTGAATGAATAATCATGAATCATGATTTCATTCACCTGTGTGATTCCCTCCACACAGCTGATTCTCATTATGGAGACAAAGGGCTGTTCTTAATCTAATTCAAGATGACGACTGGACGGTGCATTACAAACGCTCTCCTTTTAAACTCAGAGGACACTAAAATATGTACCTGAACACATTTGAGATAACATGCAAATAGGCGATGCAGTAACATATAAACATGCTTCAACACTGCCTCTCTCTCTCTGTCTCTCTCATTGCCTCGCGGTGTGTCGACAACAAGGCAGTCTGGTTGCATTTAGATCCTTAGATGCCATAGCCCGAGGGGACGGGACGGTCGGCTGACACTGTGATTGGCTGAGACACAGCCAGCCCCTGTTTTACTAGGAAGCTTGGAAAATAAAAGGTAGCGGGAAAGCCATTGCAGCTGGACTCTATACGTTCACACCAATGGAAAGGTGCTAGCAGTAGTTACGAGCCAAGACAAGACATGGGATACAAGCTAATTAGCAAAGAACAATATAGCATTTGAACATTCATTTCTCCATAATGAAGATGAAAGTATGATTTATCTCATGAAGTTCCCTCTGCTCATCTTCACTCCTGTCATCGTCACCCTTGCTCAGCATTCATCCTCTTGACCTCTTCGCTCACTCTCTCACTCCCTTGTCTCTTAAATCTGTCTCCCATCTCTACCTCCCCACTTTCTACCACCCCACTTTCTTCTACACTCCATCTCCATCCTTCGTTCCCGCTGTTTTCCTTCATTAATCCCCTCACTCTCTCCTTCTCTCTCCTTCTCTCTCTCTCTCTCTCTCTCTCTCTCTCTCTCTCTCTCTCTCTCTCTCTCTCTCTCTCTCTCTCTCTCTCTGCAATCTGTCCCCTTGTCACACACCACCCCTCTCACACCTCCACCCCTCCTTCACGGCCTCCCCTTGCTTTTCTCGCTCCCTCTATCCGTCCTGCCTATCCAGAGAATAGTGCAGTAACAGCACTTAAGCTGTGGGCCAATTAGCTAGGAGCAGCAGAATGGGCCCTGGACAGCTCACCATTCATTATTACTCTCTCTCCTCTCTCTCTGTCTCTCTCTCTCTCTCTCTCTCTCTCTCTCTCTCTCTCTCTCTCTCTCTCTCTCTCTCTCTCTCTCTCTCTCTCTCTCTCTCTCTCTCACTACAGATTTATTACGTACCCATACAATATATACTGCTTCCAAATATAGCCTCTCTCTCTGTCTGTTCAGTCTAGAGCGAGGCGAACGGTATATACGGAAGGACATCACAGTATTTTTTTTAACAACCTCGTGCCTGCAGGGAAAATGGAAAAAAAAAAAAAAAGAAATATCGTCTGTGCTTGTGCACGTGCACATGCATGTGTGTGTGAGTGGGTATCTCTCCCTCAAGAAAGAGGGAAGAGGAGGAGTGTTTTAAGAATACAGAGGCAAAGAATGTCAGAACAGTAAAATGGTAAAAACTTTGCATAAATAAAGTAATTCAAAGAAAGTGATTGAATTACACTGCAACCAGGGCACATGAAATATTAATTCCTGACACCTGGCATCAACCATGCAGGGTCTCTCCTGACCTCCTCTGCTGTCCCATCAGATCGTTGACCAGTGACATAGAGACAAACTAACATATGTAAACAAATCAGTGTTGTGTTTCATGGGTCAATTAGCTTAAGTGCTTTCCTCAAGCTATAGACAGCCTCGCTAACGTATTTCCACTGACACTGGGAAAGTGTGTTTAACTCTGAGAGCGTAACGTTTGACCCGCAACGTGAGGGAGTTTTACATGTTATGCACTTACAAACATGTCCGCCATGATGTTCCTGTTGTGTTGAGCGCTGTGAAGCATTGGGGTGAAGTGCGTTGCTCAAGGGCAAGTACCCATTCAGCTGACCTATTAGCAGGCATTCTGGTGGCTCGACCGGTTGGGCACAGAACACGTGGGAATTTTTGTCTCCCCGCTTATTGGGCTGTCACGGTCATGAACCTTACTGACGATTAATTGTCATGCAAGTAATTGCTATTAATTACATTACATTACATTACAGTCATTTGGCAGACGCTTTTATCCAAAGCGACTTACAATAAGTGCATTCAACATAGGTAGGGAACGAAACTACTAGTCACCAGAAGTCTTAAGTGCATTTTCTGCAAAAACAAGCAACCAAGAGTATACCTAGCGCTAAGGTAAAAGTGCAATATATCAGCTACCTACATTATTAAACAGATGAGACAAAATAGCTAAATCAATGTTAATGAAAATTAATGATTTAATGTGTGTAGTGGCGGAAGAAGTATCCACTTCATGTGTTTTTGGCATGGATGTTTTTTTGTTTGCCTTTTAGGTTTTGTAAAAATAAAATACAAAGGTCAGTTTTGACAAATAACTTAAATGTAATCATCCTTCACGCATAGCCCAACATCTTGTAATATCTAGTACAGAACCAACTTCAATAAGTAGAATTTCAACTATAGACTCTAGAATTAAACTATAGACTAGAATTAAAAAGAAGGACAACTCGCAACATGGCAACCACATGTTAATGGTTTATCTGAGTCATTATTCAGACCTCAAGTCTGTAAAACACAACTCTCATTAAAGGCTGGAATAAAGACTGTACAAAACAGCAACACCCTGCAGGCTCAATTGTTTATATGATTTGCATGTAATATATATTTTATGCCAAATAAGTGTAGTAATATATCAAATTGATATATGCACCCACCCACGCACGCACACGCACACACACACACACACACACACAAATAGGAATACAAATTCCATTGTGGGAGCTGGAAGCAGCTTCTCCACTTACAGTATTTGTGTTGTCCTGATTCACTGCTTAATCTGGCTGCATGTCTGATCACTTCTGATCACCCGTTTCTGATGTCTGTCTGTCTGTCTGTTCTAGAGCTCTCTCACTCCCACTCTGTTAGCGTTTATCTTCTCTCATCATTTTTATTTCTTTGCTTGTATCTCTCGCTCTCATATTATCTCCCAAACACACACACACACATTCCCCACGCTCAGCCTTTACTTTACTTAAATACTTTACTTTCTCCTTGTATCTCCTTGCCCTCTCTCTCTCTTTGTCTCTCTGCTTAGCATCGCTCAATGTTTCGTTTGCTTCCCCCCGGTCTGGTCTCTTCACAGAACGCGCCACCATTTTGCAGAGTTGTTTTAATCCTGGGCCATGATTGTGGTTTTGCTAAAACCATATTTATAAAGCACTTTTCAAAACAAGGTTACAAATTGCTCGACATAAAAACTAAATTAATATAATAAAATAAAATCATCAGCAGAATAAGAAACCAATAACATGTATAAAATATAAATAATGATATTTCAAAGAATGTAATTATGGAAAGGTCTTGATAAAAGAACGTTTTAAGAAGTGTTTTGAAGAAGACACTGATTTAGCAAGCCTGACCTCCTCAGTCCAGAGTTGAGGAGCCCTGACAGCACACACACACACACACACACACACACACACACACACACACACACACACACACACACACACACACACACACACACACACACACACACACACACACACACACACACACACACACACACACACATGCGGTTATGCATTGTTACGAAAGCAGATATTGACCTGGCTATCTCTCTCTCTCTCTCTCTCTAACACACACACACACACACACACACACACACACACACACACACACACACACACACACACACACACACACACACACACACACACACACACACACACACACACACACACGCATCCTGTCCCCAACTCCAGCCCCGGCTTTATCAACATTACTGATTTCACTGCCTTAAGCCTCTTATGCGGCTCTAAGCTCTGACTGAGAGATGAAAAGCTAAAATTTTACATGTCACGCACGCACGCACGCACGCACGCACGCACGCACGCACGCACGCACGCACGCACGCACGCACGCACGCACGCGCACACACACACACACACACACACACACACAAATATGAGTTTTCTGTTTTGTTAGCTATTTCCACTCATAAAACTGAAATGACTTATCCATTTAGAAACGCATCGAGTGTGAGCAGTCTCTGCACATCATTCATGTCTTGATAATGTTGAATTTGGAGTTTTAATCAAAAATTAAAACGTGCATACAGGTTTTTATACATATTTGACTAGTATTTCTTTACTTTGCTGCATATGGTGTAAAGAGACAGGAAAGAAGGAAGAAAGGGAAAGGGGAAGACTTCTACATCACCCTGAATTCTGGGTCCTTGGGGGGGTACCAGGGGGTCCCCAGCAAAGTTAGTCAATATAGCGTCACAATCATAACCACTTTAACCATATTTTATACTTCGGGCCATTCAAAAATAGCAGATATACAAGCTCATAGCGCGGCACAGAGTGCCACGCTATGAGCTTGTAGATCTGCTATTTTTGAAAAATCCCTGGCACAAGACATTTTTGAGATGGAGGGAGCTCTACAGCCAAACACATATAATTTTGGGGGTCCTTGACATGAAAACGTTTGAGAACCACTGACATATACAGTACCATACTCTAAGCTTCACTCAAAGTTTGTGTATTATTAAGTGTGGAGTGCATGTGCGTGCGTGCTTGCTTTTGTGTGTATAAGACAAGACGGCCCTTCAACTCTTCAGTTTGCTTTCATAGCTGTGCTTGTTTGTGTTTGTGTGTGTGTGTGTGTGTGTGTGTGTGTGTTTGTGTGTGTGTTTTGTGTGACGTCGTCCGAGTCAGGCAGGCTGGCTAAAAAGGCATGGTGCCGCTCAGTGCCAGGCAGTGCACTGTGCCATGGACGGGGCCACCATAGTGTCACCACTAACAGACTCAGGGTCATTTCAGTTAGATGGAGTTAGTTACTCTACAGCAGTGGCTTTCAACCCCTTTCATATGGTCATTTGAGCCACGGAACCACCATTTGATGAGATTTAGCCTCTCGGACCCAAAACGTAGATTATTTTGTTGTCGTTGGACATGATTTTGTCCACAATGCCATGCTGTGTTGATGTTGGTACCATAGGAGAGATGACAGGCAAACGTTGAACAAAATAACAATTCTTTAATCAAGTAATGCAGATGTTTAACAATCGTTTAAGAGTTGAAGATCTATAAGGGTCCATTTGGTTAGCAACTCTCTATCATTTAGATGGGGACCACCTGGAACCCCCTCAAGGACCACTGGTGGTCCCCGGACCACTGGTTTAGAACCACTGCTGTACAGTACATCGCCCTCATATGAGTCTTTGCAAGGCAACATTTATAGTTTGTCAAAAACAAACTGCTTTAAAAAAAAGAATTACTCCTACTCTTTGCCAATTATTAATTGCACAAAGTAAGCCACTTCATAAAACTGTATCAAATTAATTATTTGTCATTCATTGAATGATTAATGATGAAATTCCAGTATTTTGTTTTAAATATTTTTGTTAATTTAACACAGTGGTTCTCAAAGTGGGTTTCAGGGACCCTCAGGGTTCCTTGAGGGGGTTCCAAAGGGACCCTTACAGGTCTGTAACTCTGAGAGTGATGGGGGTCCTTGAAATTAAAAAACTTTGAGAACCACTGATCTAGCACAGCACATCATTAATGGCTTTATTTTTAGATACACTCTGCAAGTAGATTTTCATACTGTACCCAAATGAACTGAATTCAGTGTCAAATCAGAAATACACTGTAACCACGTGAACCCGCTTGTGTCCCTATTCTGGGAAAGGAGCGGGGAAAAATGAGCAAACCTAGTATAGAGCCCTGGGGGATCCCGGTCAACAAAGTATACAGGCTTTATGTGGTTAACTTTGACAGTGTAAAACATTTGCTCAGAGTTAAATCAACTCTCTGGATCATACTGTGTGGGAATAGACCCCCTATCTGTTGCAGTGCTGGCAGCCACCTGCTCCGCATTGATCTTCTAACAGTATACATTACCACCGCCAATCCTACCAAGATAGATGTGTGACCAGATGTGTTCAAAATTGGACACACTGTCAGCTCCAAACAAAGCACACATCAAATATTAGCCCACAATCTCCCACATGCTGTAATTGTTTGGACTGTTCTCTCAGGCTTAAAAAACACCCTGGCTGGCTTCCCAATTCTGGGCATGTCATTAGGCCAACATTTTTTTTCAATGTATCTTTTTTTCTTTTGCACAAATGGTGAATATAGCAGATCTACAAGCTTGCACAAAACTTTAAGAGCAAAAGATACCTACCTACTTAAGAACCACTTAAGCCCTATGTTATACTTCGGCTGTTCGAAAATAGCAAATCTACAAGCTCTTCAAGCTACTTCAAGCGTAGGGAGTTACGTGCGGTCCTTGCGAAGGTTCCGGTAAGAAGGGTGCCTTAAGCATGCACTTAACCGGTCAGAGCTGTCCTATCAATCGATGCCAGACTAACCGATTGTTCCACGGAACTCCTTATTAACTCAAGGTCATGCTCGCAAATGAATTGGCTCAGCCCATCAATAAAATAATGCTGAAAATGAACGTGAGCGTTCGTCACAATGTATCTTAGAAGCTATGTTGCTGTATCAGTGGTTTTCAAACTTTTTCATGTCAAGGACGTCTCAAAATGATATGTATTTGGCCGCGGACCCCTATCTGGAAATATTTAGTTCCAGGGACCCCCAGAAGCAAATTTGAGTCAAAAACATTCCCTTTAAAAAAAAAAAAAAAAAAGCTGCGCTATGAGCTTGTATATCTGATATTTTT